>NC_088701.1:19559167-19859167 GCF_028017835.1 Emys orbicularis
GCTGCTAATCTCCCCCAATGGAGCCAGGCCAGCCGGGTTGTCCCCCCCCTGGAGCTGGCATCCCCACCTGGGAAGGAGGGGCTGCCAGACAAGAATTCCCACTCTGCTTGGCTGCACGCACCCCCCCAAGGGGCATAGCAGGGGCAATCAGGCCGGGTAGAGGGGTGGCCCCTGCTCTGTGCACACTGGGGGAGCAGGGGCCACCCCCACCCCTCAGGCAGCAGGGTACACAAGGCTCAAGGGTGTAGGTCTTACATCAGCATGGCCCCATTGAGATCAGCGACCGGGCCTCAGGGCCCCATCCAGACCCTAGGTGGAAGAGTCCTATTTTGATTTCCTGCCATCTCGCCCCCATGCCCCCCTGCCTTGGCAGCAATCTTCCTGAGGGCAACTTTTGGGGTAGTTCTCCACAACCCGCCCTGTTCCGCTGACCCATATGTCGTGGAAACCACAGTGAGCGAGGTCACCAGGGTGGCCCCGGAGCGGCTGTTGTCAAAGGGAGCAGGAGGCAATTTGGGGCTGGGCTGGCAAAAGCAGTGGCTACTAAGCTTCCCAGCCTGGTAGCCTGTGGCACCTCCTGGGCAAGGAAGAGCTGCTGTAGTGATTGATCAGGGGTGTGGGTGTGGGTGAGTGTGTGTCTCCTAGCAGAGGAGCATGCATTTGTTTGTGTGTGTTTGTGTCGGTTTGCATGGGTGTGCCCAGGCATGGGGTGGGGGTGCGGTTCTGGGTGAGCCCTGCCCCGGGCTGGGCTGTGTGTCTTTGCTTGAGGCTGCGGGCATGTGTGGGTGTTTGGCTGTGGTGTGTGTCTGAGTGTGGGGGGGGGGAAGAGGGGGGCCGTGTGTGGATTACTCCCTTTGTAAAGTGTCAGGAATGCAGTTACTGAGACAAATGGCTTATATAGCGACCCAGCTGCAAACATTTTACGGCCGGTTATAAATGGCCTGTTTGAAGCTGTGCGAGGCTAGGGCAGGAATTTCCTCAATTTCAGCAATTTAGGCTTTAAAAAAAAAAAAAATCTCAACCACCACCAAACTTCCTGCCCCAGGTCAGGCAGCGGGAGAACTGGGAGAAGGACCCTTAGCTGGGCCCAGCAAGAACAAGTGGGCTGGGCCGTCAGAACCAGGCTTGTGGGAGAGCTGGCCCCGTGACAGCTCCCTCAGGAGCCTGCCCAGGGACCTTGTATTAAAGGATTCAATAGGGCCGTGGGTTGCTGCTGATGCTGGCGTGGTTGTGCCAGGACATCAGGGCACCGGGCTGCAGATGCCAGGCAAGAGCTTTGCAGCCTCCTGTGAGCACGGGGTGTACTGGGTGAAAGGTAGAGCTGTGGGGCCACAAATGAGCCCAGTTAAGAGAACTGGTCGCCAGTGGTGTGTGCCCCTAAATGTTCCCTTGCTGGAGGGCAAGACCACCCCTGCCCTTCGGCCCGCCACGCCCCCAGCTAGTCCAGGAGCGGGATAGGCAGCCCCCCTGTGCTGGCATCGCTGGTGGCAATCCAGAAGCGAGCAAAAGGCACAAGCCACAAGGTGGGTTGGTGTCCTGTGGAAGACGAGCGTTGCAGCGGGAGTCCCAGCCCAGATCTGCACACACACAGGCCTCGGGCTACCAACACCACCATAGCGACTGGCATTAAGCAGCCCCGCTGGCGGGCAGACAGGCCAAGGGCTGAACAGGTCGGGCAGCCCAAATTCCCATCCGACCCGCTGGCTGCTCCTCCGAGAGAGTTCAGAGCGGTGCTGGGATGGGAAAGCAGCGCAGGGCTGAAGGAAGAGGGGATGCCAGGCAGCTGAGCTGGGGTGCAGCGAAGGGGGAGCAGAGACATGGCAGGGCCGAGCTGGGCACAGCACCTGCCGTCCTGCCCCCTCCAGCCCAGCCGTTAGCTCGGCAGCTGCCCCTTCTGCGCTGAGCGTTTCCTGCCAGCGGCTTGGCTCTCCTGCCCACACCCTCCTGCTGGTGCCCGCTCTGACGCGGGCATGCGGCGGCGGGCAGGATGCAATTGACTAGCGAGGGACCCTGCCCTGGTGTGACGCCACCCCCGGCCCCTCTCTGATTGGCTGCTTGGTGGGTGGTGGAGGGGCACCTGCTGCGCTGAGAGGAAATGACCCAGCATTATGGGAACAGGCTGGCAGCGGGGCCATGGCAGTGGGGCGTGGGGGGGGGGAAGGGGAGCGCCGTGCGTCAGGTGCCCACGTGGCTTTGGCAGAGAGACGATTGCAAGCCCAAGCTGGTGCCGGGGGGGGGCGGGGAAGGAGATTGAGTCACACGAGCCCGTCGGCGCCTCCCCAGGCAGCCCCGTGTAAAACAGCCTGGGGCCGCATGAGCTCTGGCTGCCTCTGAGTGCTACGCCCCAGGATTCGCGGGGCCCGGGCCCTTCCTGGCTCCCGGCGCTGGGTCTGCAGGTGGGGCTGTCAGATCGCTGGGGAATGGGGTGACAGGCTCCGTCCGTCTGCGTGTCCCTCCATCCCACACACATCCCCAGGGGAGCGGAGCACCCAGCGTTCTCCCTCTGGGGTTGAGGATTTAGGGGAGCAGGTGGGGTGGTTCAAGCCACCCCTTCCCCAAAGTAACCCCCCAAGCCCCCACCCCAGGGCTCCTGGGAGGGTTGGCGTGTTGTGTACAGAAGCTATTAGGAAGGGATTAAGTTAGGGTTGTAATGTGATTCTCTCCAGGAAATGACAGGCCCGATAGCTGGTGGCCTCAGAGGGCCAGGAGCCTGTCCCAGCCTCTTGTAAAGTTACCAGCAGGCTCCAGATCTGATAAGCCAGGAGCTGGGCCCCTTTCTCTCTCTCACCCAATGGATGGGGAGGAAGGGCTGGGCTGGGTGTGGGGGAGGGGCGGGAGGGCAGGAAAGCTGATGGGGGTGGGGGGAGAAATGTTGCACTCTGCCCTGGATCCTGGGGCCAAAGGGATGGACATGCAATGAGGGGAGAGAGAGGGGGCTGGATGCGTGGGGTAGGCGGCGGGACGGGGGTGAACGCCAAGGGGCAGAGGGATGCGTTACAGGGGGTGGAATAGGAAAAGTGGAGAAACATTGTGGCAGGGGGATTGATCCAGCCAGAGAACGACTCTCCCCCAGGGGAAAAGCTGCGAGCCCCATTGCGCTGCGGCCTGGAGCTGGATCTGATAGGCACGTCCCCCCCCCAGGGGAAAGGGCGGGGAGCCCCATCATTCCACAGCAGGGAGCTGGATCTGGCTGGCTCATTGTTCCCCCAGGGGAAGGGCCAGGAGCCCAGGTGCTTTAGGTCAAAGCGATGTAGCAGGGACCCACCCTGCCCTGGCTGGGAGGGCTGCACTAGACAGGACCAAGGGGCTCTTCTCCGCTCCCAGATCCCAAAGTCCTGACTCCCCGCTAAGGGGAAACGAAGCCCCTGGCAGTGCTAGGTCAGTTACAGACCTTGGAACTTGACTGCCTGGTCTCTAGGAGGAGGGTAGGGCAGGGCAGTCTAGTGGCTGGGGGGTCCCGACACTAGGATTCTATTCCCAGCTCTGCCAGTCACCTTGGGCAAGTCTCTGTGCCTCAGTTTCCCCCGCCACCCTCCATCTAGACTGTGAACTCTTTGGGGTCAGGGGCTGGCTCTCACTCTGTGTCTGTGCAGCGCCTGGCACAACGGGGCCCCGATCTCAGTAATATCAACGATAAGGTTGGCAAGGGGCCAGCTGAGGAGGTGCAATTGGGAGAGTGGTGTCTGGGTACCCGTGCCATTGCTGAACCCCTTGCAGTGCCAGGGGGAGGGACCAAAAAGGGCCCCAGAGCTGAGCTTGTGTGTGGGGAGAGGGGTTGAAATATAATGGGGTGTAGGGGACAGGATTGCCCCTCTCCCCTTTGCTATCCATATATTGGGAGCTGGTGGGGTGCAGGGGGCAGCTCTTGGCCACCCACACTGTTGTGTGGGCCAAATCCAGGGCTGGCGCTTTGATCATCCAGAGTAGAATAAACAGATTTTAAATTGTTTCACAAAGGAGATCAGTATATTATCCCCATTATATAGCTGTGGAAACCGAGGCACAGGGAAGCAACTTACTCAAGGTCACACAGCAGAGCTGGGACTAGAACCCAGGTCTATCCTGACTCCAAGTCTAGTGCTATAGCCATTAGGCCATACTGCCCCATTGCTTTACCCCATGGCTTTGCCCAGCCTAAGCTTTTGCCTGGATCTGGTTTTTGCATCTGAACATGAGGCTGGTCGGTGGAGCACTGAGCTCCACTAGAACCACCATGAACCTCCCTTTGGCAGAGGAATTGGCCTTTCCCCTCCTGGCCCAGTGAGCGCAGGCATTGGGAGGCAGGGCTCCTGGGTTCCCTCACCAGCTCTGGGAGGGTTGATATCAGTGGATAGAGCAGAGGAAGGGAGTCAGGCCTCCTGGATTCTATTCTCAGCTTTGGGTGCTGTGTGATCTTTGGGATTACAGCTGGGAATCAGGACTCCTGGATTCTCTTCCCGGCTGCTCCATGTATTAGCTGTGTGATCTTAAGCCAGTCACTTCCCTGCGCTGCGCCTCAGTTTCCTCGTCTAGGAAACCCCCACTCTGCCTCCCTGAGGCTTAATTAACAAGTGTCCGCGGAGCGCTTTCAGATCAAAGGGCAAAGGATCAGTGTTATTAATCACTCTGGCAGGTTGCTGCTCGCTGCACCTGCTGGAATGTGGCAGCCACCTGACGGGAATGCAAAGCCCTCTTCCACGCTTTGACTCCCTGACATTGCCTGGCCCTGCTTTAACCACCGCCACGGTGTTTGAACAGCAACCCGTCCTTTTATCCAGCTGCTGCAGAGACACAGGAGTGATCCTGGGCGGGGAAATGAGAGCATCTTCCATCATGTACCAGAGCGGTTCGGATTGAAAACACGGGGGCATCTGCTCCGTGGGCCACGTGCAGTTACACGCCACCGGGCGAAGACCACGTCTCAGGGAGACCATGCGGTGCCACGGAGCAGCCCAGGGCCAGCTCTGACCGAAAACCTTTGCTGGTGCAGCAATATTGGAGAGGGGGGTGATTTTTAATGACATTTCTTAAGCCCCAGTGTAGACACGGTTCTACTGGTGTCAGAGCGCTTAGGTAGGTGTAGCTTAGGCCAGAGCGCAGTACAGACTTCTGGCAATGCAACTGTAGGCTGCCTCCACATATAAGTACATAGGTATTCCTGTACCGGGAAAGCACCACATGGCTTTATTTTGCCTTATTATTCCTATCCCGGCAAAAGCATGTTTTGGCCGGCAGAAGCTGCGTGCTAGGAGAGTTTGCTGGGGTAGCTGATCTGGTGAAGACCTAGCCCAGGCTGGGAGCTAGAGAGCCAGAGGCCTGGTCGACCTAGCTAGCTACATTGCTCAGGACTGTGAAGAATTTCATGGCCTAAGTTCTGTAGTTCAATCAGCCTAACAACGTGGGAAGTGTCTACATCACGGTGCTTAAGTGGCACATTTGCAGCGGCGTAGCTGGGCGGCTGTAGCAGCTGCCATGTAGACAGACCCAGAGAGAACCCCAGGGTCCTATCTGTGTCCAGCCGCCTCAGTACAAACTCCCCTTTATACTCCTCACAGCAGGGCCCCATCTAGGACTGATGCCCTAAAAGGGATCCAGGATCCAGGCAGATGCCCCGGAACGGAGCACGAGTCACATTGTGGTCCCCATTACACGTCACTGGGCTGGGTCATTCATAAGCCCATAAGAACGGCCATAGTGGGTCAGACCAATGGTCCGTCTAGCCCAGTATCCACAATGACCAGAGCCAGATGCTTCAGAGGGACTGAACAGCACAGGACATGATCAAGTGATCCATCCTCTGTCCAGTCCCAGCATCCGGCCAACAGAGGTTTAGGGACACCCAGATCATGGGATTATGAGCCTGACCATCTTGGCTAATAGCCATTGATGGACCTGTCCTCCATCCACTTAGCTAATTCTTTTTTTATCTCAGTTATACTTTTGGCCTTCACAATATCCCCTGGCAAGGAGTTCCACAGGTTAACTGTGCATTGTGTGAAGTGGTGCTTCTTTATGTTTGTCTGCAACCTGCTGCCTATTAATTTTATCGGCTGATCCCTGTTTTCTGTGTTATGTGAAGGGGTAAATACCACTTCCTTATTCACTTTCTCCACACCGTTCATGATTTTATAGCCCTTTATCACATCCCCCCTTAGTCGTCTCTTTTCCAAGTTGAACAATCCAAGTTTTTTTAATTTCTCCTCATATAGAAGTTGTTCCATCCCCCTAATTATTTTTGCTGGCCTTCTCTGTACTTTTCCCAATTCTAATATACCTTTTTTGAGATGGGATGACCAGCACTGCACACAGTATTCAAGATGTGGGTGCACCAGGGATTTATATAGTGGCATTATGATATTTTCTCGATCCCTTTCCTAATGGTTCCTGACTACTGCTGCACATTGAGCCGATATTTTCAGAGAACTATCCATGAGGACTACCCGGTCTCTTTCTTAAGTGGTAACAGCTAATTTAATTCAGATCAGGATCCCTCTCCCCTCCAATAGCTGATTGTCTAGGACAGTGTTTTTCAACCTTTTTTTGGGCAAAGGCACACTTGTTTCATGAAAAAAATCACGAGGCACACCACCATTAGAAAATGTTAAAAAATTTAACTCTGTGCCTATATTGACTATATATAAAGTAATTCTCTTGAATAGGAATCAAATAAACACAAAGAAAGTATTTTATAATTACTTTATTATGAAATAGTAAGTAAACAGAAATATGAAAAATTATAAAATACTTTATTCAGTGCGCAACCTGGGCCTGTTTGGCTGAACACAAAGCTGATATTCTGAGCTATTTATAGTCCTTAACATCAGTGGTGGGATTCAAAAATTTTAGTAACCAGTTCCGACATTCAAGCATGGTTTAATATTTTTTTCCCACGGCACACCAGGCAACATCTCGCGGCACAGCGGAACAGTGGTTGAAAAACACTGGTCTAGGATACTGCTTCTGAGGGCTGAGGAGGTGATAAAGAACTGAGGAGCTGCTGAGAGTCTCCATAGAAATGCAAAGCACTGTTGTCTGTCAGGGGAGCAGGAGCTAGCATCTTATGTTGGGCCTGGAAGCCCTAGAGAAGGAGAGACACTGCTACTAGATTTTTGTTTATTCCCCATCAAGGAACCAACTGTTTGGGCAATTTCCTTCTCTGGGCTTGCCCACCTGGGAAGTTATACTAAATCATCATCCTGGGATAAAGGGCTCTGGCTACCCCAGTTTAACTCCCTATGTGGACACTCTTAGGCATGGTCTACCTTTGAAATATAGCTCAACCTAGCTACATCGCTCGGTGTGAAAAACTTCACCCCCCCAGAGCCTGTAGTTAAGTCAACCTAGTTCCCGGTGTAGATGCAGCGTCGGTGACTGGAGAATTCTCCTGACCTAGCCACCGCAGCGCAGGGAACTTAGGGTTGCCAATCTTGGTTGGACGAATTCCTGGAGGTTTCATCACATGACATAATCTTTAAATGAAAGATTCACCTTTAATTCCTGGAGACTTCGGGACAATCCTGGAGGGTTGGCAGCCCTCCATCGCTCAGGGAAGCGGCTTGCCTCCATCAACGGATGCATCCCTTCTGTCGATGTAGGAAGCAGCTACGCTGTGGGGCTACAGGGCCGCCCGGGGGGGGCCCAAGTTGGGCAATTTGCCCCGGGCCCCGCAGGGGCCCCCACGAGAATATAGTATTCTATAGTATTGCAACTTTTTTTTATGGAAGGGGCCCCCAAAATTGCTTTGCCCAAGGCCCCCTGAATCCTCTGGGCGGCCCTGTGGGGTTACAGCAGCATCACTGCAGCTGGGCCACTGGACTGCCCGTCGTGTAGACGTAGCCTTAGCCCAGACTAAGAGTGGCTTTTCTGTGACTCAGTTTAAATCACTTCCAAAGCGACATAAGCTATATCGGGTGTTAGACTGGGATAACTATAGTGGTTTCAATCCCCCCCCTCCCCGTCCCTTAGCTTATCTCATAACTTCCCATGGTTTTGGTTTTGAACCTATTTAAGCTAAACCACAGTAAACTGCTCTTAATCTGAGACCTTGTCTACACAGGAAAGATACACCAGCTATGTAAAATCAGTGTGACCGGCTGGGTGGATGCCTGCTCGGTGCACCGTGTTTGTACCCGTATAACTGTGTTGGTTGGAGGGCTGATTTTTTACTGAAAGTGACACCAATACAACCCCTTGGGTGGATACAGTTATGCTGGTATATTCCCCTTCCCATCTGGGAATGAGCCACGCCAGCACTGATCGTGTGTGTGTGTGTGTGTGTGTGTGTGTGTGTGTGTGTGTGTGTGTGTGTGTGTGTGTGTGTGTGTGTGTGTGTGTGTGTGTGAGAGAGAGAGAGAGAGAGAGAGAGAGAGAGACACTAGACCGGTAGGATTCAACCACTACAACGTCCTAGTGTGGCCCAAGGCCAGGAGTTCCTCGGGGGTGGAGTTTGGGGTGCTAGACCAGGGTAGCGTTACCGGTGCCTTCAGTCATACTGAGAAAATCTCTTGTGTAGACAAAGCCTAAATCGGTTTCAATTTTAATCTGGTGCTGTTTTGCCCTGAAGACAAGGCTTTGGATTTGAAATTAACACAACGGCAACTGTATGGGCTCAGACCGCTGCTCACAAGTCATCTATCTATCTATCTATCTATCTATCTATCTATCTATCTATCTATCTATCTATCTATCTATCCCCATACACCCCCTCTATCTATCTATCTATCCCCATACACCCCCTCTATCTATCTATCTATCCCCATACACCCCCTCTATCTATCTATCTATCCCCATACACCCCTATCTATATCTATCTATCTATCCCCATATACCCCTATCTATCTATCTATCTATCTATCTATCTATCTATCTATCTATCTATCTATCTATCTATCTATCTATCCCCATACACCCCATCTATCTGTCTATCTATCTATCTATCTATCTATCCCCATATACCCCCTCTATCTATCTATCCCCATACACCCCATCTATCTATCTATCTATCTATCTATCCCCATACACCCCCTCAGTGGTTTGATCATTGGCCTGCTAAACCCAGGGTTGTGAGTTCAATCCTTGAGGGGGCCATTTAGGGAACTGGGGTAAAAATCTGTCAGGGGGTTGGACTAGATGACCTCCTGAGGTCCCTTCCAATCCTGATATTCTATGATTCTGTCTATCCCCATACACCCCATCTATCTATCTATCCCCATACACCCCCTCTATCTATCTATCTATCTATCTATCTATCTATCTATCTATCCCCATATACCCCCTCTATCTATCTATCCCCATATACCCCCTCTATCTATCCGCATATACCCCCTCTCTATCTATTTATCTATCCCCATATACCCCCTCTATCTATCATCATGCGCACCCACTCTTTCTCCCCCCTCCACATACATACCTCTCTTCTCCTCCTGGACTTTTCCCCATTTATGTCAGTGGCAGCAGGATCCCTGGGGCTTTCTTTATAGACCAAAGTTGCCTTTGGTAAATAGCTGAAGGACCCCACACGCCACCGCCAGCCAGCACGTCGGGATCGGTGGTGCCGGCTGCAGGAAGAACTGCTCCTTTTCTAGCACCGCGAGGTATAACATACACACGGGTCAGAGTGAGTCTCCCAGCCTACGTCTGGGCATTGCTCATTAAAATCTCCCCTGTGCCCTGCCCCTGAGACGAAGGGTCTTAATCCAAGGGCTTGGTGACCAGATCCCCGCTTGGGCAATCCCTCCAATGAGAAGAGATTCTCCTGCACGGTCCCTCACTAAAATCATCACGCAGCACTGCTGGTAACCGGCTACTGTGTTCCTCCCCAGAGGCGGCTGCATCTAAGGATTGCTTGTGGTTGTAACAGGTCCTCTGGGAGGAATGTCCTGTGGAATCAGAGATGGTCCCTGCTCCCAGCAGTTGGGGGGGTGGGGGGGAAGGTGTGTCTTTGGATCAGTGGATGTAGTTTTGACTCTGTCTAATTACAGACACTGGCAGAGAACTTCACGTTAATCATATTAGACTTCGGGGATGTAGTGGTTTGCCTAGGATCACACAGAGAATCAGTGACAGCTGGAAATAGAGTGAGTCAGGACTCCTGGGTTCTTTAACCACCCTACTCCCTCCGAGAGCTCAGACTAGAGCCTGGACGTCCTTATTCCCTGGCCCCTGCTTTACCAAGCAGATACACTTGCCTAGATTCACAAGTCCCAACTGTGTTCTCCATTGCCACATGGCTCACTCAAATCTGGAATCAGAACCCAGGAGTCCTGGAGCCGGCTCCACACACTAGGCCGTGCTCTCTGCCGAGATCTTTGGTTAGAATCCAGGAATCCACTAGGCCATACTCCCCACCCAAGTCCAGGATTAGAACCCAGCAGCCAGAACTCCACCTGCTGCTTCTCGGTGCCGTGAGTCTGGTGGGCTGGGAGTCCCACAAGCAGTGGGGATCCTGCCCCCCGTCTCTAGCCCCGGGCCTGAGATGAGCTAGCCCTGTGAGCTGGCAGCCCTATTCCACCTGCTTGGAGGCAGAATGGCCCCCAGCAAGGGCCGGGAACGTGTGTGGGTTTGTTCGACCCGTGATGAAAGGCGCGGAGCATCAGACGGTTGGCGGTGCAGAGGGGATTTATGGCCCGCCCGGCTCTTCCCCTCTCCGCGGAGGTGGGAGGCCCTGGGCACAGCGCGAACTGTCCTGATGCTGGATTTATTTCCTCCCCTCTGCTCCCACCTGTTGCAGGGCTCCGGGTTTATCTCTGCTAATGATGCTGTAGCCTTGTCAGCCTGGCTTCGGGGCTGCAGCCACAGGGTGGCTGGGGGACCCTGGCCGTGGCTGAGGGTTTGAGCATCACCATGGTTTAGGAGGGCTCACCCGAGCAACCAGTTGGAAAGCTATCTCCCTCTCTCTCTCTCCGCCACACTTTCTTTCTTTCTTTCTGCCTCACGCACCCTCTCCCACCACTCCGCTGCTCCAGGCAGGAAGGAAGGAGGCTGTAAAATGCAATCAGGAGGCCAGGAATTTTGTGGCTCAGTTTGTTGTTGATGAAATGGGTGAGCCGGTTCTGCCAAGCCTGCTGGGGGAGGGGTTTATTTTGAGAGTGGGGGGGGGAGATATCTGGGAGGAGCAGAGCTGTGTTGGGGGACAGTCTTTTGGGGGGACTGGTATGCAGGGGGTGGCACTGAGGGGTGCTATCTGGGAGGAGCAGTAGCTAGGGGAGCTGTGTCGGGGGATGGTATTTGGGGAGACCGGTATGCGGGGGGGGGGGTACTGGGGAGTGATATCTGGGAGGAGCAGTATCTAGCAGAGCTGTGTTGGGGGATGGTGTTTTGGGGGGACTGGTATGCTGGGGGGAGATATCTGGGAGAAACAGAGCTGTGTCGGGGGGATGGTATTTTGCGGAGGACCAGTATGCAGGGGGTGGCACTGAGGGGTAATATCTGGGAGGAGCAGTAGCTAGGGGAGCTGTGTCGGGGGATGGTATTTGGGGGGGACAGGTATTCGGGGGGGGCGGTGATATCTGGGAGGAGCAGTATCTAGGGGAGCTGTGTTGGGGGACAGTATTTTGGGGGGACTGGTATGCAGGGGGCGGTACTGGGGAAAGGGATTAGGGAGCTCCTAGACTGGTTTTCCAGAGGGGTACCCCTCCCTGGGAACCAGCCCTCTCTGTTGCCCACGGCCAGGCCTGGGTATCTCTGCCAGCTCTGATGGCTCATGGGATTGGGCAGACTAGGCAGATCCGGGTTGGTTTGTGGGAATGGATTCGGGGGCAAGGGCGGGATGGATTCATTGCCTCAGGGGGCCCGCTCAGAATCCAGCCGTGTCCCTGGGGAATGGGGCCCTCCCCCAGCACCTTTCAGCAGGCCTGTCACAGAGCACTGGGCCCCCTTCTTCCCAGAGACCTGCTTCTTGGTGCTGGTGTCTCAGCCAGAGGACTCATAGTAAGGTCAGAAGGGACCATTATGATCTTCTAGTCTGACCTCCTGCACAACGCAGGCCACAGAATCTCACCTACCCACTCCTGTAACAAACCCCTGACCTATGTCTGAGCTATTGAAGTCCTCAAATCGTGGTTTAAAGACCTCAAGGTGCAGAGAATCCTCCAGCAAGTGACCCGTGCCCCACGCTGCAGAGGAAGGTGAAAAACCTCCGGGGCTTCTGCCAATCTGCCCTGGAGGAAAATTCCTTCCCGACCCCAAATGTGGTGATCAGCATGTGGGCAAGACTCACCAGCCAGACACCCAGGAAAGAATTCTCTGTAGTAACTCAGATCCCACCCTATCTTACATCCCATCACAGACCATTGGGCATATTTACCTGCTAATAATCAAAGAGCAATTAATTGCCAGGGCAGCACTATGGTGGCTTTGAACCCATCCCTGGGGTGGGGGACCAGGCCTCGTCCACGCACATGCCCCTTCAAGGGCGGGGGGGGGGGGGCTGTAATGATCACTAGGAGCCCAGCCCCATACCCCCTCTTGCCTGCGTAGCAAGAGATGGCAGCTGGGGGCAGGAGGGCTCTGATCTGTGGCTTGGTGACCCCTGTCTGCAGCTTAGCCTTGGACCCCCTGGAAGCCAGGTGGCCAGTGTGGTCTGAGCTCTCAGTCCCCAGTCTTCATAGCAAGATGGGGGGGGGGGGGAGCTCACCCAGGCCTGCATGGGACAAGATCCCATTCACATTGGATTTGTGATCCCACCCATGTAGCCTGGGAACTGCTGTCTAACCCCACCCGGACCCCAAGGCATCTGCCTTCTAGCACTCTAATTCCTGGGGTCAGCTGAGGATTGTCCCTGCCTAGGGGCCTGCGGGTGGCTTCTGGAATATTGCATGGGTTGGGTTTCTAGGCAGGAGTTGGGTCCCATGGATCAGATGCTGGTGAGGGAGGGGCCTTCCCTGTCCCATGGAGACAGATCTCTGGGAGCTGGGGCTGCTGGTGGGGAAGAGGGCCCAGAATCAAATCGAGACGCGCTCATCGGGGACAGTGCACACCCAGAATCAAATCGAGACGTGCTCACTGGGGACGGTGCACACCCAGAATCAAATCGAGACGCGCTCAACGGGGACTGTGCACACCCAGAATCAAATCGAGACGTGCTCACCGGGGACGGTGCACACCCAGAATCAAATCGAGACGCGCTCACCGGGGACGGTGCACACCCAGAATCAAATCGAGACGCGCTCACCGGGGACGGTGCACCCAGTATTAAAGCCAAACATTCTCACCCGGGGCTGTGCACACGCACTCAGTCAAGCACACACATGCTCTCCCGTCTCTGCACCCACACAAACAACGATCCACACAGACACACTCTCTTGCAGACTCACAATCAACTCCACTGATGTAGAGATACACACACACATTCCCATGCCTCTCAAAGGCGCCTCCCTGTGTGTTTATGGGTTACTTTCAGGTAAATAAAAGGCTGCAATTGAGATATAATCACCTTACCCTCCCCTCCTTTGTCTCTCTGCTGATCTCCCAGGCGGGAGGGGAGTCACAGGGCGAGGTCTCAAATCCCCTATTGTCTTATTGTAAAGAAGGGAAAAGATGCAGAGGGTTAAAATTCATGAGCCTCTAATCGTCCACTTGGCCTGTCAGTCATGGAGATGAGATTGTCTCCCTTGGGGGGAAGGGACAGGGATGCTGGAGTCAGGAGCTCCCCCATGCATCAGCCAGGGCAAAAGGCTGCTCCCCCGGGGTGAGATCAAGGGGTGCGGGAGAGGGGCATGGAGTGTGGGACCCCGAGTGTTTTCAGGCTATTAAATGCAGGGGCATTGGTTCGGTCCATGGGGCCAGCCGCCCGCTTTGCCCCTAGATCTGAACCCCTGTGGAACTTGTGGGCTCAGAGCTGAGGTTTTGGCGGGAGGCCCTAGTTCTGTTTGGCAGAAGCTGGGGCAGAAAGAAACAGGCCTGTTCCTTATTGCTGTTATGGTGGGAGTCAACAGGTGGTGCTGTCGCATAGTTGTGCTAGTTCTTAGCCTGCAGGCAGTGCTCCGCCTTGGAAGAGACACCCTATTGTTTAGTTTTGGGGGGGATGCACATGCACCCACCAGGGAGCTGTTGCAAGCAACAAGAGACAGTTTGCGCCCAGGGTGCAAGGAGGCTGCCCCCTGGCCACAGATGGCAGAGGCAGCACCCCACACCCTGCAGCTGGGTCTGCTCTCTGTGCTATGCCAGGCTCAGCCGTGCCCATGGACGGCAGAACTGGGTGGTATGGAGGGCTAGTGTTCCCCACAATGGAAATCTTGTATGTGTGTGTGTGGGGGGGGGGGGCGGGGGGCTGATGTTTCTGCCTCCATGTGTCATTCCCTGTGAACTGCGCACATGCATGGGGGGCAGGAGAGCTAGTGGGACCTGCAGGGGCTGGGGTGGCCACCATGGCATCTGGGAGCCCATGGAAACCCTCGATCTAGGCCCCCTCCTTATTAAACTTTGGCTGCGGCCCGGTTTGCTCCCTGCCCTAATCTCTCTAACCAGGGTTAATTATTCTTGAGGCAGACTTGCTCCCTGGGAACTGGGCTTTGGGGTTGGGGCTGAGATTTATTACAGAGGGGATTGCCTGTGTGCCGTTTGTCACCGCCTCTGTTCCAGGCCTGGCGAAGGAAGCATATGCAAGTTGCACTAAGTAAAGAACCCAGTTCTCTGTGTTACTGCTTTCTCCCGCCATGGGAAGCTGATCAGCAAGGCCCTGAGATCCACACCCCAGTATTATAACCGCTGCTACAGTCATGCCGAGAGGCCCCAGCCGTGATCGGGGCCCTGGTGTGCAAGGTGCTGCGCACGCTGCACAGGGTCACCAATGCTAGTGGTGTTGTTGGAGTGTCACTTTGCGATCTCTGGTTCCTGGCCGCTGAGGATTTCTGCCTGAGCTTGCAAAGGTTTCTGGGCAGCAAGTGCCAGCGGAGGGTGCTGCTCCCCTGCCCATGCAATCTGTGCCCTGCATGGGACCAGCAGTCCAGGGCAGCAGGGCCCAGCTCGGGGGCAGCTCTGCCTTCCTGGCAGCACTAAGTGGGGCTGGGAGAAGTGAGGCAAGCGAGGGTGTGCCCCTTGTGGCGCACCCTGCTGAGGGTGGTGGCGATAGAAGAGGGGATCCCAGGAGTGTGTGTGCCACCTACGCCATCTCTAGCCCGGCTGTACGCTCCCAGCACTGGGCAAGGGCAGTGTCTGGGGTGTTGGGTGGGGACAGGAGCGGCGCCAGGGTTTTTGGCGCCCTAGGCGGGGGTCCTTCCGTGCTCCCGGTCGTTGTCGTCAATTCTGCGGCGGGGGGGTCCTTCCGCGCTCCCGGTCTTCGGGGCACTTCGGCGGCGGGTCCCGTAACGAGTGAAGGACCCGCCACAGAATTGCCGCCGAAGACCCGGAGCGCGGAAAGACCCCCCCACCGCCGAATTGCCGCCCCCCCAAATCCTGGCGCCCTAGGTCGCCTAAATGGAAGCACCGGCCCTGGGTGGGGAGCTGGGGAAGAGCCAGAGCCCGCATCCTGGGAGCAGGAGGAATTAGTCAGGTGGTAGATGGGGAGCTGATGTCCAGGGGAGGGGGAAAGGATCTGAGCAGGGGGCTGGAGCCAAGGAAGGCAGCCAGAGAGGGTGCAGAGCAGAAGTAGGGTAGTGCCCATTGGCGGGGCAGGGCACCGAGGAGGGAGCCTGGGGAAGGGGGTGAGGGTGGGGAAGGGTCCCATCTGTCAGCCAGAAGCAAATGGCTGGGGTATGTATCTCTGTGCGTTTCAGGATGAGACTGGAAAGATGCGTGGACACCAGGTCAGCAGCAGAACCTAGGTGTCCTGGGGCCCAGTCTGTTGCCTGGCCACCAGCTCACGTGGCTGCTTCCCCGAGTCTCATCCTTTTGCTGGGTGGGCTGAACAGTGCCCAGTGGAAAGCCCTTCTCTCTAGAGGGCTCACCGTCTAGCCTGATTTATCACTAAAGACCTCATGGAGACGATACAGCAGCAGGGAAAGAACCTAATCCTGTTCTAGTATAACGCTGGCTTCTACTGCTTGAGCTATAGGAGCATCCCCCTCAGCCAATAACAGTACAGGGCCTATGGCACACAGCTGGGCAGTTCTGACTGTGTCCAGTAGAGGGCAGCATTGCACACATCAACAGCTCTGCTCCTCGCCCGTAATATATAGGGGCTAGTCGCCACTCACACCACAATTTGCACAAGAGAAACAAAGCAGTGAATGAAATATGCTATCAGTTTAAAATGTCTCCCCTAGAAAGTTCCTGGTTTTCATGTATCCTGTGGGATGCTGCTGAACTCTGGGAGTTGCCTGGAAACTCTGCACCTGTGGTATTTCTCGGGCTGTTTCATCAATAAGTTCCAGAGTTAACATCACATCAAAAGGGAGCAGTTTGAGTTACTGCTTTGGGCTGGCTGGCTGCAGACTCAGGCAGTGGCTTGTGGTCGTGTTTGGAAGGTTATTGATATAACTTGAAGGGCTGGCAACTTAAACTTAAATTCTGTAGAAACACCCCCCCCCCCCGCCCTTTGTCCCCCAAAACCCAGAGGGAAGAAAGATTGCTTGGAAGTTGCATACTCTGCCATGCTGGTTTGTTATTGTTGGGTCTCTTGTGAGTGCTGGAGCTGGGTGTACTAGTGTGTTGCTGTAGGGTTGCTTCTTAGCACCAGTCTGTACACACAGATTTGTTATTTTAGAGTTGCTCAGGGCTAGAGGGCTCCACACGCTGGTTTGTTATTGTAGGGTTGCTCAAAGGCCCAACGTTGTAGGGTTGCTATTGTTTTCCTTTTTTAAGAAAAATGAACGTGAGATGCACACCCTGCTGGCCCCCCTCCCCCTGGCTTTGGAGACTGTCCAAACCTAGGCAGCGCCCGCCCCCTCCCGTTCCGTCGCGGGGGTCCACCTGGACTGACGGGGGTTTTGGGACTCCGCTGCTCTGAATGCAGGCTTCCCGGGGCTAGGGTGGGGATAAAGCAGCCAAAAGGCAAGAGGCAGGACACACAATGCTGGGCCCTCTGTGGAGGGATAAGCCCGCAGTCCCCGTGGGGTATGGGTGTGCCCCCTCCATCCCCTTGCCCCCCCCCCCCTCCCCGCCGCCATGGGCCTGGGGGAAGGGGGATTAGGTTACACGGCTCTGGTAACAATTCCAACCTGTTTGGACTGGAATGTGGCATTTAGAGCCCGGCTACAGGAAATTCGCTCTGTGCTGAAAGATAGAATTGAAAACAGTTTGCAGCCCGGCCTGGGGGCGCCTGGCTGGCTGGGGGAGCAGGGGGTGGGGGTCTGCCTCTGGCCTGGGGTGGAGGGCAGGGGGATGGGGGGCTCACTCTGGCCTGCAGGGAGCAGAGAGATTGTGGGGGCTGGTTCTGGCAAGGGGGAAAGTAGGGGGATGGGGGGGCTGGCTCTGGCCTTGGGGGAGAGCAGGGGGATGGGGGGGGGGCTGGCTCTGGCCTGGCAGGGCAGAGGATTGGGGGGCTGGCTCTGGCATTGGGATAGGTTGTGGAGGGATTTGTTCCCCTCTGGTTATTTTGGCCAATGCTAAATTCCTAGCAAGTGGCCCTGGCAGCCCTAGGCCGGAGGTCTCCCACAGTAGCATGTTCCTTGGGGCCCATCCTGACCCCCCAGGACCCCCCCCCAGGATGGGAAGCCCCCAATACCAGGACTCAGAGAAGGCTCCTGACAGAAGTTGGGGGGATTTTACCAGCCCCCCCCACGCTGGCAGGGCCGTCCCCGATCGCCTTGATCCTGCTGCCCTTGGGGTTTACCCGGATGCTGGCTCCTGATGCCCCTGCCGTTCCCTCTCTCTTCAGCCGTGGAGACCCAGAGCACGAGTTCGGAGGAGATGGTGCCCAGCTCGCCCTCGCCGCCCCCGCCCCCCCCGCGTCTACAAGCCCTGCTTCGTCTGCAACGATAAGTCCTCTGGCTACCACTACGGCGTCAGCTCCTGCGAAGGCTGCAAGGTAACGGGGACCCCCACCCTTGGGGCCAGCAGCACGGCTTGGGGCTCCGCCAACTCCTTGCTTTGCCCCTCTGGAGCCTGGCTCTCCGTTGGGCACCCCTCGGGGCAGCCAGAATCGCCTGCTGCCCAGGGTCTTTGCTGGTCACACGGGGGCTTCTTCCCCAGCTGCCGGGCGGGTGGGTCTTGCTCAGGGTCCCACCGACGGCCAGATTTGGGGTTGGGCAGGAATTTCCCCCCAGGTCAGACTGGCAGGGACCATGGGGGTTTCCACCTTCCTCTGCAGCATGGGGGGCGGCTCGCCGGCTGGAATCATCCAGGCACATGACCCCTAATCAGTTCCCTGCCGTTGCCGGGGCCTCGGGCACCTCGGTCTCTCCTGTTCTCTGCGGGTGGCACGCACCAGTTCAGTCTCCTGGGGAAATGCTTCAGTCTAGCCCAAGAGACTCAGTGTCCAGGGGTTTCGGCGTGAAATGGAATGGCCTGTGCTGTCCAGGAGGTCAGACTAGTGGAGCCGAGGGTCCCTTCTGACCTGCACTGAGAGGTCTTAAACTAACCACCGAAAGACCTGGGTACCAGAGAGCAGACGATGGGGAGAGCTTGTGGTATGGTTGCTATGACAAGCTGGGGTCCTATTGTGCCAGGCGCTGCACAGACCTCAGCTGAGATCAGGGCCCCGTTGTGCCAGGGACAGTCCCTCCCCCAAAGGGCTCACAATGCAAACAGAGGGGAACAGAGTTTTGGAAGTGCAGTCATTATTTTGCAGGAATAGTGGCTTTTAGTCCAAAATAGAGTGTCCAGGGGGTCACTATTCTGGAATAGCAACATAGTCTGAACACCTGAGTGCTGGGTTAGGGCTTGGGACCCCTGGGTTCTAGTCCTGGCTCTGTTGGGTGACCAGTCACTGCCTCTCTTTGTTTCTCAGTTTCCCCACCTGTAAAATGGGGCTAGCGATAGGTACCCCCTTTTTAAAGTGCTTTGAGATTTGCTGATGAAACGAGCTAGGTGTCATTATTATTCCAGTCAATTTCCCTGTGTAGACAAGCCCTAAGAGAATGACCAGGATAGAGAGAATTTGTGGGGCGTGAAGGCCAAGGGGGACACCTGGCCCATTTAAAACTGATCCCAGGGCGTTTTCAAAATGATGGCCCTGTGGAACTCACCACCACTGGATGTTCTTATGCAATAGGATCTGTCAGGGATGGCTTAGATATACGTGCTGCCTCAGTGCAGGGAGAGGGACTGGGTGACCTCTCGAGGTCCCTTCCAGCCCTACACCTCTACAATTCAATAGGATTTAGAGAAAGGCAAGGCAATTACATGAATAGTGAATTGCATTGGAGGCCAGGATGTGCAAAGGGGCCCGAGGTGGTTGGGCGCATTGCATTTGGGCACCCCACTCCCTTTGCAGATCCCAGCCAAAAGGCCTATACATTCTCCTGCTGATGGCACAAGCCAGCTGCTAAATGCCAGGGGTCAGTCCATGATTGCCCGTGAGGAGGGGGTTGACTCTCCAGCATCCCCAGTGTCGGAGCCGGCGCACTGGGCTGGATGGACCATTGCTCTGATCTGCTGCAGCGACTGGTGCTCCAGCATGCCAGGTGGGGGGCGGGGTGTGCTGGTGGGGGGGGTTCTGTTTGTGTTTGCCAAGGCACCTGCTCGGAGCTGTAGGGAGCATGGGGTAACCCCTTCCCCGCCTCTTCTCCCCCCCTGGACATCCCTACCTCTGACCCACCCCCCCATCACCTGCATGTCCCTGTCTCTCCCACCCACCCCCAGGGATTCTTTCGCCGAAGCATCCAGAAAAACATGGTGTACACGTGCCACCGTGACAAGAACTGCCAGATCAACAAGGTGACCCGCAACCGCTGCCAGTACTGTCGGCTCCAGAAGTGCTTCGAGGTCGGCATGTCTAAAGAAGGTGAGGCGCCAGGAGCAGCGGGAGGGTGGGGGCAACGGAGATGGGGAGCTGGAGGCCAGGGGGTGAGGGAGGAATCTACCTGCAGCCGGATCACATGGAAGATTGGATCCAGCTGGGGCAATGCCCCGTGCGTGCTCCCGTGCAGAGAGACGGGCCCAAATGCACCTGTTCCCCCCCCACAAGTCCTCTACCCCTGCAGGGCCCTGCCCCACTGCACTGCTGTGCCACAAGACTGGAAAGTCACTGGTGCAGAGGTGTGGGAGCGGGAAGCTCCCAGCCCCACATGTGTTTGGGGAAGGGAGCGCGCTGCGCAGAGCCCCATAGTGTTTGGTGAGATCTTTGCCCGAGTCTGGCGCCCTCAGGGGCTCGTTTGACCAGCTGTGCTGCGGCTAGGACCTGACATCCAGGCCTGGCTTCGGATCATTTGGATCCAGGGTTCGAGTTTGGCCCAGTTCAGATCTGTGGTGGGGGAGGTTGGATCCAGGCTCTGGTTTGAGGCCTGTCTCGTTCAAGGCTGGCGCCCATGGCGAGGACACGCTAGGACATGCTTCCAACACGGGTAGTTCTTGGGCCAGAGTAGCCGGAACCAGGTGAGAACAGGACACAGGGGCCAGAATTGGATCTGAATCTCACGGGGGTCCAAATCCCTTTGGTTCTGGCCCCTTGGCAAAGAGGGCTTCGAGACCCAGCGGCTAGAGCCACTGTAACCATGCCCCCGTGGTGATGATCTCTCGCACTCACCCCTGCCGCCCGTCACATGGGAGCTGGAGGAAGGCTTGGAAGAGGGCGGCTGCCCCTTTAAGAGTGCTGTCAGCTGGATGGTCCATCTGGAGACAGAGTGCCTCTTGGCGGCTGTTGCTTTTACTCCGACTGCTAAGGCATGTCCTCACGAGCCGGCCGGGGTGGGGCCCCCATTAATCACTGTCTCTTTAAGAGCCCGTAATTAGGAATGTCTGTCTCAGCCCTGGCCATTGATTTCCAGGCCCCTGTCGCTTTAAGGGCGGAGGGATTTTGGGGGGTGAGGGAGAGATGTCTCGAAGGAGACAGGAAGTGGGTGGTCTGTGGGAATTGGGCCAGGATTGGGCAGGGCTGGGTATCCTGGGCATCCCTCCCACCCCCAGCGCTGGCTCAGCTAGAACTGAATGGGCTCCAGGATCCCCCGAAGAGAGATCAAGGGGTTCCCTCCCCCCCCACTCCAACAGCTGGTGGGCATGTGAACAGCACTGCATGGGAAGACTGGCACAGGTCCCAGATGTGGGGGACCTGCCGCCTCTCTGAACTGCCCTTCCCTGCTACCCCCCGCCTGCACCCCCCACTGTCTTTGGCTGTCTCACCTGATTCTTCAAACACCCCACCCCCCACCCCACTGCCACACCTCACCCTGGCTTTCGATGGGCTGAAGGTGCCAGTAGATGGGGTGGGAGGGCTGAGCAGCTCTCCCCTCCCCCAAGCCATGGCAGCCCGGGCTGTTGTGCATCGGGGGGGATAGGGCTGGATCCCCAAGGCAGTGGGGTGTCTGGTGAGGGGGGGCGGCTCTGCTGGCAGCCCCTCCCTGCCGGCATTGTGCTGGCCGAGGCTATAAGTGGATATCCTGCCGGCTCGCGTATCCTGTTGCCAGATTCCCCCTGGCGCTCCATGCTGGGGTGAGCAGGAAGTGCAGCCTGGAAACGTGCGGCCACAGGGCGGGCCGGGAGAATGCACACGCAACGGGAACGCTGGGCCCCGGGCGGGGGGGCCCTGCCGGGCTCGCTGGGCCTCAGGACTGCTGGTGCCCTGGTTTGGGGATGGCAGGGATGAACCAACCCCCCCAGGCATGGGGCTGTCTCTGTCCCCCTGGCTGCAGCCTAGTTCGTCTCCCTCCTTCCCCCTGCCACCTGGAGGCCAAGCCGGGCGGTCAAGCGAGGGGTCAGGGCTCAAAGTACTTTGCAATGGGCCCGCCTGGACAGGTGCAGCAAGAGACCGGGCAAGCCTGGGGCTCCCCGGGGAGCGGGGCCGGAGCGGCCGCAGTGGGGCAGAGGGAGAACCGGGAAGCCCCATCCTTCACAGGAGACACTGGGCAGCCAATCCGGTGCAGCCACGTCAGGCACTGACCCGTGTGCTAAGCAAGGTGGCCAATCAGAATCCATTGGTGCTGGGCACCAACACATGGTCGAAGCCGGACAGCCAACCAGAATCCATTTCCATTGGGCTTTAGCCTGCAATAGAAGCCAGGTGGCCAACCGGGATCCATTTCCATTGGTTATTAACCCACATTAGGATCCGGGTAGCCAATCAGACTGGGCTCCCAGCTGCCCGTTGCCAATGTTAGAAGCTGGACGGCCAATCGGGTTCCAGCCTCCCCCCAGGACACATGCCACAGGGATCTAGCCAGCTGGGGCACTGTGAAGGCAGGGGCTATTGGGGTACCAGGCAGGCCCAAGGGGGGCAGCTGGCACAAGCCAGCAGCCATCAGGCTTTGGCATGATGGGCTCGTGGGCTCCCTGGGCATATGCTGTGGGCGAAGGGGGAGAGTCGGGGGGGGGGCAGCCAATGCCATGTCACCCCCCCACTCCCATTTATCTGAGTCGTCCCCCCCCCCCCACACACACACACGCTTTATCTGGCCTCCCTGTCTGCTGCTTCCTGTTTTCCTTGGGCTGAGCACAGGCCTCGGTGTTTCCCAAGTGAAGGCTGGGAAGCGCGGCGGGCAGGGCCCAGCTGGGCTGGCAGAGCCGCCTCCGGGGGGCAGGATGGGCGAGGGGTGTAGAACCTGCGGGGGGGGACATGGGGACACCAGCCCAGTGCAGCCTGGCTCGGAGGAGGCGACACCCAGACCAGACCAGCTCCGACCCCTGTGGGCCCAGCGTGAGTGGCCAGGCGGTGGGCCTAGGTCCCAGCCGAGTGGCAGAGGCCGTGTTTTGACACGGGGGGTTGTAACGGCACCTCCTGCCTCTAACCCGCTGCCCGGAGCCGAGCCTCAGTGGCTCTGCGTCCGTGCCACGCAAGCCATCATCTCGCCGGCTGCCCCCAGGGCCACGGATGGGAATGCGCCTCAAGGGGCGCCCGTCGCTAGGGCAGGGGGCTGGCGGGTTGCTGTGGGCAGATGCTTGCTGGGCCATCCCTGCTGGCTCTGCTCACCCCTGCTGAATAACCCCGCTCCGGGCCACTGGCTCTGCTGCTGGAAGCAGCTTTCAGGAGCGAACCTGGCAAAAATACCCCCCTGGGTGGGGCTCGAACCCGGACCCACTGGATGTAAAAGGCCAGGGCTCTGCTGTCTGAACTGAGGACTGTGCCGATTGCGTGCATTAACTGCTGGGAGGGGGAATAGAGCACCACAGTGTATAAACCTAGGTTACCAGCATTGGCCCCGGGGTGGGGGGAATGTTTCCCTCTGCAGAGACAGGATTCGCTCCCCCCGGCCAGGGGCTGGGGCATGCACCAAATGCTCCCTCACCATGGCAATGCAAGAAAGACCCCCGCCTCACAGAGTGCACTGTCTAAATAGAGCACATGGGGAAACCGAGGCACACAGACAGCAGTGAGTTGCCCACGGTCAACCAGCAGAGCCAAGAATAGAACCCAGGTCTCCTGCGGCCCCCACTGCTGCCCCTGCCACTAGCCCCCACTGCCTCGGCCCAGCTGAGAGGGAATGCCCAAAGCATGTGATCCGAAAAGTGACCGGCAACAATAGCAGCTTCCTAGTCATGCGGCCCTTCCATCCCCAACCCCAGTGTCGCTGGGTTGGAGTCAGGGGGGCCAGATCCCCCTATGGTGTAGGTGGGCGTGTTTCCACTGGAGTCAGGCCAGAGCCCCACCTGGTACAGATCAGCCTAGCCCCACTGAAGTCAGTGGCACCACGGCAGTTTACACCAGCCAGGGATCTGGCCAATTGGGTTGATTGGTGATCTCTGTTTTAAGGAAGAATGTCCCAATGGTGGGGGGTGTTTGGGCTGGGTCAGATCCCCAGGGCCAAACGCCCCCCGTGACCGTGCGGCGTCCCACCCACGCTCCCAGCCCCGGACTCTGAGCCGGGGTCAGGGCCGGTCATACGGTGCCGTGTCCTGACCAACACCCCCCTCTCCGGCAGCCGTGCGGAACGACAGGAACAAGAAGAAGAAGGACGTGAAGGAGGAGGTGGTGGTGGACAGCTACGAAATGACTCCCGAGCTGGAGGAGCTGATCCAGAAAGTCAGCAAGGCCCACCAGGAAACCTTCCCCTCACTGTGCCAGCTGGGCAAATACACCACGGTGAGCCCCCTGCCCGTGGCACTGCCCGTCTCCCCCAGCCCACCCGGGAACCCCCTTCTGCCTCCCCTGCTTCCGTCACTGGCCTCCGGGTCCCAGGGCTCAGCCTGTGGGAATAACAGAACCACTTTCTACCACCCCGGGCTGCCCACTGCTGTCACTAGGGGGAGCTGTTCTCAGCCAGGCTGCCTGGCACCCCTGAGTGCACAATCCCCAAGGAGTGCAGAGCTGGGATTCTGCACATTGGCCACCAGGTGGCACCAGTGCCCCTTAAACATCCAGGTTCAGTGGCTGGCTCCGGCGGGGAGAGGGGGTTGGGGCACCCGGGTTCCATGCCTGGCCCTGGCGGGGAGAGGGGGTCGGGGCACCCAGGTTCCGTGGCTGGCTCCGGCGAGGAGAGGGGGTCGAGGCACCCAGGTTCCATGCCTGGCCCTGGCAGGGAGAGGGGGTCGGGGCACCCAGGTTCTGTGGCTGGCTCCGGCGGGGAGAGGGGGTCGAGGCACCCAGGTTCCATGCCTGGCCCTGGCAGGGAGAGGGGGTCGGGGCACCCAGGTTCTGTGGCTGGCTCCGGCGGGGAGAGGGGGTCGAGGCACCCAGTTCCGTGCCCGGCCCCAGCTGGGTAATCTCCCCATGGCTCTTAGTTGCAGACTGTAGGGGACGATCCTTGCCTAGGTCCCGCGGTGCAGCACTAACCACCACCACCCCCGTTCCCTCCCCCAGAACTCCAGTGCCGATCACCGGGTGCAGCTGGACCTGGGCCTATGGGACAAGTTCAGCGAACTGGCCACCAAGTGCATCATCAAGATTGTGGAGTTTGCCAAGCGCCTGCCGGGTTTCACCACCCTCAGCATCGCCGACCAGATCACCCTGCTCAAGGCAGCCTGCCTGGACATCCTGGTGAGGAGCAGCCTGGGGGTTTAGTGGGGGACTCAGCTGCCTAGAGCCTCTTCTCTCTTCCTCCCCGCTTCCTTGGGCTGTGGCTCGGTGAGACCCCTGGGCCCCTGCCCAGCCTGTGTGGGGAGGGGCTGGCCCAGCGGGTCTCGGCGCTCACCCCACATCCCGTCCCTGGCAGATGCTGCGGATCTGCACGCGCTACACGCCGGAGCAGGACACCATGACCTTCTCAGACGGGTTGACCCTGAACCGCACTCAGATGCACAACGCCGGCTTCGGGCCTCTCACCGACCTGGTGTTCGCCTTCGCCGGGCAGCTGCTGCCCCTGGAGATGGACGACACCGAGACCGGGCTGCTCAGCGCCATCTGCCTCATCTGCGGAGGTACCGGCCGGCCCCGGGCCACCACCGCCTCGCCCGGCACCCAGGAAGGGGGGCTGGGCACACCGACGCCATCACAGCTGCTGCAGCCCTGGCCTCTCCCAGCAGGGGGCGCTGTAGGGGGTGGGGCAGGAGCACTGGCCATGGCAGGCGCTCCCAGCTACGCCAGCCTGGCCTCTCCCAGCAAGGGGCGCTGTGGGGAGCGCTGGCTGTGGGGGGTCGAGGGGGCTGGGTATGGGGCTGTGACAACCAACATGTGTGTGCCCCCCCCTCCCCCCCCAGATCGGATGGACCTGGAGGAGCCGGAGAAGGTGGACAAGCTGCAGGAGCCCTTGCTGGAAGCTTTGAAAATCTACGCCCGCCGCCGCAGACCCAACAAGCCGTACATGTTCCCCCGCATGCTGATGAAAATCACCGATCTGCGAGGCATCAGCACCAAAGGTGTGGGCTGTCAGCTGGGCACTGCTGGGGGGAAGCTCACAGCGCTGGTGCCTCCTGGCACTGCTGGGGTGGAGGCTCACGGCACCAATGTTCCTTGGGGTACTGATAGGGCACTACTGGGGGGAAGCTCCCAGCACCACTCTTCCATCTGGTACGGACAGGGCACTGCTGCGGGGAAGCTAACTGCACCGGTCTCCCATCTGGTACTGACAGGACACTACTGGGGGGAAGCTAACTGCACCGGTCTCCCATCTGGTACTGACAGGACACTACTGGGGGGAAGCTCACAGCACCTGTCTCCCATCTGGTACTGACAGGGCACTACTAGGGGGAAGCTAACCACACCTGTCTCCCATCTGGTACTGACAGGGCACTACTGGGGGGAAGCTCCCAGCACCCCTCTTCCATCTGGTATGGACAGGGCACTGCTGCGGGGAAGCTAACCGCACCTATCTCCCATCTGGTACTGACAGGGCACTCCTGGGGGGAAGCTCACAGCACCTGTCCCCCATCTGGTACTGACAGGGCACTACTGGGGGGAAGCTAACCACACCTGTCTCCCATCTGGTACTGACAGGGCACTGCTGCGGGGAAGCTCACAGCCTCCTGCAGTGCCAGCTCACTGCTCCTTTCTCCCCACCCCCATCGCAGGCGCGGAGCGAGCCATCACCCTGAAGATGGAGATCCCTGGCCCCATGCCCCCCCTCATCCGGGAGATGCTGGAAAACCCTGAAATGTTCGAGGACGACTCGTCGCAGCCGCCCCCGTCGGCAGAGCCCCCCAGCTCCGAGGAGAGCCCGGCCGAGAGCAAGAGCCCCGAGGAGACCCCCTAGCACTCTGGGGAGTGGGGACTGGGAGAAGCCCCATCCTCAGGCACCCCACCTCCCTGTCCAACACCGAGCTGGTTCGAACAAGCCACAGCTGCCTTCACTCTGCCCCCCCCCCATTGCTGGGGGGCGGGCATGGGCTGGGGGGCAGCTAATGGAGATTGTCTGTATGCTGCCTCAGAGGTGTAGCTCTTGCCTTAACCTTCTCTCGGGAGGGGGGCAGTCTGGAGCCCCCCACCCCCAAGCTTTTTTGTTTGCCAAAGTCTGACTCCAAGCCAAAAATCCAGGGGCGGGCAAGGCCCGGCCAGAGAGCTCCCTGCCTGGGGTGGGGGGCAGATCCCTGGAAATGGACCTGGAGGGGTTCAGCAGAGCCCCCCACTCTGCCCCAGCAGTGCAATTGCCCGTCCAGCGGGGGGCGCCCTGGAGCCAGAGAGAGAGAGAGAGAGAGACTTGGAAGTGAGCCTGGGCTGGGATGTCGGGGTGCCCCCCCCTCCACATCCCCAACGATGCTGCCTCCAGATTCCCAACTCAAGATCAGTCAAGACCCTGCCTCCTAAACTGATGTTCCCTGCTGGAACCCAGGCATCCCGGACCACTGCTGCAGATCTCTGGAGCTGGGGATTGCTGGGCGAGAGGCGGGGGACGGAGCAGCCCCCCCAGCCCGTGGAAAGCCCAGGAACCCCTGGGCGTGTTGGGAAAGGAGGCTGAGTGGGAGGGAGGGGGGGATGCTGCTCCCCACCCAGCGTCCTGCAGGTTTCGGGGGACGCGGATCTCGGGGTGCGGGGATGAGGTCCAAGTTTGGGAGGTTTATTTTATTTTATGTTTTTGTTGTATAACGTGCTAATGGTTTGGGATCACTCCTCGGCGGTGGGGGACGAGGGGTCCCTGTCGCGTCTCCTGGGGGCTCTGCTCGGATGGGGGGGCCCCCAGAGGCAGGGGGCCGGGCTGCAGGGCTGTATCTGGTTTTGCTTTTGATGCTGTTCAGGTTTGGTGTAGTTGGGGCGTCTTTCGCTCTTGACCCCCCCCCTTCCCATAACCTCCAGTTCCAACCCTGCCCCCGTGACCCTCCCTCCTCATTCCCTACCCATAACCCCCAATGCTGCTCCCCATAATCTCCTGGCCCTGCCCCTAACCCATCTCCCCATAACCCTCCCCCTCAATCCTGACCCTGCCCCCACAATCCCCCTCCCCAACCTCACCCCTTGGTGCTGATGATTTTGGGAACACACAACACTAGAGACCAAAGATGGGGGGTGGGGATCGGAGGGCAGGAGCTGGTGGGGTCACAGGGGGACAGAGGGAGCTGCCACCCTCCCAGGGGCTCAGCCCCCCCCCCCCAACAAGGCTGCTCCATGATGTATCCATGGGGAACATCCCCCACCCCCTGTGCCCCTAGGAAATGGGCACTGCCAGCTGGGACCCGGCTCCCTGCCGGGGGTGAGGGGAGCAGCCTAGCCCCTTTGCACAGCAGCCTGGAACGCTGCCCCCAGGGGGTGGCACTGGGGGGGCCCTTTGCACATCGCCCAGCCCCTTTGGGCCCCAGCGGCTCTACAGCACCCCCTATGGACCAAAGCAGACAGCACCTCAGCTCTGGACCCCCCCTTTGATCCCCCCCAGATGTCCCCTAGGGCCAGTCTTGTCCCCCAAAACCTCCACTCCAATCCTTGCCTGGGAGACTGTTGTCACCTGATCCCTCCCTCCCCACATGCAGTGTCACGTCCACCAGCCTTGGGGGGGGGGGGAGTGGTGGAGTTTGAATCCGCACACAGCCCCTGTAGGTTCCCCCTCCCCTCAGCACCCCCCAGATGTGGGGGAAGGAGCCCTGCAGGGACCCTGATCTGTTACACTACAAGATGGGGGGTGGGGGGGGGGCGGGGAATCTCCCTCTCCTAAGGCCCCCATTGGTGCTGGGGCTGCAGTTCCAAACTCCTGCATCAGGGGGCACTGCCACCCTCACAAGGAAGCAAGTTCTGCATGGGGGGGGGGCAGGGCGAGCTGTAGCCACGTGCTGCCCCCTGCAGGGCAGCCCAGCCTCTACAGCCCCCAGCCTGGCAGCACTTTCCCTGTTATTTATTGGCTGGTTTTCACCCTGGGAAATGGACCCAATTGCCCCCTCCCCCAACAGAGAGTGGGGCAGGGGGAGACCCAGGGGACCCGCCCTGGCATGAGACACCCCCCTTTGCCCCCCCGAAATCTCTGCTGCTCCCTGATCCTGTTGAACTGCCAAAAAGAAATACCCCAGACCTTAAAACAAAGCCACGGACCCTGTTACGGGGGCGGGGGGGGGGACTGGGAGGGGGGATCTGCACCCCCCCACCCCTCGGTCATGTTTACAGCCAAGCTTTACATGGTATTTTAAAAGAAAAGCCCCTTTCCCATTGCCCACCCCCTTGGCGCCCAGCTCTATCGCAAAGGGGACTTTTCTATTTTTGCAAAATAAAGTGACGGAAACTCAGCCCAGCCGGCTCCTGCTTTGGTGTGTGGGGCGCCCCCACCTGGCCATCCCAGCCTCTCAGCACCCACCCCTCCGCGGCCTGACGGGGTGGGTGGGGCTGGCCTAGCGCCTCGTGCCCCAGCTGGAAATGGGGCACTAGGAGGCACCAGACTGTCTCCTGGAGGAATGGTGGGGCGTGGGGGCTGTTTATACAGGGTTCCCTTGCCCGGTTCTGAGATGCAGCTGCATCTGGGGTGAGTAGTGGCAGCTCTTTAACAGCCTACAAGTAACGCTGCACAAATCCTGCCTCATAAAACAACCCTGTGGACGCTGCAGGCGGAGGGAAGTCTCCATGGCTGGGCCTCCCGGGAACACAGCGAGGCTGGACTTGACCCCCAGCCACGCCAGGGTTCGGCATTGACACAAGCAAGGAGCGCCCCCTCCTGGGTCCTAGCGCTGCCTGCAGCCCCCGTGGCAGGCACTGGCTGAGCCTGGCCATTAGCATTCATAGATTCTAGGACTGGAAGGGACCTCGAGAGGTCATCGAGTCCAGTCCCCTGCCCGCATGGCAGGACCAAATACTGTCTAGACCATCCCTGATAGACATTTATCTAAC
Organism: Emys orbicularis; assembly: GCF_028017835.1. Taxonomy (NCBI): domain Eukaryota; kingdom Metazoa; phylum Chordata; order Testudines; family Emydidae; genus Emys; species Emys orbicularis. Next base: position 19,588,785 of record NC_088701.1, read on the forward strand.
CTACTCTTAAATATCTCCAGAGATGGAGATTCCACAACCTCCCTAGGCAATTTATTCCAGTGTTTAACCACCCTGACAGTTAGGAACTTTTTCCTAATGTCCAACCTAGACCTCCCTTGCTGCAGTTTAAGCCCATTGCTTCTTGTTCTATCCTCAGAGGCTAAGGTGAACAAGTTTTCTCCCTCCTCCTTATGACACCCTTTTAGATACCTGAAAACTGCTATCATGTCCCCTCTCAGTCTTCTCTTTTCCAAACTAAACAAACCCAATTCTTTCAGCCTTCCTTCATAGGTCATGTTCTCAAGACCTTTAATCATTCTTGTTGCTCTTCTCTGGACCCTCTCCAATTTCTCCACATCTTTCTTGAAATGTGGTGCCCAGAACTGGACACAATACTCCAGTTGAGGCCTAACCAGAGCAGAGTAGAGCGGAAGAATGACTTCTCGTGTCTTGCTCACAGCACACCTGTTAATACATCCCAGAATCATGTTTGCTTTTTTTGCAACAGCATCACACTGTTGACTCATATTTAGCTTGCGGTCCACTATAACCCCTAGATCCCTTTCTGCCGTACTCCTTCCTAGACAGTCTCTTCCCATTCTGTATGTGTGAAACTGATTTTTTCTTCCTAAGTGAAGCACTTTGCATTTGTCTTTGTTAAACTTCATCCTGTTTAACTCAGACCATTTCTCCAATTTGTCCAGATCATTTTGAATTATGATCCTCCAAAGCAGTTGCAATCCCTCCCAGTTTGGTATCATCCGCAAACTTAATAAGCGTACTTTCTATGCCAATATCTAAGTCGTTAATGAAGATATTGAACAGAGCCGGTCCCAAAACAGACCCCTGTGGAACCCCACTTGTTATGCCTTTCCAGCAGGATTGGGAACCATTAATAACAACTCTCTGAGTAATGTTATCCAGCCAGTTATGCACCCACCTTATAGTAGCCCCATCTAAATTGTATTTGCCTAGTTTATCGATAAGAATATCATGCGAGACCGTATCAAATGCCTTACTAAAGTCTAGGTATACCACATCCACAGCTTCTCCCTTATCCACAAGACTCGTTATCCTATCAAAGAAAGCTATCAGATTGGTTTGACACGATTTGTTCTTTACAAATCCATGCTGGCTGTTCCCTATCACTTTACCACCTTCCAAGTGTTTGCAGATGATTTCCTTAATTACTTGCTCCATTATCTTCCCTGGCACAGAAGTTAAACTGACTGGTCTGTAGTTTCCTGGGTTGTTTTTATTTCCCTTTTTATAGATGGGCACTATATTTGCCCTTTTCCAGTCCTCTGGAATCTCTCCTGTCTCCCATGATTTTCCAAAGATAATAGCTAGAGGCTCAGATACCTCCTCTATTAGCTCCTTGAGTATTCTAGGATGCATTTCATCAGGCCCTGGTGACTTGCAGGCATCTAACTTTTCTAAGTGATTTTTAATTTGTTCTTTTTTTATTTTATCTGCTAAACCTACCCCCTTCCCATTAGCATTCACTATGTTAGTCATTCCTTCAGACTTCTCGGTGAAGACCGAAACAAAGAAGTCATTAAGCATCTCTGCCATTTCCAAGTTTCCTGTTACTGTTTCTCCCTCTTCACTAAGCAGTGGGCCTACTGCTGTGGTAAGACACGGAGGCGCCAGCTCAGGACCCCGGTGTGCCAGGCGCTGCCCAGAGCAAGAGACGCTCCCTGCCCGGTGGAGCCCAGGATCTGACTAGACAAAGGGAGCAAGGGGAAACTGAGGCATGGAGCAGGAAAGTGACATGGCAGAGGCAGGAATAGAACCCAGGTGTCCTGCCAGTGCCCTGCCTTCCTGAATGCTGATGGTTCTGCAGTAATGACCCCCACCCCCGGAAATACTCCTCGCTCCACCCCTCCCCTGTGGGCTCTCCTAGCCTCGCCCCTCACTGGAGAGCTCCCTGGCAGGGGCTGGGCCCATTCACACCCCAGGCCGTGCTGCAGACCAGCCCCAGCTTTGGTTTGGCCCCAGGGGCCCTTTGGATGCAGAGCTGGGGGCTGCAGGGGTGGGAGCTGCTGCATCAGCCGCGGGAGCAGCCCCAGCCCCCCAGCAGCTCTGCTCCCCTCTGAGCTATGAGACTCCCCCCATGCAACACCCAGCCTGGGAAGGGGGGACCCTGCTGCAGGCCCAGGAGCGGGGGGAGGAGGGGGAAGAGACTCTGGACATGCAAGAGGAGCAGCAGTGAGGCTGTGGGGTTCAGGGGGCAGGACTGATTTGGGCAGATGTGGGGCTGATGAGCCCCCCCCCTTTTCAGACTATAAGCACTGGCAACCCCCACCAGCTCTGTCAATACACCCCCACCACAGCTCTGCCACTGCCCTCGAATCCTGAGAGCAGCCGCGCCCACCGCCCCTTGATCCCAACCCCCCCCCAGCTCTGCTGGTACCCCTCACTTCTGACCTGTACCCCCCTTGCTCTCCCAGCCCTGGGCTCCCCCCAGCTTTGCTGGTACCCCTCACTTCTGACCTGTACCCCCCCCTGCTCTCCCAGCCCTGGGCTCCCCCCAGCTCTGCTGGTACCCCTCACTTCTGACCTGTACCCCCCCTGCTCTCCCAGCCCTGGGCTCCCCCCAGCTCTGCTGGTACCCCTCACTTCTGACCTGTACCCCCCCCTGCTCTCCCAGCCCTGGGCTCCCCCCAGCTCTGCTGGTACCCCTCACTTCTGACCTGTACCCCCCCCTGCTCTCCCAGCCCTGGGCTCCCCCCAGCTCTGCTGGTACCCCTCACTTCTGACCTGTACCCCCCTGCTCTCCCAGCCCTGGGCTCCCCCCAGCTCTGCTAGTACCCCTCACTCCTAACCTGTACCCCCCCTGCTCTCCCAGCCCCGGGCTCCCCCCAGCTCTGCTGGTACCCCTCACTCCTGACCTGTACCCCCCTGCTCTCCCAGCCCTGGGCTCCCCCCAGCTCTGCTGGTACCCCTCACTCCTGACCTGTACCCCCCCTGCTCTCCCAGCCCCGGGCTCCCCCCAGCTCTGCTGGTACCCCTCACTTCTGACCTGTACCCCCCCCTGCTCTCCCAGCCCCGGGCTCCCCCCAGCTCTGCTGGTGCCCCTCACTCCTAACCTGTACCCCCCCTGCTCTCCCAGCCCCGGGCTCCCCCCAGCTCTGCTGGTACCCCTCACTCCTGACCTGTACCCCCCTGCTCTCCCAGCCCTGGGCTCCCCCCAGCTCTGCTGGTACCCCTCACTCCTGACCTGTACCCCCCTGCTCTCCCAGCCCTGGGCTCCCCCCAGCTCTGCTGGTACCCCTCACTTCTGACCTGTATCCCCCCTGCTCTCCCAGCCCTGGGCTCCCCCCAGCTCTGCTGGTACCCCTCACTTCTGACCTGTACCCCCCCCTGCTCTCCCAGCCCCAGGCTCCCCCCAGCTCTGCTGGTACCCCTCACTCCTGACCTGTACCCACCCCCCTGCTCTCCCAGCCCTGGGCTCCCCCCAGCTCTGCTGGTACCCCTCACTCCTGACCTGTACCCACCCCCCTGCTCTCCCAGCCCTGGGCTCCCCCCAGCTCTGCTGGTACCCCTCACTCCTGACCTGTACCCACCCCCCTGCTCTCCCAGCCCTGGGCTCCCCCCAGCTCTGCTGGTACCCCTCACTCCTGACCTGTACCCCCCTGCTCTCCCAGCCCTGGGCTCCCCTCAGCTCTGCTGGTACCCCTCACTCCTGACCTGTACCCCCCTGCTCTCCCAGCCCTGGGCTCCCCCCAGCTCTGCTGGTACCCCTCACTTCTGACCTGTACCCCCCCTGCTCTCCCAGCCCTGGGCTCCCCCCAGCTCTGCTGGTACCCCTCACTTCTGACCTGTACCCCCCCTGCTCTCCCAGCCCTGGGCTCCCCCCAGCTCTGCTGGTACCCCTCACTCCTGACCTGTACCCCCCTGCTCTCCCAGCCCTGGGCTCCCCTCAGCTCTGCTGGTACCCCTCACTCCTGACCTGTACCCCCCTGCTCTCCCAGCCCTGGGCTCCCCCCAGCTCTGCTGGTACCCCTCACTCCTGACCTGTACCCCCCCCTGCTCTCCCAGCCCTGGGCTCCCCTCAGCTCTGCTGGTGCCCCTCACTCCTGACCTGTACCCCCCCCTGCTCTCCCAGCCCTGGGCTCCCCTGCGGCCAGCTCGGCCCTGTGCGGCCAGTGCCATCTCTAGCTCGCAGTGGGTCGGGCTGGATCTGGCTGAAGTGCTGGTGATGCTAGAGGCCTCAGGTCTCCCAGCTCATAAACGCCACGGGGCTACCGCTGCTGCCCCTGCCAACCCAGCGCAGCCCCCGGCCCCCGGCTGGAAGTGGGGGACCCGGGTGACATCGCTCCCTGGTCCAGGTCAGATCTCAGCTGCTGCCATTTCTGGCCTTGCAGTGACCCCTGCCGGCCACTGGGGGTCGCCGTTCCCCAGCTTTTGCGGCCCCATTGCTTTTACTTCACTCCCCCCATGCTCCCACCTGCCTGGGCCAGCAGGGGGCAGCAGAGGGGCGGCAGCTCCGCGGGGGGGGGGGGGGGGTGTAGGTTCTAAACACGCGACCCCGGAAGGGGGGGGGGGGAGAACCTCCGTCCATCTGTAGTGATGGGGGGGGCAGAGACCAGGAGGGGTGGAGACAGTCCCCTTGCAGCACAGCGCCCCCTAGTGACCCCCCCAGCACACCGCCCCCCTACTGAGCCTGCCCCTCCCCCGCTCCCTGCATCATGGCACCCCCTTACTGAGCCCCCCCCAGCCTAGCACCCCATAGCGCTGTGTTGGGGCATTGGGGGCCAGCACGAATTGCAAGGAGACAGCGCCCCCTGCTGAGCCCCCCGGATTTCCAGGGAGTCTCTCACCCATGTACTGACCAGGCCCCACCCTGCCTGGCCTGTGAGTGGTGCCAGAGCTTAGTCCAGGGGGGCAGGAGGGGCAGGGTGCTGAGCCCCTCCCCCACATGCTGGGTGCAGCCTCCCCTGCCCCCCCGCGCCTCCCCCCACTGGCTCCATTCCAGGCCCTGGGGCTGCAGCCTGGAGGGTGGGTTCATGTATCTCTCCAGGCGGGGGGGACGGGGGGGAGCATGGCAGGCGCGGGGGGGCTGCCAGCAGGGCACAGTTAAAGCTGAAAAAACCCTCTGTGGCCGCAGGGGTGGGGAGATTTCTAAGAGCCAGAAACCAGCACGAAAAGGGGGGGGGGGGGGTCACTCAGCCTGAGCAGTTGCAACATGCACAGCCCAATGCCTCCACGCCCCCCCCACATCCACAGCGCCCCCCCCCCAGTCCTGCTCACAGCCCCCCCACGGCCATGCACATGCCCCACTCACACACAGGAGCAGCCCGCTACACTCACTGTCACGCCTGCCCCCTCCCGCACACACACGCTGGTGCACGTCTGACCCATGCTCAGTGTCTCCCCCCCCCCCCCCCAGTGGCTGGGCCAGGAAAGAGTTTCATGAGACAGCTGTTGCCGTACTGGTGCCCCACCGAGGGTTTCGCTTCTGAATCCAGAGGCTGCGGGGTCAGTCCCCCGGGGTGTCACGGTGCATGATGCGTCTCAGTCCTGACCACTGGCCCAGCCCTGGGCTCCCCTCCCAGCCCTGCCGATGCCCCTCAGTCCTGCCCCACAGCCCCCCACTGTCCAGCCCTGGGCTCCCCTCCCAGCCCTGCCGATGCCCCTCAGTCCTGCCCCACAGCCCCCCACTGTCCAGCCCTGGGCTCCCCTCCCAGCCCTGCCAACGCCCCTCAGTCCTGCCCCACAGCCCCCCACTGTCCAGCCCTGGGCTCCCAGCCCTGGCAATGCCCCGGTATCTCCTTCTTTCAATCTTCACACGGCTCTTTCCTTCTCTCCCCCAGCCCCCAGTGCTTCCCCACCCAACCCCCACGGCACCCTCCCCCTTGCTCTCCCCCCTCCACCTTAAACCATTTCCACTGCTCGACTTTGGTTTCCTATCACAAAAGATTCATGCAAATAGCAGCCAGTACACAGCTGCCTCTGAAGGAGGAAGGACTCGGGCTAGCGCAGCTGCACGGCTCCCCAGGGCTGGCCGGTCCCCAGGACGTTGGGATCTCCCCTTCCCGGGGGCTTCATTCCAGCCGGTGAGTGGCCTTGTTTGCTATCCCACTGCTGGAACCAACAGCCTGGGCGCTGTGGGCTCTGAGCTGTGAGTGCTGACTCAAGCAGCTGTCCCGGGCTGGGCGGGTCGGGGGCGTCAGCGGGGTGGGGGCGGCGTGAGGCTGATCTGTGTCCAGTGGCCCAGATCTGACAGCCTGGACCCAGCGGCTAGACTCCCCCAATGGGACTTCTACCTGACCCCTCAGGTAGTGGCTGCTCCTGCCCTGAACGAGGTGGGTTCTGAACCCCGGCACGTTCCATCCCGCCCAGTGTCACGGTGCATGTTCCCCGTACGGACAAAATTCTCCCATTTGCAAACCTCCTGCCTTTTACATTTTGTTGAATGTTCCCTCGCTTTTATACTGTGAGAGCATGAAAGGTGAACGCCCGATCCACAGCCTCTTTCTTTCACAGAACGAATCTAGCTTTCTCTTTTTGTATCTTCTATCTATCTCTTTCTACCTTTCTTTCTCTACCAATCCATCCCAATATACACCTTTCTTTCTTTCTTTCTTTCTTTCTTTCTTTCTTTCTTTCTTTCTTTCTTTCTTTCTTTCTTTCTTTCTTTCTTTCTTTCTTATCTAATGCACTCATCTCCTTAGTATCCAGAGCCCCGCCTGTGCTGCTTTGCAAGCACAGCTGGGATCCCCCCCCCCCCCCCCCGGGCCAGGGAGGGGGGCTGTCTCCCAGCACTTGTCCGCGGGTCAGGGGTCTCCACCCAGCTTTGTGCTCTGTGACCGGAGTCAGACGTTGCACTTGGCATCAGAAAGTAGCGAGGCTGGGACCCGCTGCAGCTAGGGCTGGGGTGGGCGCCCCTGAGGTCTGGGAGCTGAGTCCCCACGGGACGAAGGTTGAGCGTAGATTCCAAGGCCCGTTGAGCTGGACTAACCTGACTCCAGAGCAGAGGCCTGGGACGTCCCGCCAGCCAGCCCTGCATCGGCTGAGCTAAAGCCAGGGCTGGAGCAAAATCGGCCTCAACTCCCGCTCAGTGTGAGCCTGCTAAATCCTCTCCAGTTTGCCCCAGGGCTGGGGTGATATTTCCCCACTTGGGGGAGAGGAGCTCAGATTTGCCCTCCCGCCAGCTCCATTCTCTGTCCATTCATGTTGCTGCACCAGGGAAAACTCTCAGCGTGCAGGCGTTGCACTAGTGCAATGCGGGATTTGCACATGGGTGTGCACTGCTGTGTCAAGCCCTGTCTTACCCGGGTGCGGCGCACGACGCTGGGAGGTCCCAGGGCAGACAGATCCCCGTGCAATCAGGATACAGAACCTCCTCCAAGAACCTGTGTGACCCAAAGGCTTTGACCCCCCCCACCCCCACCCCAGCACTGCCATGCCGTGAGGCCCATAGAAAGGTGACCAGCAACGGGCTTTTAGCTTGATATTGAATGTGCAAGATCTGGGGAGGGTCTGTGAGAGGCAGAACTGGCCTTGCTGTTCGTTTTCATGTTACAGACGTCAATGTTTTTCTCCCCTGGGAAACGCTAAGGCAGACTAGGGAGCTGGTGGACAGATGGGCTCAGACACTGACTGCAAATGCTGAGAGGGGGAGAGATTTGTATTCGCTCTGTTTAAAACCCGTAGCTGTCTTTTTGCCCCTGTGAAACTCCAACACCCAATGAATGCTGTGGAGAAAAGCGTTGGTTGTTAAATTTCAGGTTTCTCAGCCTTCGGTTCCCAGCTGAGTCAATTCACACCCCAGAGACCTCCGGCCTCAGGAGGGGAAATCTGTGATGCTCATTCTGAGCTGGTCTGGTGTAAATTCAAAGCGGTTCCATTATTTCCAGGCTAGTCTGGGTGGGAAGGCCTGTACCCAGACCGACCTGAGCTCAGGTCAGGAACAAACTGCCTTTCACTCCACCAGCTTTAGCTGCTCTGATTCCGAAGGGGAGCACCCACACCCCGAAACGGCAGAGTCGCTTTGAATTCGCCCCTTTTGCTGCTGAGCCTGTGTGTGGATCGGCCCAGAGGCTTAAAAACCAGGGGGAGTCAATCCAAACCTTTATTCTTTCATGGAAAAATGCGGGCAATGTCCCATGTTGGTGCACGCTCATGTGGACGTCTGGGCCTTTGTGTCGTGCCCTAGGGTGCAGTTTGGGTGTTGTACCCCACTGGGGAGTGTGATATCCGACTCCCCGCCCGCTGCCCGAGCCGCAGATGAGTTGTTGCAGCCTCTAACCAGTGAGTTTTGGGTTTTTCGCTCCCTCTGGAGCATCTTGTCTTTTAGCTCTGGTCGTGCCCGGTTCAGTGCCCGGTGGGTTGGGTCAGGGGGCTCTCAGCAGGGTTGGAAATTTGTTCCCTTGAAGCCAGGGCCCTTTCCCAGGGCGTTGCTGGCCTCCTGTCACGCTGTGGGCTGGAGCATCGAGGTTGTTGTTTGTCACTGAGTTTTTGTTATTTCCGATTTGTAGACTTACAGGAGCCCTGGCTCCCAACTTCCCCCCCCACTCCTCCCCCGCTCTAACCGATTGGACCCCACCCCCACCCAGAGCCAGGGATGGAACCCAGGAGTCCTGACTCCCAGCTCTAACTCCCTACACTCCACTCCCCTCCCAGAGCTAGGAGGAGAACCCAGGAGTCCTGACTCTCAGCTCTAACTCCCTACACCCCACTCTCCTCCCCAAACTGGGGAAGGAACCCAGGAGTCCTGACTCCCAGCCCCTCGCTCTATCCACTAGACCCCTCTCCCCTTCCATCCCCGCCGGGAAGTTTGGTCCCCATGGCAGCAGGATCAGCCCCAGCGGCCGGCTGGTTGTAAAGAGGAAGTGTCACTCTGCAGCTGAGGGCCTAGCAGTGAGCCAAACTGGTGCGGCGAGAGCTTTGCGGGGGAGTCAATACTGGGCCGGATGGGCTGCTGTCGTGGCCTGGTTAAATGCTCCCAGTGCAACCACACGCCCTATAACCCAGGCGAATGCCAGGCAAGGTGAGCGCCGGGCGCCCAGGTGAATGCCTCCAGGCCGGGGGCTCTGTCTGGGGAAGCTGTAGATAATCGCTCCAGTGTGAGCTCCCAGCACGACACCGTGGCAAAAAGGGTCAGTGCGGTCCCGGGGTGTCGAATGGGACTGGTAGGCAGATGTAGGGACGCGCTCGCACCTCCGCGCACGGCGCTGTACCCGCGGCTACTGGAATCCTGCGGCCAGTGCCGGGCGCCACGCTGCATGGGGTGGAGAGAGTTCAATACACTGATCCAGGGGCTGGCAAAGATGTCTTTTGATGAGGGGCTGAATGGGAGAGAAGGCTGAGAGGGAGCTGAGCTGTGGGTCTGGTACTGAGATGCTGCAGAGAGGGCTGAGGGCTGGAGGCTTCTCTCCACCTCGCTGCCAAAGGAAGCCGCCTTTTAAAACCAGGCCGGGGCATGTTCTTTTAAGAGATCGGCTCTCGGAATGAGCTGGGGGCAGATTAGCGGATCGCAACGGTCCCGAATCGCTGAATCTCTAAGATCCAGTGGCTAGCTGCTACAGTTGCAATAAGATGCAATTTCCTAGCTGGGAGGGTAGAACAGGGAGGGTCTGGGTGTCAGGACTCCTGGGTTCTATTCTCAGCTCTGGGAGGGGAGCGGTGTCCGGTGGTTAGAGCAGCGGGGGCAGGGCTGAGTGTCAGGACTCCTGGGTTCTCCTCCTGGCTTGGCCACGGACGCATTCTGTGTCTGCGAAACCAGTCACCTTCCTGTTCCTCGTCCCCTGCATCCCAGGGAGGGGGAGGGAGGCTGGATTCATTCTTGTCTAGCTCCAAATCCCCACAGGGTAGGCGGGGAAACCGAGGCACAGAGCAAGGCCGTGCCCGGTGATTCAGCAGCGGAGTTGGGAACAGAACCCAGGAGTCCTGGGTCCAGTCATGTGCTTTGACCACCTGCTTCCGCTCCGCCGTGATCTCATGTGGAGGGAAAGTTGGGTGAAACCTGCACGCTAACCACAGCTCCTGCCTCTGACAGGCACCTGGCGTGGTGGGGAGCAGCGGGGAGGCTGTGGGCAGGGCTGTGCCTGCAGCCCGACTCTGGGCCGCCTCTGCTCATACCCCTCAGGTGGGAAGGAAGCGTCAAAACCTCGGGGGCACGGGGGGAGGCCTGCGCTGATGTGGTCACAGATTGCATGAGGAGAGGGCATGTAGGGAATCGCCAGGGCGGTGCGTAGCTGGGCAGGCGGGGGCATGGGTTTGAGCCTGTGTCTTCACTGCAGCAATAGCGGCGGGGTTTGGGCATGGTCGGCCCCTGTCCCCACAGCCCCCTGCGGTGACCCCAACCAGCTCCATGGAGGTGAAAGCCCCTGGGCCCATCTGCACTGGGACAGCTCCCTCCCTGGCCAAACACCACAGCTACTGCTGCAGAGTGTGTGTGTCAGTGTGGGAAGGGTGGGTGTGTGAGGGGCCTGGCTGCACGTGTAGAGTGTGTGTGTGTATGTCTGTGTGGGTGTGTACAGGGAGGGTGTGTAAGGGGCCTGGGTACACGTGTTGTGTGTGGGTGTGTGAGTGAGTGTGTGTTTTGTCTGGGTGTGTGCAGGGCAGGTGTGTGAGGGGCCTGGCTGCACATGCAGTGTGTGTGTATGTCTCTGTGTGTGTGTGAGTGTGTGTGTGTACAGGGAGGGTGTGTAAGGGTGTGTGTTTTGTCTTGGTGTGTGCAGGATTTGTGTGTGAGGGGCCTGGCTGCACATGCAGTGTGTGTGTGTATGTCTGTGTGTGTGAGTGTGTCTGGGTGTGTACAGGGAGGGTGTGTAAGGGGCCTGGGTACACATGTAGCGTGCGTGTGTGGTTGTGTGTGAGTGAGTGTGTGCTTTGTCTGGGTGTGTGCAGGGTGTGTGTGTGAGGGGCCTGGCTGCACATGCAGTGTGTGTGTGTATGTCTGTGTGTGAGTGTGTCTGGGTGTGTACAGGGAGGGTGTGTAAGGGGCCTGGGTACACATGTAGCGTGCGTGTGTGGTTGTGTGTGAGTGAGTGTGTGTTTTGTCTGGGTGTGTGCAGGGTGTGTGTGTGAGGGGCCTGGCTGCACATGCAGTGTGTGTGTGTATGTCTGTGTGTGAGTGTGTCTGGGTGTGTACAGGGAGGGTGTGTGAGGGGCCTGGGTACACGTGTGTAGTGTGTGTGTGTGCGTGCGTCCCGCTGTCTGCTGGGCATGTGCGTGAGGGGCCTGGGTGCGTGTGGGCGTGTTTGGGCGTGTCGTGTGGGTGTGTAGGGAGGAGGCCAGTTTACCACACTGCATCCTGTGTCCCTCCCTCCATCTGCACCAACACAGGGTTGGGATTTTCCATTGTTCCTGGGGCGGGGGGGGGGGGGGGGCGTTCTCCAGTATTCCCAGTGTGTGTATGGGGGGGTTTCTCTGTTGTTCCCTGTGGGCGCTGCCCAGAGCTAAGCCCCTCTATGGAATGGGCCCCATCCTGGAGCTGCCTGGCCGCAGGGAGCGGTTCTAGGAATCCAGATGTGGGGTGGGGTGGGGGGAGAAGTGAAACTCCCCAGGCCAGGGTGGGGGCCAGGCCGTGCCCCCCTGCTCAGCACTTTCACTTCCCCACGGCAGCGAGGGGAGAGTTCAGTGCCTGGCTCTGGGCAGGAGACACCTCTGCCTGCAGCGGGCAGGGGTGGGGAGGGGGGGCAGACAGCATCAGGCCTGAGGGGAATTGCGGGGGGGTTGATGGGACAGCTGCCCCCCCACCTCTAACCATCTCCCCTCTCCCTGCCAGGCCATGAAGGGCACCGGGCTGGTGGTGGGGCTGGGCCTCCTGCTGGCGGTGGGGCAGGGAGAGAAGACGCTGGAAGCAGGTAAGGAGAGGAGATGGGAGTGTCGGGGGGCAGGGGGTGGGTGTGGGGCGGCAGGAGACTTCTCTCTGGTTTGTCTGGGCCCTGCAGCGGGTGAGACACCCATGGGTGCTGGGGCAGGGACTGGGGGTGTCACTTCATCCAGGGGCAGCGTGTGGGGGGCCCTGGCCTGTGTCCATTGTGGGGCCCCATCGGTGAGGTCGGGGAGAAGCCTCTGGCTGAGTGGAACCCACCTGCTGCCCCCCTGGGGCACCACAGCAGGGCCTGCCCAGCCCAGCCCCCCAATCCTTGCCCAGCCCTGTCCTGACCCCCAGCCCTGCCCTTTATCCCAGCCTGCCCCCGAGCCCAGCCGCCCAGCCCTGCCCTCCAAGCCTCCCCCCAGCTCTGCCCTGCCCCCCAACACACCCGCCCAGCCCTGCCCTCCAAGCATCCCACCAGCTCTGCCCCCCTCAGCCCTGCCCTGCTTCCCTCCCCTCCCCCCCCCCCAGCATGGCCCAGTCCAACCTGGCCTCACTCCTAGTCAAGGCTTTTGCCATGGCAGGGTTGGCTCCTGAGTGCCCGGCTGCGGGGCAATGCATGTCTGGGGAATGGGAGTGATGGGGGGGGGGGCTGAGCGGTGGGGAGGGGGTCTGCACAGTGGGGGGGCTGCGGGCTGTGCTATACCTCGCGGTCGGGGTCACTCCCGACGGTCTCCCCGGTTCCCTGCAGGCTCCTGCCGGCCCCGAGCCTCCTGTCGCGACTGCATCCGCTCCCAGCCCAGCTGTGCCTGGTGCAAAGCGCTGGTAAGTGCCCGTGGGTGCTGGGGGGCGGGGGGGGGAACGCAAGCGAGGGGATCCCCCCAGCTGAGAGCAGAGCCGGCTCACTGAGCAGCCCCACGGCCACCCCCGCCCCCGGGGAGTCCAGCTGGGGCCAGGGGCTGGGCCAGGGTCGGAGGGATCCCGCTGCCCTTGGGGGCCCTGGGATGTTCTGAGCTGGGGTTGGGGGGGGTTTCCTGCTCTCCTCCCACAGCACCTCCTCTCTGGGGGGCTCCTCTCCCCATCTCTGCTCTCAGCCCTAAGGATCTCCCCTCCCACCTCCCAGCCAGCCCCATTCTGAGCCCCAGGCCCACTCCCCCTTGGCCCAAGGTCCACCCACACCAGAATAGGGACCCCAGGATGCTGCCAGCCCCACTCGTCTGCCCCAGCCGGACGCCACTACCCCCTGAACCTGGGGAACAGGCCCCAGCTCCACCAGAGCCCCTCAGCCCCGACCCCCAGCCAGGGCCGCCCAGAGGATGCAGGGGGCCTGGGGCAAAGCAATTTCGGGGGCCTCTTCCATAAAAAAAAGTTGCAATACTATAGTAACATGTATCTGGAAATGTCAAAATTAACCAGTGAAAGACATTCAACAATTAATTTCTAATAATTTGAAAATACACGAAATACATTATTTAAAAACATTAAAAGCTGTAATGGGATGTATACATTTGCAATTACATAATGGGCTGTCGCTGGGTGATGGTGATGGTTGGTGCCAATGGGTTGTTGCTGCCTGGGGGTGGCGCTACTGTTGCCCAGGGCTGGGTGGGGAGCTGGGCTCTGGGTCGGGGGGTGCCCAGCTCAGAGAGGCTGGGCTCAGAGCTGGGGGTCAGGGCTGGGGGTGGGATGGGGTCGGGGGGTGTCCGGTTCAGAGGGGCTGGGCTCGGAGCTGGGGGTCAGGGCTGTGGGGGAATGGGGTCAGGGGGTGCCCAGCTCAGAGGGGCTGGGCTCGGAGCTGGGGGTCAGGGCTGTGGGGGCGATGGGGTCGGGGGGTGCCCGGCTTACAGGGGCTGGGCTCAGAGCTGGGGGTCAGGGCTGTGGGGGGATGGGGTTGGGGGGTGCCCGGCTCAGAGGGGCTGGGCTCGGAGCTGGGGGTCAGGGCTGTGGGGGGGTGGGGTCAGGGGGGTGCCCGGCTCAGAGGTCCATGTCTTCCGCCTCCAGGCCCTGCAGAGGCTCCTTTATGGTGCAGGTAGTCCGGCGTGGAGAGTACTGGCGCACGCCTTCCTGCGCCGCTTCCGAGGGCTCCGATACGACCGGCAGCTCCTTTATCTCGATCCGAGAGGTCTTCCGCGAGACCTCTCCGGGCTGCCGGTCTTCTACCAGGACCTCCTCCGGACCTGGAAACTGTTCTCAGTGACCAGGTCCGTGGCGGCCACCGGGGGGGCAGATCTCCTCGCGGAGCCCCTGCTACACAACCCCCAGCTCCGTGTGCAGGCGGCGGAGTCCCCCGCGGTGCGCCAGAGGTTGGTCCTGGCAGAAGTCACCAGAGTCGGAGACCTCCTGGACTATGACCGGGGAGACTGGCTGGATCCCCTGACGCTCGCTCGGCGCATGAGGCTCTCCAGGCCTTGTACTCCCCGGCGCGTACTTCAGGAGGCGAGGGCTGCTTTGCCGCCCGCTGCTCGGGTCTACCTCGACCGGGTCCTGCACGAGGGCACTCCCCGCCCTCCCTCAACCCCTGACCCTCCGGACCTTTTCATCGGGCCCCTGCCCCGTGGACCCAACCGGCCCCCCCGCCCCTTCTCCGTGAGCCGGCTGCACGACTTTCAGCCGGTTCGTTTCCAAACCGCGCCAAGGAAACATCTATACACGCTCGTGCTCCACACCCTTCACTTCCTCACCCTCGTGTCCCGCCCCGATACAAAGTGGCAGGACCTCCTACCACCTGTTGAGGGTGAGAAGCCCCGGTGGGCCAGCCTATACTCCACCCTGGTCCCGAGGCCCACCGGGGATATCAGCTGGCGGATCCTTCATGGGGCCGTGAGCACGGGCGTGTACTTGGCGCGGTTTACCCCTGTCCCAGACACCTGTCCTTTCTGCGGCGTGAGGGAGACCCTGGCTCACGTTTACTTGGAGTGCACCAGGTTGCAGCCCCTACACCGGCTCCTCACCAATATTATGTTGCGTTTTTGGTTGCACTTTTCCCCTCACCTTCTCATTTATGCACTCCCTATCCGTGGCCCCACGAAGTCACGGGACCTCCTGGTCAACTTCCTCTTGGCCCTGGCTAAACTGGCCGTTTATAAAACCAGGGAGAGGAGGTTGGCCGATGGAGGCTCCTGTGACTGTGGGGCCTGTTTCCGGTCCTCTGTCCGTTCACGTATCCAGGCAGAGTTCCTCTGGGCGGCGTCCACTGGCTCCCTTGACACCTTTGAGGAGCAGTGGGCGCTGTCCGGGGTTCTCTGCTCGGTGTCCCCGTCAGGTTCCCTTCTTTTGACCCTTTGACCGCACTCCTGTCCCTGTTTTTACATTAGTTGTCCCCCGTAATGATTTGAGTTTCAGGCCCTGTGGATCCTCCCCTTAGGCTGGGGGGGGATCCTTTAGCAGTGGACGGGCTTACGCCCGCCCACTTCCTGAACCCCAATATGTCAGAGGGGCTGGGCTCGGAGCTGGGGGTCAGGGCGGCGGGGGGGTGGGGTCAGGGGGGTGTCCGGCTCAGAGGGTCTGGGCTCGGAGATGGGGGTCAGGGCTGTGGGGGGAGTGGGGTCAGGGGGGTGTCCGGCTCAGAGGGGCTGGGCTCAGAGCTGGGGGTCAGGGCGGCAGGGGGGATGGGGTCAGGGGGGTGTCTGGCTCACAGGGGCTGGGCTCGGAGCTGGGGGTCAGGGCGGCGGGGGGGTGGGGTCAGGGGGGTGTCCGGCTCAGAGGGTCTGGGCTCGGAGATGGGGGTCAGGGCTGTGGGGGGAGTGGGGTCAGGGGGGTGTCCGGCTCAGATGGGCTGGGCTCAGAGCTGGGGGTCAGGGCGGCAGGGGGGATGGGGTCAGGGGGGTGTCCGGCTCACAGGGGCTGAGCTCGGAGCTGGGGGTCAGGGTGGCGGGGGTGTGGGGTCAAGGGGGTGTCCGGCTCAGAGGGGCTGGGCTCAGAGCTGGGGGTCAGGGCTGTGGGGGGAGTGGGGTCAGGGGGGTGTCCGGCTCAGAGGGGCTGGGCTCAGAGCTGGGGGTCAGGGCGGCAGGGGGGATGGGGTCAGGGGGGTGTCCGGCTCAGAGGGGCTGGGCTTGGAGATGGGGGTCAGGGCTGTGGGGGGAGTGGGGTCAGAGGGGTGTCCGGCTCAGAGGGGCTGGGCTCGGAGCTGGGGGTCAGGGCTGCGGGGGGGATGGGGTCAGGGGGGTGTCCGGCTCAGAGGGGCTGGGCTCGGAGCTGGGGGTCAGGGCTGTGGGGGGAGTGGGGTCAGGGGGGTGTCCGGCTCAGAGGGGCTGGGCTCAGAGCTGGGGGTCAGGGCGGCAGGGGGGATGGGGTCAGGGGGGTGTCCGGCTCAGAGGGGCTGGGCTCGGAGCTGGGGGTCAGGGCTGTGGGGGGAGTGGGGTCAGGGGGGTGTCCGGCTCAGAGGGGCTGGGCTCGGAGCTGGGGGTCAGGGCTGTGGGGGGAGTGGGGTCAGGGGGGTGTCCGGCTCAGAGGGGCTGGGCTCAGAGCTGGGGGTCAGGGCGGCAGGGGGGATGGGGTCAGGGGGGTGTCCGGCTCAGAGGGGCTGGGCTCGGAGCTGGGGGTCAGGGCTGCGGGGGGGATGGGGTCAGGGGGGTGTCCGGCTCAGAGGGGCTGGGCTCGGAGCTGGGGGTCAGGGCTGCGGGGGGGATGGGGTCAGGGGGGTGTCCGGCTCAGAGGGGCTGGGCTCGGAGCTGGGGGTCAGGGCAGCGGGGGGGTGGGGTCAGGGGGGTGTCCGGCTCAGAGGGGCTGGGCTCGGAGCTGGGGGTCAGGGCTGTGGGGGGAGTGGGGTCAGGGGGGTGTCCGGCTCAGAGGGGCTGGGCTCGGAGCTGGGGGTCAGGGCTGTGGGGGGAGTGGGGTCAGGGGGGTGTCCGGCTCAGAGGGGCTGGGCTCGGAGCTGGGGGTCAGGGCTGCGGGGGGGATGGGGTCAGGGGGGTGTCCGGCTCAGAGGGGCTGGGCTCGGAGCTGGGGGTCAGGGCTGCGGGGGGGATGGGGTCAGGGGGGTGTCCGGCTCAGAGGGGCTGGGCTCGGAGCTGGGGGTCAGGGCAGCGGGGGGGTGGGGTCAGGGGGGTGTCCGGCTCAGAGGGGTTTACCATGCTGCTTACTCCCGCCTCCCCCCTCTCCTGGAGCCTCAGCGCGCCGCGTCCAGGAGCGGCCCTGGACAGCGCTGCAGCGGCCTGGTTCCACGGGACCTGAGCTCCCGCCGCTCGGCCCGGAGCTCGGAGCCCCGCCCCCTTACCACGCGGCTCTGAGCAGGAGGAGCTCAGGCCACGCTGCAGCGCTGTCCAGGGCCGCTCCTGGACACGACGCGCTGAGGCGCCGGGGGATGGGGGAAGGTGGAGGTCGGGGGGAGCCTCCGACATTCTCATGGGGGCCCCTGCGGGGCCCGGGGCTTGGGGCAAATTGCCCCACTTGCCCCCCCTCTGGGTGGCCCTGCCCCCAGCCCTGGGGTCCCCCCCTCACCTAGCTACGCCAGTGCCCCTCAATCCCGACCCGCTGCCCCTGCTATCCCAGCCCTGGGCTCCCCCCACACCCCCTCTGCCAGTGCCCCTCAATCCCGACCCACAGCCCCACCTGCTATCCCAGCCCTGGGCTCCCCCACATAACCCCTCTGCCAGTGCCCCTCAATCCCGACCCGCTGCCCCTGCTATCCCAGCCCTGGGCTCCCCCCCATCCCCTCTGCCAGTGCCCCTCAATCCCAACCCACCGCCCCACCTGCTATCCCAGCCCTGGGCTCCCCCCCATAACCCCTCTGCCAGTGCCCCTCAATCCCGACCCGCTGCCCCTGCTATCCCAGCCCTGGGCTCCCCCCCATCCCCTCTGCCAGTGCCCCTCAATCCCGCCCCACCGCCCCACCTGCTATCCCAGCCCTGGGCTCCCCCCACACCCCCTCTGCCAGTGCCCCTCAATCCCGACCCACAGCCCCACCTGCTATCCCAGCCCTGGGCTCCCCCACATAACCCCTCTGCCAGTGCCCCTCAATCCCGACCCGCTGCCCCTGCTATCCCAGCCCTGGGCTCCCCCCCATAACCCCTCTGCCAGTGCCCCTCAATCCCGACCCACCGCCCCACCTGCTATCCCAGCCCTGGGCTCCCCCCATCCCCTCTGCCAGTGCCCCTCAATCCCGACCCACCGCCCCACCTGCTATCCCAGCCCTGGGCTCCCCCCACCCCCTCTGCCAGTGCCCCTCAATCCCGACCCACCGCCCCACCTGCTATCCCAGCCCTGGCTCCCCCACATAACCCCTCTGCCAGTGCCCCTCAATCCCGACCCGCCGCCCCACCTGCTATCCCAGCCCTGGGCTCCCCCCCATAACCCCTCTGCCAGTGCCCCTCAATCCCGACCCACCGCCCCACCTGCTATCCCAGCCCTGGGCTCCCCCCACACCCCCTCTGCCAGTGCCCCTCAATCCCGACCCACAGCCCCACCTGCTATCCCAGCCCTGGGCTCCCCCACATAACCCCTCTGCCAGTGCCCCTCAATCCCGACCCGCTGCCCCTGCTATCCCAGCCCTGGGCTCCCCCCCATAACCCCTCTGCCAGTGCCCCTCAATCCCGACCCACCGCCCCACCTGCTATCCCAGCCCTGGGCTCCCCCCATCCCCTCTGCCAGTGCCCCTCAATCCCGACCCACCGCCCCACCTGCTATCCCAGCCCTGGGCTCCCCCCACCCCCTCTGCCAGTGCCCCTCAATCCCGACCCACCGCCCCACCTGCTATCCCAGCCCTGGCTCCCCCACATAACCCCTCTGCCAGTGCCCCTCAATCCCGACCCGCCGCCCCACCTGCTATCCCAGCCCTGGGCTCCCCCCCATAACCCCTCTGCCAGTGCCCCTCAATCCCGACCCACCGCCCCACCTGCTATCCCAGCCCTGGGCTCCCCCCCATCCCCTCTGCCAGTGCCCCTCAATCCCGACCCACCGCCCCACCTGCTATCCCAGCCCTGGGCTCCCCCCCATAACCCCTCTGCCAGTGCCCCTCAATCCCGACCCACCGCCCCACCTGCTATCCCAGCCCTGGCTCCCCCACATAACCCCTCTGCCAGTGCCCCTCAATCCCGACCCACCGCCCCACCTGCTATCCCAGCCCTGGGCTCCCCCCCATAACCCCTCTGCCAGTGCCCCTCAATCCCGACCCACCGCCCCACCTGCTATCCCAGCCCTGGGCTCCCCCCCATCCCCTCTGCCAGTGCCCCTCAATCCCGACCCACCGCCCCACCTGCTATCCCAGCCCTGGGCTCCCCCCCATAACCCCTCTGCCAGTGTCCCTCAATCCCGACCCACCGCCCCACCTGCTATCCCAGCCCTGGGCTCCCCCCACCCCCTCTGCCAGTGCCCCTCAATCCCGCCCCACCGCCCCACCTGCTATCCCAGCCCTGGCTCCCCCCCATAACCCCTCTGCCAGTGTCCCTCAATCCTGACCCACCGCCCCACCTGCTATCCCAGCCCTGGGCTCCCCCCACCCCCTCTGCCAGTGCCCCTCAATCCCGACCCACCGCCCCACCTGCTATCCCAGCCCTGGCTCCCCCCCATAACCCCTCTGCCAGTGCCCCTCAATCCCGACCCACAGCCCCACCTGCTATCCCAGCCCTGGCTCCCCCCCATCCCCTCTGCCAGTGCCCCTCAGTCCCGACCCGCCGCCCCACCTGCTATCCCAGCCCTGGGCTCCCCCCCATCCCCTCTGCCAGTGCCCCTCAATCCCGACCCACAGCCCCACCTGCTATCCCAGCCCTGGGCTCCCCCACATAACCCCTCTGCCAGTGCCCCTCAATCCCGACCCACCGCCCCACCTGCTATCCCAGCCCTGGCTCCCCCCCATAACCCCTCTGCCAGTGTCCCTCAATCCTGACCCACCGCCCCACCTGCTATCCCAGCCCTGGGCTCCCCCCACCCCCTCTGCCAGTGCCCCTCAATCCCGACCCACCGCCCCACCTGCTATCCCAGCCCTGGCTCCCCCCCATAACCCCTCTGCCAGTGCCCCTCAATCCCGACCCACAGCCCCACCTGCTATCCCAGCCCTGGGCTCCCCCCCATCCCCTCTGCCAGTGCCCCTCAGTCCCGACCCGCCGCCCCACCTGCTATCCCAGCCCTGGGCTCCCCCCCATCCCCTCTGCCAGTGCCCCTCAATCCCGACCCACCGCCCCACCTGCTATCCCAGCCCTGGGCTCCCCCCACCCCCTCTGCCAGTGCCCCTCAATCCCGACCCACCGCCCCACCTGCTATCCC
Organism: Emys orbicularis; assembly: GCF_028017835.1. Lineage (NCBI taxonomy): Eukaryota > Metazoa > Chordata > Testudines > Emydidae > Emys > Emys orbicularis. Next base: position 19,608,757 of record NC_088701.1, read on the forward strand.
AGCCCTGGCTCCCCCCCATAACCCCTCTGCCAGTGCCCCTCAATCCCGACCCACAGCCCCACCTGCTATCCCAGCCCTGGCTCCCCCCCATCCCCTCTGCCAGTGCCCCTCAGTCCCGACCCGCCGCCCCACCTGCTATCCCAGCCCTGGGCTCCCCCGCATCCCCTCTGCCAGTGCCCCTCAATCCCGACCCACAGCCCCACCTGCTATCCCAGCCCTGGGCTCCCCCACATAACCCCTCTGCCAGTGCCCCTCAATCCCGACCCACCGCCCCACCTGCTATCCCAGCCCTGGCTCCCCCCCATAACCCCTCTGCCAGTGTCCCTCAATCCTGACCCACCGCCCCACCTGCTATCCCAGCCCTGGGCTCCCCCCACCCCCTCTGCCAGTGCCCCTCAATCCCGACCCACCGCCCCACCTGCTATCCCAGCCCTGGCTCCCCCCCATAACCCCTCTGCCAGTGCCCCTCAATCCCGACCCACAGCCCCACCTGCTATCCCAGCCCTGGGCTCCCCCCCATCCCCTCTGCCAGTGCCCCTCAGTCCCGACCCGCCGCCCCACCTGCTATCCCAGCCCTGGCTCCCCCCCATAACCCCTCTGCCAGTGCCCCTCAATCCCGACCCACCGCCCCACCTGCTATCCCAGCCCTGGGCTCCCCCACATAACCCCTCTGCCAGTGCCCCTCAATCCCGACCCGCCGCCCCACCTGCTATCCCAGCCCTGGGCTCCCCCCCATAACCCCTCTGCCAGTGCCCCTCAATCCCGACCCACCGCCCCACCTGCTATCCCAGCCCTGGGCTCCCCCCACACCCCCTCTGCCAGTGCCCCTCAATCCCGACCCACAGCCCCACCTGCTATCCCAGCCCTGGGCTCCCCCACATAACCCCTCTGCCAGTGCCCCTCAATCCCGACCCGCTGCCCCTGCTATCCCAGCCCTGGGCTCCCCCCCATAACCCCTCTGCCAGTGCCCCTCAATCCCGACCCACCGCCCCACCTGCTATCCCAGCCCTGGGCTCCCCCCATCCCCTCTGCCAGTGCCCCTCAATCCCGACCCACCGCCCCACCTGCTATCCCAGCCCTGGGCTCCCCCCACCCCCTCTGCCAGTGCCCCTCAATCCCGACCCACCGCCCCACCTGCTATCCCAGCCCTGGCTCCCCCACATAACCCCTCTGCCAGTGCCCCTCAATCCCGACCCGCCGCCCCACCTGCTATCCCAGCCCTGGGCTCCCCCCCATAACCCCTCTGCCAGTGCCCCTCAATCCCGACCCACCGCCCCACCTGCTATCCCAGCCCTGGGCTCCCCCCCATCCCCTCTGCCAGTGCCCCTCAATCCCGACCCACCGCCCCACCTGCTATCCCAGCCCTGGGCTCCCCCCCATAACCCCTCTGCCAGTGCCCCTCAATCCCGACCCACCGCCCCACCTGCTATCCCAGCCCTGGCTCCCCCACATAACCCCTCTGCCAGTGCCCCTCAATCCCGACCCACCGCCCCACCTGCTATCCCAGCCCTGGGCTCCCCCCCATAACCCCTCTGCCAGTGCCCCTCAATCCCGACCCACCGCCCCACCTGCTATCCCAGCCCTGGGCTCCCCCCCATCCCCTCTGCCAGTGCCCCTCAATCCCGACCCACCGCCCCACCTGCTATCCCAGCCCTGGGCTCCCCCCCATAACCCCTCTGCCAGTGTCCCTCAATCCCGACCCACCGCCCCACCTGCTATCCCAGCCCTGGGCTCCCCCCACCCCCTCTGCCAGTGCCCCTCAATCCCGCCCCACCGCCCCACCTGCTATCCCAGCCCTGGCTCCCCCCCATAACCCCTCTGCCAGTGTCCCTCAATCCTGACCCACCGCCCCACCTGCTATCCCAGCCCTGGGCTCCCCCCACCCCCTCTGCCAGTGCCCCTCAATCCCGACCCACCGCCCCACCTGCTATCCCAGCCCTGGCTCCCCCCCATAACCCCTCTGCCAGTGCCCCTCAATCCCGACCCACAGCCCCACCTGCTATCCCAGCCCTGGCTCCCCCCCATCCCCTCTGCCAGTGCCCCTCAGTCCCGACCCGCCGCCCCACCTGCTATCCCAGCCCTGGGCTCCCCCCCATCCCCTCTGCCAGTGCCCCTCAATCCCGACCCACAGCCCCACCTGCTATCCCAGCCCTGGGCTCCCCCACATAACCCCTCTGCCAGTGCCCCTCAATCCCGACCCACCGCCCCACCTGCTATCCCAGCCCTGGCTCCCCCCCATAACCCCTCTGCCAGTGTCCCTCAATCCTGACCCACCGCCCCACCTGCTATCCCAGCCCTGGGCTCCCCCCACCCCCTCTGCCAGTGCCCCTCAATCCCGACCCACCGCCCCACCTGCTATCCCAGCCCTGGCTCCCCCCCATAACCCCTCTGCCAGTGCCCCTCAATCCCGACCCACAGCCCCACCTGCTATCCCAGCCCTGGGCTCCCCCCCATCCCCTCTGCCAGTGCCCCTCAGTCCCGACCCGCCGCCCCACCTGCTATCCCAGCCCTGGGCTCCCCCCCATCCCCTCTGCCAGTGCCCCTCAATCCCGACCCACCGCCCCACCTGCTATCCCAGCCCTGGGCTCCCCCCACCCCCTCTGCCAGTGCCCCTCAATCCCGACCCACCGCCCCACCTGCTATCCCAGCCCTGGCTCCCCCCCATAACCCCTCTGCCAGTGCCCCTCAATCCCGACCCACAGCCCCACCTGCTATCCCAGCCCTGGCTCCCCCCCATCCCCTCTGCCAGTGCCCCTCAGTCCCGACCCGCCGCCCCACCTGCTATCCCAGCCCTGGGCTCCCCCGCATCCCCTCTGCCAGTGCCCCTCAATCCCGACCCACAGCCCCACCTGCTATCCCAGCCCTGGGCTCCCCCACATAACCCCTCTGCCAGTGCCCCTCAATCCCGACCCACCGCCCCACCTGCTATCCCAGCCCTGGCTCCCCCCCATAACCCCTCTGCCAGTGTCCCTCAATCCTGACCCACCGCCCCACCTGCTATCCCAGCCCTGGGCTCCCCCCACCCCCTCTGCCAGTGCCCCTCAATCCCGACCCACCGCCCCACCTGCTATCCCAGCCCTGGCTCCCCCCCATAACCCCTCTGCCAGTGCCCCTCAATCCCGACCCACAGCCCCACCTGCTATCCCAGCCCTGGGCTCCCCCCCATCCCCTCTGCCAGTGCCCCTCAGTCCCGACCCGCCGCCCCACCTGCTATCCCAGCCCTGGCTCCCCCCCATAACCCCTCTGCCAGTGCCCCTCAATCCCGACCCACAGCCCCACCTGCTATCCCAGCCCTGGGCTCCCCCCACCCCCTCTGCCAGTGCCCCTCAATCCCGCCCCACCGCCCCACCTGCTATCCCAGCCCTGGCTCCCCCCCATAACCCCTCTGCCAGTGTCCCTCAATCCTGACCCACCGCCCCACCTGCTATCCCAGCCCTGGGCTCCCCCCCATCCCCTCTGCCGGTGCCCCTCAATCCCGACCCACCGCCCCACCTGCTATCCCAGCCCTGGGCTCCCCCCCATCCCCTCTGCCAGTGCCCCTCAATCCCGACCCACCGCCCCACCTGCTATCCCAGCCCTGGGCTCCCCCCCCACATCCCCTCTGCCAGTGCCCCTCAATCCCGACCCACAGCCCCACCTGCTATCCCAGCCCTGGCTCCCCCCCATAACCCCTCTGCCAGTGCCCCTCAATCCCGCCCCACCGCCCCACCTGCTATCCCAGCCCTGGCTCCCCCCCATAACCCCTCTGCCAGTGTCCCTCAATCCTGACCCACCGCCCCACCTGCTATCCCAGCCCTGGCTCCCCCACATAACCCCTCTGCCAGTGCCCCTCAATCCCGACCCGCCGCCCCACCTGCTATCCCAGCCCTGGGCTCCCCCCCATCCCCTCTGCCGGTGCCCCTCAATCCCGACCCACCGCCCCACCTGCTATCCCAGCCCTGGGCTCCCCCCCATCCCCTCTGCCAGTGCCCCTCAATCCCGACCCACCGCCCCACCTGCTATCCCAGCCCTGGGCTCCCCCCCCACATCCCCTCTGCCAGTGCCCCTCAATCCCGACCCACAGCCCCACCTGCTATCCCAGCCCTGGCTCCCCCCCATAACCCCTCTGCCAGTGCCCCTCAATCCCGCCCCACCGCCCCACCTGCTATCCCAGCCCTGGCTCCCCCCCATAACCCCTCTGCCAGTGTCCCTCAATCCTGACCCACCGCCCCACCTGCTATCCCAGCCCTGGCTCCCCCACATAACCCCTCTGCCAGTGCCCCTCAATCCCGACCCGCCGCCCCACCTGCTATCCCAGCCCTGGGCTCCCCCCCATCCCCTCTGCCGGTGCCCCTCAATCCCGACCCACCGCCCCACCTGCTATCCCAGCCCTGGGCTCCCCCCCATCCCCTCTGCCAGTGCCCCTCAATCCCGACCCACCGCCCCACCTGCTATCCCAGCCCTGGGCTCCCCCCCCACATCCCCTCTGCCAGTGCCCCTCAATCCCGACCCACAGCCCCACCTGCTATCCCAGCCCTGGCTCCCCCCCATAACCCCTCTGCCAGTGCCCCTCAATCCCGACCCACCGCCCCACCTGCTATCCCAGCCCTGGGCTCCCCCCACCTCTGCCGATGCCCCTCAGCTGGGCTGTCAGACAGAAGTGACTTCTCATCCCAGCCGTGGCCTCTGATTCACCCTCGACCTTTTCCTGTTCTTCCTCTGGCTTCTCACGAACCTGGTGTTTCTGAAAATAACAAGCTGAGTCACGCAGACTCAGCTCTCCCCCACCCCCAGCTCTGCCGGTGCCCCTCAATCCTGCCGCGCAACCCCACCTGCTATCCCAGCCCTGGGCTCCCCCCCCCACATCCCCTCTGCCAGTGCCCCTCAATCCCGACCCACAGCCTCACCTGCTATCCCAGCCCTGGGCTCCCCCCCATAACCCCTCTGCCAGTGCCCCTCAATCCCGACCCGCCGCCCCACCTGCTATCCCAGCCCTGGGCTCCCCCCACACCCCCTCTGCCAGTGTCCCTCAATCCCGACCCACAGCCCCACCTGCTATCCCAGCCCTGGGCTCCCCCCCCACATCCCCTCTGCCAGTGCCCCTCAATCCCGACCCACAGCCCCACCTGCTATCCCAGCCCTGGGCTCCCCCACCCACATCCCCTCTGCCAGTGCCCCTCAATCCCGACCCACAGCCCCACCTGCTATCCCAGCCCTGGGCTCCCCCCCCATAACCCCTCTGCCAGTGCCCCTCAATCCCGACCCACAGCCCCACCTGCTATCCCAGCCCTGGGCTCCCCCACCCACATCCCCTCTGCCAGTGCCCCTCAATCCCGACCCACAGCCCCACCTGCTATCCCAGCCCTGGGCTCCCCCCCCACATCCCCTCTGCCAGTGCCCCTCAATCCCGACCCACAGCCCCACCTGCTATCCCAGCCCTGGGCTCCCCCCCCACATCCCCTCTGCCATGCCCCTCAATCCCGACCCACAGCCCCCTGCTATCCCAGCCCTGGGCTCCCCCCGCAGCTCTGCCGGTGCCCCTCAATCCCGACCCACAGCCCCACCTGCTATCCCAGCCCTGGGCTCCCCCCCCCCACATCCCCTCTGCCAGTGCCCCTCAATCCCGACCCACAGCCCCCTGCTATCCCAGCCCTGGGCTCCCCCCCCCACATCCCCTCTGCCAGTGCCCCTCAATCCCGACCCACAGCCCCACCTGCTATCCCAGCCCTGGGCTCCCGCACCCCACATCCCCTCTGCCAGTGCCCCTCAATCCCGACCCACAGCCCCCTGCTATCCCAGCCCTGGGCTCCCCCCGCAGCTCTGCCGGTGCCCCTCAATCCCGACCCACAGCCCCACCTGCTATCCCAGCCCTGGGCTCCCCCCCCCACATCCCCTCTGCCAGTGCCCCTCAATCCCGACCCACAGCCCCCTGCTATCCCAGCCCTGGGCTCCCCCCGCAGCTCTGCCGGTGCCCCTCAATCCCGACCCACAGCCCCACCTGCTCTCCCGGCCCTGGCCCTATCTGGCACAGGCACCCCTTAGCGCGGTGGGGTTTTGGGGTCGTACGGGGGGCCTGGAGATGAATCCCCAACGTCCCCCTCTTGGGTGCCCGCCCCCCGTGGTCAGAACCCATGCAGCCAGCGCATTACCCCGCATGCCAGGGAGCCGTGCAATCTGTGTCCAGCTGCCCCCCCCCCCCCCCAGGTAGGGCCCCCCATGCGGAAATCCTCTCTGGTGCGTTATCCCAGCTGGGGGGGTCCCAGGTGGCGTGTGACAGCAGCTCACCACATCCTGCCACCCAGCAAGGCAGGAAGCCTGGGGGGGGGGGCGGAATCTCAGAGCGTGAGGGGGTCGTGTAACTTAACAGCACCAGCCCCGTCTCTCGCCCCTTCCGGCTGAGGGGCTCGAGATGCAGCGCAGACAGCACAGCCAGGCACCCGGGGGGAGAATGCATGTGGGGGAAACTGAGGCACGGGGGGGGCGACTTGGCGAGGTCCACACAGTGACAGTGGCAGAACTGGGAAAACCCACCCCACCCCACCAGACCTATTCCCCTCCCTGAGCTGAGGATAGAACCCAGGTGTCCTGCCTCTCAACCCCCCCCCCCCATGGTAACCCACTAGAACCTCCCCAAGCCGGGGATAGAAGCCTGGAGTCCTGGGTCCCAGCCCCTCCTGCTCTAACCCACCAGACCCATTCGCCTCCCTGAGCTGGGGATAGAACCCAGGCGTCCTGCCTCCCAAGCCCCTATTGTGGTTGTTCGGTTTGGTGCTGCTCTGTCCTGCAGTGAAACCGGCGGCTTTGCCCTCTCGGGAGCTCGTACCACGGGGTCTGGCGGGGGGTGGGGGGATTCCCAGCTGTCTGTGCAGCCTGGGAGTATGGATCCCTGTGGGTCCCTCTGCCTCCTGGCACAGACAACCATGGGCACCAGCCACTGGGCCAAGCAGACCAAGCCCTTCCCTGCCCCCTCCCCTGGGCACGGCTGGGGCTGGGCTGAGTGGAGGAGCTGCTGGCGAGGATGGGAATGGGGCACTGTCCCCCATCTTGCCCACCAGCTCCCCTTGCAGGGGGTCACACCCATGCAGGATTAAGGCTCCTATTTGCCAGACTTGAGAAAGGGCAGCGTGAAATCCCAGTGGCCCCTCCCTGGGGTGGGGCGGCAGAAATGGCTCTCAGTCCCCCCTGCCCCCCGCCTGCTACACCCATGCCTCCCAGCCATGCAGCTGGGCTGTGCACCTGTGTAACTGCTTGGAGAGATGGGTCAGTGCAACGGAGAGGATAAAAGACTTACTACCAGTGCTGGCCGGGGGAGCGCTCCCATAGCTCAGGGGGATGAGGAATGTGCGGAGGGATGGGGGGACCCAGTCCAGCTGTGTCTGTGGGGGCCATTTGCGAAGGGCTTGGGGGGGCACGATGGTGAAAGCCCCCCAACCCCCAGACGTCCCATCCCCCACTGCTCACGCTGCGGTTTGTCACCTTCTCTGCAACAGGAAACCATCAATGAGAAACAGATGAGATAATCGTCGCCAGCAGCACGTCTTGCACGTCCCGGGGGGGGGGGGGGGGAAGGGGTGGCCAGCAGTGTGGGGGGGGTGTCTCCTGATAGCACCCCATCCCCAGGGGCTTGGAACTGACCATGGGGAGCACCCCCTGCTAGGGCAAAGCATCAGGTGGGTGCCCCCCACTGCTCTGCCAGTGGGCCCCAGTGTGGGCGAGGGAGCTGGGCTTACCCAGCAGGTGCCCTGGGTGGTGTTGACCCATGGGGATGGGAAGGGATCTCGGGGGGGGGCAGCATGTTGGGGGGAACAGAATTGGGGGGAAGTGCCCCCCGGCTGCTCAGGCTCGTGGGCTGACTCCCCCTCCACCCTCCAGAACTTCACCAAGGCGGGCGAGTCGGATGCCACGCGCTGCGCCACGCGGGAGGAGCTGCTCCGGCGCGGCTGTGCCCTGGAGGAGGTGGTTGAGCCCCGGGGCCGGCACCAAGTCCTGGAGGACGCGCCCCTGAGCGACAGCGCCGAGCAGGAGACGGTGACCCAGCTGGCACCCCAAAAGATCGCCCTGTGGCTCCGACCCGGTGGGTCCCACTGGAGGGGGGAGGCTTGTGGTTGGAACCAGGCCCCATGCCAGGCTGGGGGGAAGCGTGGTGCTGGGGCCCAGCTGGGGAGATAGGGAGAGACAGGGATGTGGGATGGATGGATAGATCGAGGGGATGGATGGACAGGTATGTATGGGGTGGGTGGGGAGACAGAGGGGTATGTATGGGAGTGGGTGGATGAGTGGGTAGGGGGATGAAGGGGGCTGGGTGGGTGACTAGAGAGGTGGGTGGGTAGATGGGTTGGTGGATGGGAATGGAGGATACATGGCTGGATAGAGGGGGATGGATGGGGATGGATAGATGGGTGGATAGAGGGGTGGGGCGGATGGATGGGTGGAGGAGTGGGTTGGTGGTTAGAGGGGTGGAGGAGAGGAGTGGATGGATGGAGGGGTGGGGTGGGTGGATGGATGGATGGGAGGATGGGGAGGAGGTGGGAGGTAGGTGGATGTCTGGGGGGGATGGATAGGTGAGGGGATGAAGGGGTGGGGGATGGATGGGTACGTGGATGGATGGGCGGGAGGATGGGGAGGAGGTGGTAGGTAGGTGGATGGCTGGATGGAGGCAGATGAAGGGGTGGGGGATGGCTGGAGGGTGGATGAAGGGTCTCCCCCCAAGCTCCTGGCCTTGTAGCATGATTCCCTGCTGAGCCAGGTCCTTGGCTCCCTCCGCACCCCCTAGGAGAGCAGCACAGCTTCTCGGTGCGGTTCAAGCGGGCCGAGGGCTACCCCGTGGACGTCTACTACCTGATGGACCTGTCCTACTCCATGAAGGACGACCTGGAGAACATCAAGAAGCTCGGCAATGACCTGCTGGCCGCACTCAGGAACATCACCAAGTCAGTGAAGATTGGTACGAGGCAGCACCCCCCAGAGGGGCGATGCCCCCCTGCTCTCCTTGTGCTCCACCCCCCAGCCCCCCATGGGGCGATGCCCCCCATTCGCCTCATGCTCCACCCCCCCAACCCCTCGAGGGGCAATGCCCTCCCCCACTCTCCTCATGCTTTGCCCCCCCATGGGGTGATGTCACCCTGCTCTCCTCAGACTCTGCCCCCCCCACTCCCTGTGGGGTGATATCCCCCCCACCTCTTCCTCACGCTTTGTTCCCCCCCATGGAGCGCGGATGGAGCCACGGGCTGTGGGAACCTGGCCCCATAGTCAGAGCTCCATGGGGCTGGAGGGCAGCAGTGGGTGAAGGCAGGGCAGATGGTACAGGGTGGGGGATGGTGGGTCTAGTGGTTAGAGCAGGTAGGGGCTGGGAGCCCGGACTCCTGGGTTCCATACCTCACCCTAGGAGGGGAGGAGGATGAGGGCTTCAGGGGAGGGAGGGGGACTGGGGTCCATCTGGCAAGGATGGGGTCCCCCTGTGGCGACTGTGGGGCTGGCGCCTGAACCCAGCACCGCCTCTGCCCCGTCAGGCTTCGGCTCCTTCGTGGACAAGACGGTCCTGCCCTACGTCAGCACGGTGCCCGCCAAGCTGCGGAACCCCTGCCCCGACCGCTACGAGCAGTGTGACTCGCCCGTCAGCTTCCGCCACGTGCTGCCGCTCACCGACAACGCCAGCGAGTTCGAGAGCCGCGTGAGCCAGCAGCGCATCTCGGGCAACCTGGACTCGCCTGAGGGCGGCTTCGACGCCATCATGCAGGCGGCTGTGTGTGAGGTGAGCCGCTGGGGGGGGCTGAGTGTAGGTGGGGACAGTAGCCACGGGCTCTGGGTGGTGGTGGGGGGGGGCGTGTGTTGGGGAGGGGGCGGCCGGCTGTTGGGCATTCCCTGCCTTTTCATTGGCTCCCAGTATGTGCACGGCTGTGTGAGGGCACAAGTGTGCAAATGGGTGTGTACATGCACATCGCTGCCCAGGAGGTGTGCATGACTCTGTGTGTGTGCAAATGGGTGGGAACATGCACTTCACTGCCAGGGAGTGTGTGTGTCTGTCTCTGGGTGTGCACACACACACACACACACACACGGGTGTGTACGTGTGCATTGATGCCAGGGTGTGCATTAATGTCGGTGTGCGCGTGGCTGGGTGTGAGCGCTCATGTGTGATTGGCTCTGTGTGCGTGTGCACGTGTGCTCAAAGGGTGACTGTGCACATGGGGGGTGTGCACGCACGGGTTCTGTGAGCACAAGTGCACATAAGAGGGTGTGCATAGCGGTGGGGGGGCAGGCGCTCACACGTCTGTGCGTGTGCACGTGGGTGTGCAGGTGTACATGGCTGCAAGGGGTGTGTGAGAAAAAGTGCCCATTGCTGTGGGGTCGGCAGGTAAAGCCCTGCCCAGATGCTGAGGGCGGGAGGGGGACAGGACGGGGGCATACCGACACAGGGGGATGGGGGCAGACGGATGGGCGGGGAGATCAGGGCAGACGGATGGGGGGGCAGATCAGGGCAGGGGGATGGGGGCAGACGGATGGGGGGCATACTGGGGCAGGGGGATGGGGGCAGACGGATGCGGGGGCAGATCAGGGCAGGGGGATGGGGGCAGACGGATGGGGGGCATACCGGGGCAGGGGGATGGGGGCAGACGGATGGGGGGGCAGATCAGGGCAGACGGATGGGGGGGCAGACGGATGGGGGCAGACGGATGGGGGGGCAGATCAGGGCAGGGGGATGGGGGCAGACGGATGGGGGGCATACCGGGGCAGGGGGATGGGGGCAGACGGATGGGGGGCATACCGGGGCAGGGGGATGGGGGCAGACGGATGGGGGGGCAGATCAGGGCAGTGGGATGGGGGCAGACGGATGGGGGGCATACCGGGGCAGGGGGATGGGGGCAGACGGATCCGGGGGCAGATCAGGGCAGGGGGATGGGGGCAGACGGATGGGGGGCATACCGGGGCAGGGGTCTGGGTAGCTGCAGGGGGCGTGCAGGCTGGAGGGACCAGTGGGTGGCCATTGTACCTGCTCACCTCCCCCCCCCCATTCCCCGCCCCACCAGGAGCAGATTGGCTGGCGGAACGTGACACGTCTGCTGGTCTTCACGTCAGATGATGTCTTCCACACGGCAGGGGATGGCAAGCTGGGTGGCATCTACCTCCCGAATGACAACCAGTGCCACCTCGACACTGACGGCCTCTACAGCAAGAGCCACATCTACGTAGGTCCCCCCCCATTCGGTGCCCCTCGTGGGGCAATCGGGATGGTCCCTGCAGCACCCTGCACCCAGCTGGGGGAGGCTGGGACGAGGACGGGGGGCAATGCGCATGCCCTGTAAAAGAGAGGGGTGCAGTTGGAGCCCAGGAACGGCTGCCCGGATGCCTGGCTTCTATGCCTGGGTCTGGGAAGGGAGTGTCGGCTAGTGTTTCAGCAGTGGGAACTAAGGTGCCTCTTACTACACCCAGAACTCGTATTGAGTTCGTGATCCCTGCTAACCCCCACATTAATTTTCAGCAGCGACTCCCCGCCCCGTTTGGATTCGCGCATTTGATGTTTCCTTCCTAAGCAAAGCGCTTTGCACTTCTCTTTACTGAATTGCCTCTTGTTGATTTCAGACCCGTCCTCCCATGTGTCAAGGTCATTTTGAATTCGAATCCTGTCCTCCAAAGTGCTTGCAACCCCTCCCAGCTTGGTGTCAGCTGCAAATCTCATCCGCCGCCTCTCCACTCCCTTAGCCAAGGCACTAGTGAAAATATTGACTAGTACTGGACCCAGGAGTTACCCCTGCGGGACCCCCGCAGCTCTGCCCTCCCTGTTTGACGGCAAGCCATCCAGAGCGACTGTTGGAGGCCGGGCTTGTACACCCACCTTATAGTAATTTCATGTCGCCCGCCATCTCCCTAGTGTGCATGTGAGACTGTGTGAGAAGCCGTATGAAAACCAAGCGACGGCATGTTGACAGCTTCCCCCATCCATTAGACCAGCAACTCCATCACAGAAGGAATTGAGGTGGATTTGTTCTTGACAGATCCGGGCTGGCTGTTATCCCCTAGCCGCTTACAAATCACTTGTTTCATAGTTGAGGCCAGCTGCTTTCCAAGGGTCCAAGTTAGGCTGACTGGGCTGTAATTCCCCGTTTAAAGCCCGGGGCTGTTTGCCCTTCTCCGGGTACCTCACTCGGCCTCCATGGCCTCTCTCGCGATGGGTTCTGAGTGCCTCGGCTAATTCCTCAGGCCCGGCCGCCCCTGGGTTCCGTTCCCGGTGCTGGGAGGTAGGAGGGGGTCAGAGCCCGGACTCCTGGATTCGACTCCTGCTTGGACGCCCCCCTGGGCTGGCGGTGCTGTGTGGTGACCGGTGGGCGCTGCCTCTCGTTGCAGGATTACCCCTCGGTCGGGCACTTGGCCCAGGTGCTCTCAGCCTCTAACATCCAGCCCATCTTCGCTGTCACTGGCTCCACGCTGCCCGTGTACCAGGTGAGGGCGGGGGCAGGCTGGGGGCGGAGCTGGGGGGGGCGGAGGGGGGGCTCACTCACTCACCCGGCCTCTACCCCCCTCCAGGAGCTGAGCAGGCTGATCCCCAAGTCGGTGGTGGGGGAGCTGAAGGAGGATTCCAGCAACGTGGTGCAGCTCATCTCTGATGCCTACAATGTGAGAGGGAGGGGCAGCTGGGGGGGGAGGGGATGATGGCATGTAATGGGGGTGGGGCTGAAGGTTTTGAGGGATCCTTGCAGGCCCCCCCCCCAGTACCCCTCCAGCACCTCCCCCAGCAACCAGCATATCCCTGCAAGGCCCCCTCTGGCCTGGGCACCCCATGCAGGGTCTCCTTGACACTTGGGGGGGAGGTGGAGGGGCTGGGTGGGGGTGTGGCCTAGTGGTCAGAGCAGTGGGGCCTGGGACCCAGGAGGGCGGGTGGGGGCTTGGAGGGGCTGGGTGGGCGGTAGGAGCCGGGGTGGGCGTGGGCTGGCTGGAAGCTGCAGGGGCAGGCGTGGTGAGTGAGCCAAGGAGGGTCCCTGCAGCCCGCACCCGAGGCCTCGCACCCCCCCCACTCCCGCGGCTCCTGGACGGCCCGTGTGCCCCTCTCCCCCCAGAGCCTGTCGTCCACGGTGAACCTGGAGCACTTCCAGCTCCCGCCCGGCGTGAGCGTGGCCTACGAGTCGCACTGCGAGGGCGCCAACCACTCCCTTGGGGGCCACGGGGGGGTCTGCTCCGGCGTCCACATCAACCAGCTGGTGAGCTCCCCCCCCCTTCACCCCTGCCAGGCTCTGGGGATCCCCAGCTGAGCTGCCCCCATGGCCTGGCTCCCCTCCCCCACCCTGACACCCCGGGGTGGGGGAGGGCAACCCAGCCCAGTCCCTCAGTTGGGCTGCCAGGCTTGGAGGCCGGGGTCTTCCTGGGCAGTGTTAGGACAGCCTGACCCACTGCGGGGGGCTGGGTAGCTTGTCCCAGTGGGGAGAGAGGACAGCCAGCTCAATGGGGGGAGGAGGGCTAGGGGAGCCTAGGGAGCGGAGGGGGCTGGGGAGACTGGTGAGGGAAGGGGCAGGCTGGGGGGGAGGGGGAGAGGGGATGGGGAGCCTGGAGAGGGGAGGGGGCAGGCCAGCTCAGTGTGGGAAGGGAAGCTGGGGGCCCTCTGAGGGGAGGGGGCAGGCTGGCTTGGGGGGGAGTAGGTCTGGGGAACCCAGTGAGGGGAGGGGCAGACTGGGTGGTGAGGGGGAGAGGGGCTGAGGAGCCCGGGGAGGGGATTGGGCAGCTCAGTGGGGCGTGTGGGGGGGGGGGAGTGTCTTTGCTCTGGGCCTGGTGGCCGGAGCAGGCGTGTTTACCCCTCCCCCACGTGCCCGTCTCCCCCAGGTGAGTTTCACGGTGAAGGTGCAGGCCGACGCCTGCCTGGAGGGGCCGCACACCTTCGCGCTGCGGGTGCTGGGCTTCACCGAGGAGGTGCGCGTGGAGCTGCAGACGCTGTGCGACTGCCCCTGTGGCCAGCCTGAGCCCAACGCCACCCACTGCAGCGGGGGCCACGGCACCCTCACCTGCGGGGTCTGCAGGTAAAGCCCCGCCCAGACGCTGGGGGGCGGGGGGCAGGACAGGGGGCATACCGGCGCAGGGGGATGGGGGAGGCAGATCAGGGAAAGGGGAACAGACTGCTCAGCAGGATGGGGGGGGAAGGGAGCCTGGCCTAGTGGGGGGCTGGTCTTGGGCCAGGCTACAGGGAGTTGGGGGCATCTCAGCTGATTGGGGAGGAGCACTGGGGACAGCCCAGAAGCCGGGGGCAGGAGGGGGCAGCTAGGCTGTGTATGTGTGTGTGTTGGTGGGGCTGCAAGCATCTTGGCCCAGTGGCTGGGGGGGGGGGGAAGGGTAAGAGGCCCCCCCACCCTGTTCCCCTGACCCCCCTTCCCCCACCTTGCAGCTGCAGCCCTGGCCGCGTGGGCAAGCTGTGTGAGTGCGAGCTGGCGGAGGCCACGGACCTGGAGGCGGGGTGCCGGGGCCGGAACGGCACGGGCCCCACGTGCAGTGGGAAGGGGCAGTGCGTGTGCGGGCAGTGTCAGTGCAACAGCAACGTGCGAGGGCAGCACTGCGAGTGCGACGACACCAGCTGCGAGCGGCACGACGGGCAGCTCTGCGCAGGTGAGGGCAGCCCCGAGGGGCTGGGCAGGTGCTGGGGGACTTACGAGCTTTGATAGCGCCTGCCTCGCCCACTGGGACAATGGAGGGAGGAGTGAAGGGGTGGAGGATGGCTGACGGGCATGTGCAAGGCGAAGGAGGGATGGAGAGAGGGGACGGGGTGGGGGGCCAGGTTGGCTCCCAGACGGGAGCAGGTGCTCGCCCAGGCTGACGGCACCCTGCCCCCCTCCCCTCCGCAGGCCAGGGTCGGTGCCAGTGTGGGAGTTGCCTGTGCGACGAGGGCTACACGGGCGGCGCCTGTGACTGCAGCCTGGACACCCGCGCATGCCTGCAGGACGGCGTGGAGTGCAGCGGGCACGGGCGCTGCGTCTGCAACAAGTGCCAGTGCCAGCCGGGCTACTTCGACCGGCTCTGCAGCCGGTGCACGAGCTGCCGGACCCCCTGCGAGGAGCACCGGTGAGCAGGGGGCAAAGGGCAGCGGTCGGGACGAAAGCTAAGCACCCCTAAGGCCAGGTGGGGTGGGTCAGGCTGGCAGGGGGCTGGCAGAAGGTGGCAGGTTGGGGCGGGGCGGCAGCAAGTGGTGGCAGGGGCTGGGAGCAGGACAGGGTGTGTATGTGGGAGGGGCCGGCTCGGGATGGCGGACAGGGCAGTGCAAGCAGGGGGGACCCCGGAGGGGCCTGCTGACTGCAGCTGTCTCACTGGCAGGGACTGTGCCGACTGCCAGGCCTTCAGGATGGGCCCGCTGAGCCAGAACTGCAGCATCGCCTGCAACCACACCGTGGCCACAGTGGTGCCCGAGGCCACCGTCAACGAGCACTGGTGCAAGGAGAAGACGGACGACGAGCGGATCCTGATCTTCCTGATTGAGGGCATGGAGGGGGGCAAAGTTGCCCTGAAGGTGAAAGACAAGGACGGTGAGCGCTTGGGGGAGGGGGGGGGGGGAGCCAGGGACAATGAGTACCAGTTGGGGTTGGGCGGGGGCTTGGGTAGAGGGGGTGACATGGGGCAGGCTAGGGGCTGGGTACTATGCCCCAGGAAGGACGAGCAGCAGGGAGAGAGGGGCCCAGTGTGGGCCAGAAAGGGGGAGGCCAAGCAGTCGGCAGGGGGGGCAGTGAGACCAGGGAGCGGGAGTTAGCCCTGCAGGTAACCTCCCCAGAACCCTGAGACGCATCCCCAGAGCTGGGGGGGGAGTGCAGCTGTGCGGGCTGCCGGGGTGGGGTTGGGGGGTGCTGCTGCAGGCTTCACTCAGGCCCGGGCTCTTCCTCCCCTCGTAGCTGTCACTGACCAGACCTCCATGATCGTGCTGGGCTTGGTCCTGGGCATCGTGGTCATCGGGCTGCTGGTCATCATCGCCTACCGCATCTCCGTGGAGATCCTGGACCGGCGGGAGTACATGCGCTTCGAGAAGGAGCGGGAGCAGGCCAAGGGGAACGAGGTCAGGGCCCCACCCCTGCTGTCTGTTCCCCCCCACTGGCAGCCCCTTCCCTCCCCGCTCAGGCCTTCCCCCTTGCCTGGCCCGTTCAGCCCTTGGCCGCTGCCAGTTACTGACACAGGGCCTGTCGGAGGAAGTGGGCTGAGGCTTGGGACCAGATGGGAGCCAGCGAGCTCCCTCACGCCGCGGCCATCCAGTCCCAGCACCCCGGCTGAACTGGACGGCTTCCCCGGGCCCGAAGGCTCCCTACCTCCTTCCCCATGTGCTGCAGCCGGTATTCCCTGCGTCTCATGCCGGGGTGGGTGAGGACGTTCCAGCGCCTGGCCCAGTTCGCTGCTGGCTGAGATCATGCTGGAGTGGGACAGTCTCCTCCTCTCTGGACCAGGCCCCTCAACAGCCCCAGATACAGCTACTTGTCCTAGGTCAGCGGGAACAGACCCCAGGTTCCCTGAGGCCCCCCCGCCTCCCCTTTGATTCCAGCAACCTCTCTGCCCTCCCAGGTCAACAACCCACTGTACCAGAGTGCCACCACCACCGTCATCAACCCCAGGTACAACGAGGACTGAGGCAGCATGGATGGCTACCAACGGCACGGGCCCCCAGGTGCCACGCTCGCTACGGCAGCCCCCCCGAGCTCTCCTGGAAGGGAAGGTGCAGGCAGAGGGCCCGCTGCTCGGCGGAATCCCACACTGCTACCCGCTGCCAAATAGGCCCACGGGGACGTGCCTGCTTGTGCTGCCAGGCGTGCCCACTTCTTACTGGAGGAGCAGGATGCAGCCCTGGCTCTGTCCCGGGGCTCTTCCCAGCCCGAAGCCTCCCTGCTTAAGTAGCCCCACCCTGTCCTCCCCTTGCAGCACTAAGTCCCAGAGCCTGCTGCTTCTCTGCCCCCCGCAGCGCGTCAGTCAGCGACCCCCAGCACCAGGAGAGCACGAGCTGCTGCCCACGCCCAGCAGGAGAGCTCTGGGGTCAGAGACTAGCAGGAAGGGCCGGGCTACGGCGCACCAAAGCTCCACTTTTGGGGGGCTTCTCTCCAGGGCACTGTAGGGCAGAGTAGATCCAGGGGAAACTCATGGCCAACCACTGGGGCAGGGGGGGGCGTAATTGGAGCAGGGCCATTCAGCACCAGAAGAGAAGCAGCAGGCGTAGTCCCTCCTGCCAGCACAAAGCCAGTAAAACCCCACTGGGAACCGGCTGCTTAACAACTTCTGGGAGCCTCTCCTCTTTATCACCACCAGCACCCTCGCGGCTCTCAAATAATGTCCCCCCCCCCCCCCCCCCAGACAAGGCACTGCCTCCCCCACTTTGCTGGGTGAATACAGAGAGGAATAAAGGGCTGGGGGAGCAGCCGGCTCAGCTCTTGCGTGATGTTTTATTGTGCGCTGCCCCTGACGCCTCGTTTCCTCGCAGACCCAGGAAGATACAATGAAGGGAGCAAACTACAGGCAGGCTGGGGGAAATTCGCAGGGATGCATTTGGCCCAGGCGTAAAGCAGGTCAAGCCTCTCTCTCTCTCTCCATCACTAACTGAAGCCAGTGTTTTCGCACACACAAAGAGTCAGGGCAAAGTGTGGGTGGGCCTGTGGGCAGGAGGAATACTTGCTCCCTTCCTCACTAATTAGCTGTTCGTTAGTGGTTGCAAGGAAGTGGGCGGGGGGGTCACGCTTGAGAATCAGTTGCTCGCACCCTTACACCCCCTGTGTACGAGGCAACCAGCCCGCCTCTCCCCAGGCCCCTGCCCTGTGCTCTCACCGGCTGTCCTTTCGGAGGAGGGCGCCTGGGGCTACTCCACATCTCCTGCACCTGCAGCGACCACCCCCTTCCCCTGAGCGCAAGGACTGAACTAAGCCCTAGTGCCTCTAGCCTGCTTGAAGCTAAAGGTTCAGGCCCACTGGCTTAAGGGCAGTAGTAGAAAAACCTCTCTCCCCGGGCTAGGAGGGGGGAAGCTGGGTTAGTGCCAGGAAAACTGGTACCTGTGTGCAGCTAATAGGGCCCTGGAGTTGAAATGAACAGGTGTGGGGTTGTTCCCAGCCCTAGAGGGGTGCCCATGTGGGGTTTGGTGATAAGAGAAAGTCTGGAAGGACGTTGTGTGCATTTCCTCATTTTGGCAGCTTCCCATGCTCAAAAGCGGAACCTCCCTGCAACCGCGTCTGCTTTCCTGACACAAACAAGCGTCAACTCCCACAAAGGGTGTGTGTGTGTGGGGGGGGGAAACCACACAGCACCAGGAGAGCCAGCCCCAGCTGCTGCTCCACAGCCCATGGGAGAGCGAAGGGCCCAGCTCGGAAGCCCTGTCAGCAGGGGGGCAGGGAGGGCTCCGTGGGACAGAGGCTGCAGTGGTGGAAGTCAGAGAGAATCAACGGGCAACGCCACCCAGTCACAAACAGCACCTATGGCCACATCCTGTTACACCGCTGACAAACGCAAGGTGACGATTCAACAGAAATTGCCACAATGCATTACACCAATGCTCCTGACTGATAGCGATTACGGCCCCCGGAGGACATGTCAGACCCTCTCATAGATAACTAGTCAACGACATGCCAAAGAACCAGCAACTGTCTTCTAATCCCCAGCCCCGCACCTCCTGGCCTAACCCCCGAGGAGGGTTGGTACACACTATCAACCAGCTGAGCTCCTGTAACCCCAATTAGCATTCACATTAACTGAGCCTGACCCTTTTCAAAAGGAAGCTAAAAGTCCTCCGCCGCATCTTGTGACAGAAAGTTCCAGGGGTTAATTAAAATCCATAGTTACCATGGTGACAGCAGACGTTTGGCCCTTTAGCTACTTGGGAGAAGTTCTTGGTTTGCTGAAGCTCAGAGGCCAAGTTTGTGTTAGTTGTTAGCTGTATTATGGTAACACCAAGGAGCCCATTTGCTACAACGTTTTCTAGCATGATTAGTGATTGCAGGCATCCAACACGGGGTCTGATGTCCAGAACATGGAGTATTTGCTCTCTCAAAGCAAGGGCCCTCGAAAGAGCCAAAGTTCCCAAAAACCATGACTCCCCTTTTTCATAAACCTTAACCATATGCTATAGGGGCTTTTTTTTTGGTTTTTCTGCACTACTGCTCAGGCCAGGATCCAAGGCCCTAGAGTGAACTAAGATAAGAAGCAGAGTAGAGTTTAGAAAAGAAAAAAAAACACAAGATTTTATTTAAATACTCTAAATAGGTCACAAAGGAACAGACACCACACTAATGGTAAAAAGATACAAGTTTATAACATCTTATAAAAACTACAGTTTAAAAGTGATTCTCATTTATCTCCTCAGTAACACACGCTCCCCCCCACCCCACCCCCAATCGCAAAATAAGTATATTTAAAAAAGACAAATAAGCCATGGGACTTTCCAGATATCACTCAGCTCGGATTCACTAACACAGGAGAGTTCTTGGTCCATCTGTCAAAACAGTAGTTCTGGGACAACTGGGGGCTACTTCCCGCCTGCCTTCAGGGATCAGTGTCACGCCAGTGCAACTGAGTTCGTTCTGCCATCCCCTTCTTGTTCACACACTCCTTGACTCAAGGGCAGGCAGGCGCGTGTATAATCTCTCACCCTTAGCCGGCAGCATGGTTTCCAATCCCTGGCCTTCAGGGGCGCATGCCAGAAAACACCCCTCGCTGCAGCCGGGCATGTGGTTCTCTGGCTGGGTGATTTTTAATGCTCACGAAGTGGGGAAGGAAATTATCCTGGCTGGAGATGGGAAATGGCATGATCAAGGTCTAATGATGCACATTAATACAGCTAGCCTCTTCCCTGGGCCGTTCCAGATACAGGCCTCACCTGAGCACAAATCAGACCGGAGTCTGGTGAGCTTGTTATGCATGCACACTAGAGAGCAGGGTCCCATCTCTGAAACACACAGACACTGTCCCCTTCCCCCCCACCCCGCCACCAGATGCGGGCTCATGTGGATACGGATGCTACAGGAAAAATTAGCTTTATATGGGTGCACAAGGAAACGAAGTGCCCATCTGCACCCCACTCCAGAGAACCAGCCAGCCTGACGCCGCTACTCATCTGCTTTTCAGCCATGGAGGGGCTGGGGACAGCTGCATTACGGTGGTGCAGTCACACTGGTGCAGCCATGCCGTGACAGTAAGGGGCTTGCAAGAGCATGGTTTACCCTAGCTTGAAAGCAGGGAAAGCTCCGAATTGCACCAGAATAATATGTTTACACTGGAGGGTTGTATTGTTTTAACTTACACTCCCCAGCACAGATGGGGTGCTGACACACCTCTTTGCTACAGCAAGTTAAAAGCCAATTTTAAACATCGTCTTGTGGGTGTTACCAGAACTGACACGTTTTCAGTAGATGTATTTTGGAGCGCTGGTGCTAGCCAGATTGCCCTTTTGCACCCAGCTCAGACAGGGAAACTTTTGTTTCTAGTCAGTTTCAGTTGTGTTCCTTGTCAGTTTCACTGCCCCCACCTTTCTCATGCGATTTCGGCTGCAAACCAGCTAGCAGCATCTAAATCCTTAGAAGAATAAACTCATAGTCATGAAACATCTCCATCAATATTACTCTTTATCCCTGGGTATAGCTCCTCAAGGGCTTGTGTATAAGGGGACACTAAGGAAAATTAATCTTAATTAAAGGTGTGAATTTATAGTGAATTAGTTAAACTGCATTAAATCCCTGTGTGAATGCTCTTATTCAGAATTCACGTGGTCTTAATTCGATTTATCTTAATTCACTTTGGAATGTCATGACAGGTTACTTCTAAGAGCATTTAAAAATAAAAAACAAATGTTCAAATCATCGTAAGTCACTCATTTATGGATATAAAATTTAACACTTTTTCCATGCATCAGCTGAGGGGGATTGCAGAGCACGAGTGAATCCAATAAGCCTCTTAGACCTGTACTTTTTACCGGGAATCGAAATACCTCTGCCGAGATCGTTTAGAAAAAGGCAGACCCAGCTGCAAACAATTTGACCTTCAGGCTTCAAGACAGCGGCAGCTTCTATTGTGCACTGGCAACCTGCAGTGTCAGCTAGACAGATGAACCCTTTGTATAGCACACGGTGTGCACGCATCAGCTACCCAAGGAAAAGGACTGTCTGTAGCCGCAGTGACACCAGCCGCTCTGCAGGAGCTCCTCACCACCAGGCCAAAAAACAGCTTTTGAGAAAAACCCCCAGCCACATAGATCACACACGCATCAAAACTCTGCAACACTGAACCCAAGGCAGCTTCAGGCCCTCAGACGTTCTGAGCAGCGAGGTTCCCACCCATAATTTAGGGGTCTCTGCCCCAGACCACAGGTGTTTCATCCGCTATGAAAGTTCAAAACCAAGAGTGAGTTAGTTTGTCCTCTAAACCAGCCTCTGGTTTAACCGAACCAACCGTTTGCCAACACCCTTTTGCCAGTAGTCCTACACGATAGCTTGTACTGCCCCCTTGTGCTGGGCAGAAGTACTGCCAGATTGTAACAGGCTGCCAACCAATGTTCACGTCACAGCCAACGCCCCAGGCTCCACCGTCAGCAGTTTTACACAGAAGATTCGTGTTCCAATAGTAAAACTTCATACTTCTCTCTGCAAAAGCGAGTCAGTATAATTAGCGCAGGGAGAACACAGATACTGAGCAGTACTTTGGGCAAAGTCGGTGTCAGAGCTGGGACTAGAACCCATGACCTTCTGACCTCCAGTCGAACGCCTTACTCGTTGGGTGGGGACTGGAGAATAAATAGTGACACCAAACACACAACGGGACATCCCATTTCAGCCATTATTGCCACGGGGCACAAGGAGCCAGGGCTGGACAGCAGATCAGGCCTGTTCGGAAGAGAATCTTAAGTCTAGGATTAAAGGCTTTTCTGGTGACATTCTCCAGGCCAAGATACTTCACGTTAACAGTGATGCCACCTCCAGGCTTTCAGTGTTGACCCCACCCATGAAAGCCAGTTCTACAGACGTGAGACACAGTCAACGAGGTAGCTTTTAAAAAGCCAGGATTTCTGGGGGCCCAACAGAACGACAGGCCAACTCTCCGCAGGAGCCAGATACTAGTCCCACAGCTGTGCTGAAGATCAGCGATGCTGATGTTTTGACGCGATAAGGGGCTAGATAAAGCTGCATGTCACTGCTGGTTTCAGCTCCCTTCACCACAACATGGGGGCGTGGGAGGCAGGGAATCTCCTTTTACCAAATAAAGAGGGTCAAAAGGTAGAAAGAGTCTTCGCTTCTCTAAAGGAACTCTCAACTTTTCCTGCCCCTCAAATTCCATCATCGGTGAAAGAGAGAGAGCAGGGAAAGACTCGTGCAAAAGTGACTTGTCTCTCCTTCTCAATCGGCTTTGACCCGATGGGACCAGCTAGAATGGTAATCACCAGTGGTTTGCCTGGAAGCTGCTTCCATACAACACTCCCTCGACCTTACACCCCACTGCCAGGTTGCAAGGCCCAGCATCATTCAAACAGCCGTCCCCTCTCCAGCCCAGGACAGCTTAGGCCACGAGCCTGTGGTGGAAGCGTCCTGAACGTCTCCTTCCCTGCTATGCCAACCCAGGCGCTGGCAACATGGAACTCCCAGCTGAGAAGCTAGCCAGTCACCCATCCCATTGCTCCCCACAACAGAGCCACAGACACTTTGCCTAGTGTGATTCTGAGTGACAGAATCAACGGGGCTTTCAGCGCTTCCTTGAGAATATGCCGCAGCCTAACAGACCTCACAGGCGCCAGCAGCCTGTGCTTTGATTCCAGACAACACCCAGAAGCTCCAGACGTACAACAGGGTGTGATTTTCTCGGGCAGGGAGACTGAAAAGGAACAATTCTAAGTCGAGGCTGCAGGGGCCTGGCAGAGAATCACGCAAATGGCACCGAAAATGAACCATTCCGAAACGGTCTCAAAGAGGAGCCTTGGCCTCTAACAGGCAGCAGGAGCTGATCACGCGGCGTGTTCGTTACGACGCTACTCTTCCATCCTGTGCGGTTACAAGCGGAGCCTGCGTTTGTCTGACAGCGTGGGCAGGCCAAGAGGTGGAGGATGCCCATTTAACCTCTTCCAAATCTCTGCGGCAACAAAGCATGTTAGAGGCAAGCAGGAAGTTGGACCATTGTGATTTCAGGGTCTAAGGAGCTCAGGTGCCCTGAACTCTCAGCTCACGATGGATTCAGCGGGAAGGGTAGTGTTTGGCACCTGGGAAAGACAATTCACGCTACCAGGTTCTACTCTAGCCGTTCCCCAAAGGAGACCGCAGTGCATATGCGGATGCGGTACTGCGCCGGGGAGAGATTTGGATGAAGGGCACCGCTCGAGTAAAGCATTCATACTGGTGTATCCAGCATGCAGGTGCAGAGAGCACGCTGCTGTCAAAATTCTACAAAAGAACCAACCAAGGATGTGTCAGGCCAAGCCAGGCTGCCCCGTCCTGTGCGGGGGGCTGTGGATCAGACACAGAACTCTGTTCTCTTTGGAAACTGGCTTTCAGTCCCATCTTTGAGGGCCGGGGGAAGGCAGAGCAGAATCTGGCAGCAGGATGCGTTGCAAATCTCCCCTGGCAGAGTGTCTCTCAGAGATATATGGATGAAGGAAAAAAAAAAATCCAAGATGGAAATCGGAACGGGTTTCTATCTTGGATTGGGGGGGGAAGGAAGAAGAGAAGAGGATGAGGAGCAGCACCTGTGGGGGAAGGGAGTCTGAAGGAACCTGGAGACCCAAAGGAATGTAGCAGCGAGATAAAGAGAGACAGAAGATCACCTTGCTAACGTTAGCAGCGTCCCTGCTGGCCTAAGCTAAACGTCGGCAGTATCTACCTTCGCCGGGCGAGGCCAGGCTGCACCAGTGCGGCGTGCGCTCTGCTGCTGGGAGAAGCTGCTACAGAAAGGATTTTATTTCGGTACGTAGCTAGCTACACGGAGGGCAACGGGGGGGGGGCGCATGATTTGAACTAAGTGGCAGAGCCACTGACATTTTAGAGCATTGGGGTCATTTCCCAAGGGCGCTTTGCTCCAGTGTCACTGATGCTCAGAAAGCCGAGTCCAGATTCTCGCTGCCCTGTGTAACCTTCCCCTGTGCCCTGCTCCCCCCTGCCCCAGAACAATTACCAGGACACCGAGTGACATCTTGGAGCAGAAACAGGAGCTCCTGACCTGCAGTGATGCCAGCTGCTGTGCCCAGAGACCAAGCTTAGCTAGACAGCTAGAAGCCAAGCTAGACCCAGGCGATGCAACCAGGGACATCTGGGTGGGGCTCTCAGAAGAGCACTGAGCAGGAAGTATCCAATATACTGCTGTCGCTGCAAGGGGAGTGGGAGCCAACGCGCCGACATGAACAGCCTCTTCCTTCCCTACACATTTGTTCCCAGCCGGGAAAGGTCTGATCTTTAGTTGACACTAGCTGGGCCTGAGTTTTCAGAGGCAGGGCATGACCGTGCGTTGGGAGCCAAGAGGGGGATTTGGGGAGGCAGAGTCGACGCTTTGGTAACAGTCTTTTTCTGGCCTGCAACAATCAGGGCTCCTGAGAGTGGCTGGGGAGCCTCACCCCCTCCCTCATGCTCATGGTTTCTGTTTCTTCCACAGGAGGAAGTTTAACTGCCTTTCCCTGCAGGTCCCTTGAGCTGTTTCTAGCTCCCCCTGAACTGCGCAGTTGCTCCTGGGCCACGGGAGAGTTGCCAGAGAGAAGATCACAGTTTATTTAAGTGGTTTCCACCCCCAAGTAGACAGGGCACCGATTTAATGGAAGTGAAATCCGAGAGTGGGTTAAATTCCCCCCAAATCCAGAACAGACACTGCAAAGATCCATTCCTGGCCGGCCCTCGGGGTCAAACACAAAGGGGTGGATCTTATCCCAAACTACAAAGCAACTGAAAGCCTTCCCGAGTGTGACCCAAACCCGGAAGCGTTTGAGGCAAGCGCATTTCTGAGAAAGCCAGATTATGGGCTGCTGCCATGAACCAGACTAGGATCTGAATTCCAGGGGGAACAGGGACGTGCGGTAATGGGATCACCCCAAGCATCCTCACATACACACACACTGGGGCCAAGGAAGGAGGGCAGCCTCTGGCAGAAGCCGGTCCCCACAGCCATGGGCTGTATACCCCGAAGCACTGCCTGTCATCAGGGGTTTGTGTGTTGCTAAGAGACACGTCCAGACAGTGCCACGCGGGTTCACCCGGGCGATGTATACAGCAGCAGCTCACACAACACCATTTCATAGGACACTGATCGCACCAGCTGCTGGGTGTCACAAGAGTTTCAACTGAGTCCCCGCAACCGCTCCCCTCCCCCCTCCAACAGTGCGCTCTCCTCCCTCCCCCTCCAACGTCCCCCGCTCGTTTCTTGAGGTGGAAAGAGCAGGAGGAAACTCGGTTACAAAATCAGACGCCCTAGAAATAAAAGCTCCGCAGACCTCATAACCAAGCTCTCGGCTGAGATGAGTTCCTGCATTTCACACCTGAACCAAAATCCTCCACAGCTGCCGCTTATAATCCACTGCTTTGTTGGTCTCTTCCGGTGAGACTAGTTAAAAAAAAAAAAAAAGAGTCCAAAGAACAACACGGTTGATTTCCACCCCGCTGTATTTCATACCTGTGAGCTCTACCTGGGCGGGAGCAGGTCGATCAGGTGATGGCAAGTGTTAAGAGTTTGAGGGGAGTGTAGCGAGCTTTGCCCTGTTGTCCCCCGAAGCCTTTCCTGAGAGGCAAATGGTGATACTTCAAAAACAAACCAATGGAAAAGAAGGTTTATACACAGTTGCCTGTGGCTTCTGCTGGTTGGGTCGAGATTCCAGATCATCCTCATCTTATTTACAGTGTCAGGACCCCATCTGAGAGTCTAGGAGAGTCCTCAGCTCTGTCCCCCCCTTGGCCGGGGGAGCAGGAGCAGGCAAAACCAGACACAGAAAACTGAAAATCCTGTCCACGTCCTAGCTTCTCCACCACATCGCCCTGGCTCCTAAAGCAGCAGCTGCGAGTCAGGGGTTTTGGTCTGGCAGCCCTGGCACATTCGTTTGTGTCTAAGCAGCCGATCTGTCCTGGAGAAGCTCTGCGAGAGATGGAGAAGAGAGAAGGGCGTTATTGCGCCATCAAATCCGGCCAATAAGAAAAGCACCAACGCAGGGCAGTGTGTGCTGCTGGAGTCTGTTAGGGGAAGGGCAGGAGCGCCCTTCGGAGCTAGGAGACTCCTAGAGCAGCAAGGCAGGGCTAGATTCTCTGCTCAGCACAGGGAGCTGGGTGCTGACCCCAGCCCAAGTTATAGTAGTCTGAGGGCTGCTCTTGCTTACACAACTGCTGCCTAGGGTCACTCAGACCATTGGTTTTCAGACCATGGGTCGCGGCGGCTCTGGTCAGCACCGCTGAGCGGGCCGCTAAAAGTCCTGTCGGCGGTGCTGCCCGGCTAAGGCAGGCTAGTCCCTACCTGTTCCAACACCACACTGCACCCCAGAAGCGGCCAGCAGCAGGTCCATCTCCTAGGCTGGGGGAGGAGGGGGGGGGCCACTGGGCTCTGCCCCTGCCCTGAGCACCGGCTCCACACTCCCATAGGCCGGGAACTGGCCAATGGGAGCTGTGGGGGCGGTGGTGCCTGCAGATAAGAGCCACTTGCACGCCTCCGCCTAGGAGCCGGATCTGCTGCTGCCGGCTTCTGGGATGCAGCGCAGTCCGCCGTGCCAGGACAGGTGGGAAGCCTGCCTTAGCACCCCCACTGCGCCGCTGACCGGGAGCTGTCGGAGGTAAGCCTGTGCCGCAACCCCCTGTCCCAGCCGTGAGCCCCCCCAAACCCAGAGCCCCTTCCTGCACCTCAAACTCCTCATCCCTAGCCCCACCCCAGAGCCTGTACCCCCAGCCCAGAGCCCTCACCCCCTCATGTACCCCAACCCCCTGCCACAGCCCAGAGCACCCTCCCACACCCTGAATCCCTCATTCCCAGCCCCACTCTGCAGCCCTCACCCCCGAACCCCAACCCTCTGCCCCAGCCCTGAGCCCCTCCCACACCCCAACCGCCCCATCCCCAGCTCCATTGAGTTGCGGGCATCAATTTTCTTCAACTGGGTTGCCAGAAAGAAAAGTTTGAAAATCACTGACTTAGGCAATGGAGAATTAGCACAGCCATGTCCCATCCCCACTCCCTACACCAGCTTTTAATTCCCACTGGATGGGTCCCTAACGTCTGTCATGGGAATTCCCCACTGGCTGTTTTCAGCCAGAAGCCAACCTCTTGAACAGCACAAGGGGCTGGACCATAACCAAGAACCTGCCCAGCGCCCAGCCACGCTGCTCAGCTGAGCGAGTCGGTGTCTAGAGAGAAGACACAGCCCCACGTGGTTGAGCAGCTGGCTGTTCTGCACTGCTCTGCTGGGTGGGAGCCCAGAGTCTAACCCAGCTCTGACACCGACTCTGCAAGACAGCTGGGCCAACGTTTTCCATGCGTGGCTACGAACTGGGGGTGCCTCTGTTTTGGGGGAGCCATCCCGGGCCGCCTGATATTTTAAGAGCTGCTGAGCATCTGCAATCCCAGCACAAGTCCAGGAGGGCTGGGGGCGCTCACAACTCCTGTCTCAGGTCATGTCGGCACCCTAAAAGGTAGCGATGTCTGACCTTAAACCCTTCGCAGTCCCCTACTTCCCAGGGGGCTGTGGAAGGATTTGCTCACGGCTCTGCAGCGCTAGGAAGATGAGCCGTGCTCCGTAGGCCCTAGGCAGAGATCTGCACTGCTAGGCCCAGACCAAAAGCAGCACCAGGCAGATTGGACCGGGCCAGATCGAACAGCACAAATTCCCGGCAAGCTCTCGTCCAGGCTGTTCGTAGGAGGACCGTGGTTCCGATAGGAAGGAAGTGGCTTCCCCCACTGTGCGCGCACAGATCGGAGTGCGCTAGCTCCCCGTGATAATCCCGCTGTCCTGCTCTAGGAAACCACGGAGCCCAGCAGCCTCCCCAGCACAGAGCCTGGGCTGATGCCTTGTCCCAGGAACGGGGCATCTCCTCCCCACGCCCAGCCGCTTCAGGAGTAACCCTTGCAGGGCGTGGGCGGGGGAGTGTCTGCAGCAAAGCGACCCCGCCCCTCGCTCTGTGGCATGCCTGGCCAGGGTGGGGGGTTACCTGCATGCAGCGCTCACACTGGTAGGGCTTTTCGCCGCTGTGCACGCGCTTGTGGCGCTCCAGGTGGTACTTCTGGATGAAGCGCATGTCACACAGATCACACTCGAATGGCTTCTCACCTGGGGAAGAGCAGAAGGGGCTGTGATAGGGAGGCTTGTACTGCCCACTGCCCCCCCCCCCCCCCCCACTCCCAGTCCACCCCAGTGGTGGCACGGAGCCTCATGCCACCACCTGGTTCCGAATCCCCACTGCCCTGCACGACCCAACCTTGCCCTAGACCCCCACGCCAGTCTGTCTGGCTTGCATCTCCGCCCTGGTCTCCTACTGTGCCCCCCTCCCCACTTACCCGATCAATAATGCCACTTTGAACCCCCTCTCCTCTTCATTTCCCTTTCCTAGTCCTGTCTCAGCGCCTTCCTCTGTGCTACCCCTTATACGTGGGCAGCTTCTTAATCCATCTGCAAAGCCGCTGCCTTCTCCCCGTTCAGAAAGATCCTTCACCAGGCTGGTCGGCATTAACTGATCAAGAGGTGCATGCCCCACAGCTGAGTAACCATCTGATCTTGTGGCCGCGGCGCTTCGTCGCTGCACCACATGGGAGTTTCCCTTGAAAACTCACCAGGGCAGGGACGGATTTAATCCTGCCCGTCATCCCCTCTGCACAGTCTGTTTGATCCCCCGCTTTTCTCTGGTGTCACAGCCCCACCCTATTCTACAGCTCACAGCTCTCTCCACCTCGCCGCGAGCCGGGCTGTTCGGGACGAAGCAGCAGAAAAGCAAAGAGAGAGGCAGGGGGATAGGGACAGAAGAGCAAGGATCTTCCACCATCATGATCCAGGCTCTCAGCAAGGAGCGGCTCATATGGCAACAGCAGCTTCCTCCTCGTCAGATCCAGTGGTAGGAGCTAGAACGCAATGCAATGAACGCACCACTTTTAAAGGCAGCGTTCGCAAACTCTGCACCCAAGACCTATTATCCAGGCAGGTACATGTTCTCATTTAAACATCGCTAGGACCCTAGTGCCCTCTTGCAACCTTTCTGCTTAAAGAGCCGAGCAGTTTGATCAACAGAGCCCCCGTCCCCACTGGAGCACAGTTCAAGTTACAGACGCAGCTGGAGTTACGGATCAGCCTCTCAATGCGTCACCCCCTGTTCTGCTTCTGAGCCAGAAGGCCCACACCAGCCATCGGCAAAGCAAGACCTTCGCTCTCCTGGCTCTTTACCAGTGTGGATGAGGATGTGTCTCTTGAGATGGTAGCTGCTCCGAAAGGCTCCGTAGCAATGCTCGCAAATAAAGTTCTTGGGGATTCTCAGCTGGAAGGAGCCGTTCTGCTCAATCACCATCACCTGCGAAGCACAGACAGACCCTCACCGTTCCAGCGCACGGCACAGCGAGCACATAACACTGCTCTAGGGTCAGGTACTGGGAGAGGTCTTCACCCCTCCCTACCCCCTTCCATTTGGTGACGTCCAAGCACTCTTGTGAATGCTTCAGGCAGAGACCATTTTTGTCATATGTCTGTGCGGTGCCTAGCACAACAGGACTTCGGGGCCCCTAGCCACTGCGTTAAAGATTGTGAAGCACTTTGAGATCTCCTGATGAAAAGCTCTACGTAAGAGGAGGTACCATTATTACTGCTACAATATAAATAGTTTAGCCTCCCAATCCTCCTAGAAGGGAAGACAGAAGATGAAGACACCGAGAGGTTAAAGGATATGTTTGTGGCCATGCAGCAGGCCTATGGCAGGTCCAAGGACAGAACTCGGGAGTTCTGATTCAAAGGGTACGTCTATACTTACCCGCTGGTTCGGCGGCAAGCAATCGATCTTCTGGGATCGATTTATCGCATCTTGTCTAGACGTGATAAATCAATCCCGGAAGTGTTCGCCGTCAACGCCGGTAATCCTGCTCCGCGAGAGGAGTAGGCGGAGTCGATGGGGGAGCCTGCCTGCCGCGTTTGGACCCGCGGTAAGTACCTTTAAGTTCGAACTAAGATACTTCGACTTCAGCTACGTTATTCACGTAGCT
This sequence comes from Emys orbicularis, assembly GCF_028017835.1. Taxonomy (NCBI): domain Eukaryota; kingdom Metazoa; phylum Chordata; order Testudines; family Emydidae; genus Emys; species Emys orbicularis. Next base: position 19,638,823 of record NC_088701.1, read on the forward strand.
GAAGTTGCGTATCTTAGTTCGAACTGGGGGCTTAGTGTGGACCAGCCCCAAGTCCCATTGCTTTACCCACAAGAGCACTCTTCCCATTTTAGCAGAGATTCTTCTTGCAGGTGAGACGGGCTCAGTACTGCAGGGAGAACTAGTATCTGCCACAGGACGTGAGTTCACATTTTGGTTTGGGGGTATCGTGTCCACCCCCCACCACCACCTTTACCCCAGTGTCACTCTTGGAGCCTGTGAATCCATTTCTTGGCTGAAAGGTGCTGGGCCCTCAAGGCTGAGCAGTGCAATGGCGAGGAGCCGGATGCCTGAGCTGTGTGAGTGTTTGGAGCCAAACGCCTGAAATCCGCTGCTGTCTGAGATACAGGCAGCAATGCCAACAGCTCGCTCAGGAAGAAGGGTTGGCCCTGAGCGTGGTAAGACTTCATAAGGCAGCCCCGTCTGCCCCGCTCCTCCCTGACCATATGACGGACGATTACCTGCCTTTTTAATGGTCTTTTTTGGCTGTGATGCTTCTGCCGGCTCTTCCTCTTTACGGCTGCGAGATTTCTCGCTCTCCTGGCGGAGACCCTTAAGGAGAGAAAATAGGGGTCAGTTCTTTCCCTGTGTGCATTTCCAGAGCCCCTTGCCCCCAGAACCCTCTGGAGATGCCCTGAGCCGTTACATTTAGACACCCCTTTCTAGTCACGTCAATGACAGTAGGTATGGGGATGGGGCAGGATCAGGGTAGAGATAACACCTATAATAGCTCCCCCCATACCAGCATGTTCGGGCTGTTCCCTCTCTCTCCATTCTCTGTCTGCTTGGAGCTCTGTTTTGGCATCATCTTCTTGCTGGCAACAGTTGGCACGAGGCACACCCCAGAGAGGCCCTCGCAGGCCAGGAGACTCGCCTAAAAGACAAGACAAACAACCATGAAAGGTGCAGGGTTGAGTTGAGCTTAGCCAGCCATAACCTAACCAACCACTGCCCAAACATGCCAGTGCCCTCTAACAGAATGAATTGGGCATATTCAGCCACATGTGCAACTACACCACCCTCTGGTGGCTGGAGGTCTACAAAGAGGGTTTATAAATTAATATTACTGGTAGCTAACGGGAGAGTTCCCTTGAGCTTAAGAAGTGCAGTGTTTTGGGAGCAAGCATTCCAGTTTTGTGGTGGTATGTGTGCAACCATGTTGGTTGCATATGCTTAACCTCCTGTTTAATTTAACCGATACTTCGTTTGATCAGAACTATATTGTTTGCATTAAGTATCGACTTCTACCCGTTATCACTGTGGGTCACCAAGGGCTCTGCAGCCCATTCAGCTTGACAGTCACCTCCCTGTGACGTTGCATTCCTGTTAGAGATGGGAAAATTGGGGCTCATTACCTGAGCCATCTTGTCTGTCTGTCCTCAACAAACGGATTGTAACAATTCTTTAGCCTTAATTCTCTCCCGGGAAAGAATTTTACGATTAGAAAGATTTTTTTTTTTTTTTCAGTTAATCATTTTTTGCTGGTCTTGTCCAGTACCCTCCACTTTGCCGACATCTTTCTGGATTCTGAGAGCCTGGAATTGTGTGTGGCGTTCTAAGGGTGTCTTCCCCAAGCACTGCCGAGAGCTGGAGAAGCTAGACGGGAAGGTAACTGACTGCACCGCTTTTACAGAGGAGTCATCCCAACCCTAGCCCTGCTTCTGGATGGATCCTGGATAAAGGGAGTTGATCTCCGTGCCTCGATATCGCTGCAGACACTTCTCTGGTTTAATCTGAGCCTGTGAGTAATAAAAAAAAAAAAAAAAAAAAGAAGCATAACTGAACCAATTGATGAGGGACGGCTAGAGAAAGAAACTTCTATATCAGTGTGCCAAAGCACCTTCATTCAAAGAGAACCCAGGCAAAATTCATTGCTTAAGGCCACGTCTACACTACCCGCCGGATCGGCGGATAGTAATCTATCGGGGATCGATTTATCGCATCTCATCTAGATGCGATAAATCGATCCCCGAATCAACGCCCGTACTCCACCTCGACAGGAGGAGTAAGCAGAGTCGACGGGGGAGCCGCAGCAGTTGACTTGCCGCCGTGAGGACGGCCAGGTAAGTCGAACTAAGATACTTTGACTTCAGCTACGCAAATAGCGTAGCTGAAGTTGAGTATCTTAGATTGATCCCCCCCCAGTGTAGACCAGCCCTAATATTAGCAGAGGTTTTGCTGGAAGGTGAGAAGAGACAGAATACTCTCTCTCTACTGTTTACGAGCTTCTCTAAGCCCTGTGCAAAGTTAGCCTTGACAACAACATTTTGCAGATGGGGAGACAGACAGAGAGGTAAAGTGACTGGCCCCAGGTCACACCGAGAGGAGAATCCAGGAGTTCTGACTCTCAGTGATCTGCCCTAACCTCTAGGCCATGCTCCCACCCCAAAGCTGGGAAGAGAACCCGGGAATCCTGACTGCCACCTTGTGTTCAAACACACCCCTTCCTTCTTCCAATACCGGCATGTACAGAAAGGCTGCACTGGGTGCTCTCTGACATTAGTATTTCGCAGTTCAGGAGAAAGTGTTTAGACATCGTAACTTTCTATTCTTAGAAACAGGAAGCATAAAATCTGACACTCTGTAGTGCCATCTGTCTGCTCCGTGATGCTGCATGGAAGTACAGGGAGGCTGCGAACGAGCAAGCAGGAATGAGCATAACTGTGGATTGTCATTCCTGTCCATGCATGCACAAGTGGAGTGAGTGAGCAAGTTTGCGATTTGCCGGAAGATCACCACACACCTTGGTGTGAACTACTATGAGTGCGGACACACAGGGCAGCAGCACAAGTGAGGTCCGGTGCATGAATCGGAGGAAGCAGGCACCACAATAGGTGCTCAGTGTAGCATCCCAGAGTGCACACTGGGTAAGTGTGCACAAACACCCAGCTTGTTGCAAGCTAAATTCAAGTGCCTCTGCAGCATGCTCGTGCAATAGCCCCAGCCTGTGGGCAAGTGTGCAAAACCACAGCATGGGTGTGCAAGCACGCAGCTAGCCCAAGGCTGGGACCCAAGAGGGCAACGTTGCAACCTGTGCTTGTGTCTGAGCGTGCAAGGCCTGAGCACGAGTGTGCACACAAGCGCGTGGGGGGGGGGCGGGCAAGGCCCAACGCCCACAAGTGTGCAAGTCGCACCCCCGAGCGTGCAAGCCACCGCGCACGCGGGTGGGTGTAAGTGTGCAAGCCACAGCCCCCCGAGCGTGCAAGGGCCCCGGCGCGAGCGTGCGAGCGCATGCGCGCAAGGCCGAGGCGCGCGGGGGTGCAAGGCCGAGCCGGCCCCGGCCCCCTGAGGGGTGGGGCCCGTTGGCCCCCAGGGCCCGCGGCCCGTCGGCTGTGGGGTCCGTACCTGGCTCGGCCGCTGCGGGCTCCGGGCTCCGCCGTTGCCTCCGCGCTCTCCCCCGGGAGACAAGTTTACAAACAGCGGCCCGAACCCTCTCGGCCGCCGCCGCTACCCCGGAACCGGAAGCGCTTGGCACAGGGGTCACGTCCAGTCCGCCCGGGCGGGGCCGGCGCGTGCGCACGGCCGCTCCTGAGGCCACCCCTGCCGCCATCTTGGTGCAGGTAAGTGAGCGGGAGGGGGCTGTTACCAGGGTAACCATGAGTAGTGGGGAGGGAGATGCTGAGGCCTCTGGGGCTGGGCTCTCCTTGGCCCCAACATAAACTCTTGGGGGAGGGGCTCTCCCTGGCCCCACCCCAATATACACCCCCCCCCGGGGGAGTGGGCTTTCCCTGGCCCTACTCCAATATACACCCCCAGTGGGAGGGGCTCTCCCTGGCCCCACCCCAATATACACCCCCCCCACCGGGAAGTGGGCTCTCCCTGGCCCTACTCCAATATACACCCCCAGTGGGAGGGGCTCTCCCTGGCCCCACCCCAATATACACCCCCCCCACCGGGAAGTGGGCTCTCCCTGGCCCTACTCCAATATACACCCCCAGTGGGAGGGGCTCTCCCTGGCCCCACCCCAATATACACACCCCCCCCCGGGAAGTGGGCTCTCCCTGGCCCTACTCCAATATACACCCCCAGTGGGAGGGGCTCTCCCTGGCTCCACCCCAATATACACCCCCAGTGGGAGGGGCTATCCCTGGCCCTACTCCAATATACACCCCCAGTGGGAGGGGCTCTTCCTGGCTCCACCCCAATATACACCCCCCAATGGGAGGGGCTCTCCCTGGCCCTACTCCAATATACACCCCCAGTGGGAGGGGCTCTTCCTGGCTCCACCCCAATATACACCCCCAGTGGGAGGGGCTATCCCTGGCCCTACTCCAATATACACCCCCAGTGGGAGGGGCTCTCCCTGGCCCCACCCTAATATACACAGCTGGGAATTAGGGAGATTTAGCTTTCCCCCCATCAAATATACACAGGGGATTATGCCCCACTCCCATCAGTGGTGAACTGGGGCACCTGATCCCACTGAGCAGCCCCAGGGCGTTGAGGGGGGGGTCCTTTGCACCCCAACCCCTCCCCACCATCAGGGGGTGAAAACAAATACTCTTTCTCTGTGGAGAGGAATCTAGACATTTGGGAGATACCCCATCTTGCAGCCCTGTGCTGCAAGGCAGGGAAGCAGTCCTGGGCTCCCATCTACGGTGCCCTGAGAAGCAGGTGTTGGCTTTGTAGCATCCCTCTGTGGACCCCCCCAGAACCTGGGACTAAGGGGGATCAGGATATGGAGTTGTACTGCTGGAGTGTAGAAGGAAAAGGGGGGCTTTTCTTACCCCTTCCTGCCAGGGGGTAAGGTTGGGGTAGGGTAGATCGGTCATTGAATCAGCACGTTGCTCCCAGTCCTGCATTTTCCACAGTAATTAGCACGGGCCTAACTTTTCTCCCGCTGACGTACCATTGATACACTGAGCGCTCTGGGAAAATTTCACCCTGATTTGCTATTGGTTCTGATTTCTTTCCCTTGTGTCACTTCCCCCTCATAATATCCTTTGCAGCTCCAATGCCCCAGTCAGCTCTTCCTCTGGTGACTCCTGTTCTCTATGTGTGTCTATTTCACCTGAAGAAGATCTTAAAAGGCTTTGCAAACCTCCAGGAAGAGCCACAACCCCTCTGCCAGGTAGGGCTGTGTTGTTATCATCCCTGATTTACAGATGAAGAAACTGAGGCACAGAGGAGTGATGTGATTAGGGTCACGCAGCGAGTCAACAGGAGTCTGGCCTTGTTAGAACATAAGAACGGCCATACCGGGTCAGACCAAAGGTTCATCTAGCCCAGTATCCTGTCTACCGACAGTGGCCAATGCCAGGTGCCCCAGAGGGAGTGGACCAACAGGCAATGATCAAGTGATCTCTCTCCTGCCATCCATCTCCATCCTCTGACAAACAGAGGCTAGGGACACCAATCCTTACCCATCCTGGCTAATAGCCATTAATGGACTTAACCTCCATGAATTTATCCAGTTCTCTTTTAAACGCTGTTATAGTCCTAGCCTTCACAACCTCCTCAGGTAAGGAGTTCCACAAGTTGACTGTGCGCTGCGTGAAGAAGAACTTCCTTGTATTTGTTTTAAACCTGCTGCCTATTAATTTCATTTGGTGACCCCTAGTTCTTGTATTATGGGAATAAGTAAATAACTTTTCCTTATCCACTTTCTCCACATCACTCATGATTTTATATACCTCTATCATATCCCCCCTTAGTCTCCTCTTTTCCAAGCTGAAGAGTCCTAGCCTCTTTAATCTCTCCTCATATGGGACCCATTCCAAACCCCTAATCATTTTAGTTGCCCTTTTCTGAACCTTTTCTAGTGCCAGTATATCTTTTTTAAGATGAGGAGACCACATCTGTACGCAGTATTCGAGATGTGGGCGTACCATCAATTTATATAAGGGCAATAATATATTCTCAGTCTTATTCTCTATCCCCTTTTTAATGATCCCTAACATCCTGTTTGCTTTTTTGACTGCCTCTGCACACTGCGCGGACATCTTCAGAGAACTATCCACGATGACTCCAAGATCTTTTTCCTGACTTGTTATAGCTAAATTAGCCCCCATCATATTGTATGTATAGTTGGGGTTATTTTTTCCAATGTGCATTACTTTGCATTTATCCACATTAAATTTCATTTGCCATTTTGTTGCCCAATCACTTAGTTTTGTGAGATCTTTTTGAAGTTCATCACAGTCTGCTTTGGTCTTAACTATCTTGAGCAGTTTAGTATCATCTGCAAACTTTGCCACCTCACTGTTTACCCCTTTCTCCAGATCATTTATAAATAAGTTGAATAGGATTGGTCCGAGGACTGACCCTTGGGGAACACCACTAGTTACCCCTCTCCATTCTGAGAATTTACCAGTGTGACAGTGCAGGGGGTAGAACCAAGTTTGCTCGACAGAGCCAGCATGCCAGTACTACTGGTGCAAGGTTGGCTTCGCTTCAGAACTTTTGTACTTCACAAGTAAGCTCACACTCCTCAGAGCGGGTGCTAGCTGGGTCTGTTTTGAAAGTTGAAAGAGTGGATGGGGAGGGGGAAAGTGCTTTTAAAGTGTCTTGCAGCCTGAAAACGTCCATCTTTTGACACTCAGAGACAGGGTCTGGGTTTAAATCTGATGGAAAGTGCTGATAGCTAATGGCTCATGGTGTCCAGTGTGTTATGATTTTGGTGGGTCTCAGAGCTTCTCTTAGGTAATAATAATAATCCCTAGCTTTTATCAAGTGCTTTCCATCAGTAGATCTCAATACAATTTACAATGCAGGTCAGTATCATTACTCCCATTTTACAGATGGGGAAACTAAGGCATAAAGAGGGGAAGTGACTTGCCCGAGGCGATCCAGCAGGCCAGTGGCAGAGCCAGGAATAATAATAGAACCCAGGTTTCCTGAGTTTCAGTCCAGCACACATTGCCTCTCTCAGTGTTCATGTCACAAAAGCCTCCGGCACAAAGGGCACTAATTAGTGTCTTTCTTGTTACTCTTATTTATGAATTAATGATTAATTAATAATTAATCACAGAGAACCAGGGATCACCCAATGAAATTTAAAGGCAGCAGGTTTAAAACAAACAAAAGGAAGTACTTCGTCACATAATGCACAATCAACCTGTGGAACTCACTGCCAGGGGATCTTGTGAAGGCCAAAACTATAACAGGGTTCACAAAAGAATTAGAGAAGTTCATGGAGGATAGGTCCTTCAATGGCTATTAGCCAAGATGGTCAGGGATGCAACCCCATGCTCTGGGTGCCCCTAGCCTCTGACTGCCAGAAGCTGGGAGTGGAGGACAGCAGATGGATTACTCAGTGATTGCCTGTTCTGATCATTCCCTCTGAAGATTGGCCACTGTCAGAAGACAGGATACTGGGCTAGATGGACCGTTGGTCTGATCCAGTATGGCCGCTCTTATAGGGCATCACTTACGGGACTAAGGCAGATCTCAGTTATGCTAGGTACTGAACAAACAGAGAGTAAATAGTCCCTGGATGAAGCAATGGATGGACTAGGGAGACAGAACTCCCATCCCAGTCCTAGACACTGCCTTCCGTGATCAGGATGGCTGGACGCACATGAACGGAGAGCAGTGGGCTGGGGCAAAGCATACCCTGCTGCTGCCCCTGCTGTACCGGGCGGTACTTTCCACCAGTGCTAAATTATTATTATTATTATGATTGAACATTTGTACTGTGGTAGCACCCAGGAGTTCTAGTCACGGAGCAGGATCCCACGGCACTAGTGCTGTACAGACCCAGAACAAAGAGGCCATCCTTGCACCACACTTTTAAAAGAACGTGCATCCAAAGGGATTTTTGCCCAACATTCCCTGTGCATTGAAAAATCCCCCCACTTTAGGGCGGGGAGGTGGCAGCTTAGGGACTCACTGTTCCCTGCGAAGCTCCTAAGAGAAAGGTGGGTGCATAACTGGCTGGATAACCGTACTCAGAGAGTTGTTATTAATGGTTCCCAATCCTGCTGGAAAGGCATAACGAGTGGGGTTCCGCAGGGGTCTGTTTTGGGACCGGCTCTGTTCAATATCTTCATTAACGACTTAGATATTGGCATAGAAAGTACGCTTATTAAGTTTGCGGATGATACCAAACTGGGAGGGATTGCAACTGCTATGGAGGACAGGGTCATAATTCAAAATGATCTGGACAAATTGGAGAAATGGTCTGAGTTAAACAGGATGAAGTTGAACAAAGACAAATGCAAAGTGCTCCACTTAGGAAGAAAAAATCACACATACAGAATGGGAAGAGACTGTCTAGGAAGGAGTACGGCAGAAAGGGATCTAGGGGTTATAGTGGACCGCAAGCTAAATATGAGTCAACAGTGTGATGCTGTTGCAAAAAAAGCAAACATGATTCTGGGATGTATTAACAGGTGTGTTGTGAGCAAGACACGAGAAGTCATTCTTCCGCTCTACTCTGCACTGGTTAGGCCTCAGCTGGAGTATTGTGTCCAGTTCTGGGCACCGCATTTCAAGAAAGATGTGGAGAAATTGGAAAGGGTCCAGAGAAGAGCAACAAGAATGATTAAAGGTCTTGAGAACATGACCTATGAAGGAAGGCTGAAAGAATTGGGTTTGTTTAGTTTGGAAAAGAGAAGACTGAGAGGGGACATGATAGCAGTTTTCAGGTATCTAAAAGGGTGTCATAAGGAGGAGGGAGAAAACTTGTTCACCTTAGCCTCTGAGGATAGAACAAGAAGCAATGGGCTTAAACTGCAGCAAGGGAGGTCTAGGTTGGACATTAGGAAAAAGTTCCTAACTGTCAGGGTGGTTAAACACTGGAATAAATTGCCTAGGGAGGTTGTGGAATCTCCATCTCTGGAGATATTTAAGAGTAGGTTAGATAAATGTCTATCAGGGATGGTCTAGACAGTATTTGGTCCTGCCATGCGGGCAGGGGACTGGACTCGATGACCTCTCGAGGTCCCTTCCAGTCCTAGAATCTATGAATCTATGAAACAGGGATCTACACAGACTACTATGACTCCCTGACCTACAGACCCCTTGTAATAATGTACAGTACACAGCCCCATGTCACTGACAGTTGTTTCAGAAGCAATGGGGACCCTTAGTGGCAGGGAGTGGCAAGTGCAGCCTGTATGGCTGCTACAATCACGTGACTTTTCACAGCTTGCAGATCTGGGATGTCGCAGGTGAGAAATTCCCGCTGGCTTAAAATAAAGTGTGCCTTGTTGTTGAAATCCCTATTTGCTCTCCATAAAAGTCTGGCAGGGATCTGTCCCTTTTTGGGTCTGGCCAGTCCTGTGATGATACCATGTAGACTAATACCTGTAGTTAATTTCCCATTTGGATCCGTAGGCCAGGGTGCAGGAATTGATCCTGACATGGTGTGCTGGTTGTGCTGCTCCCACAGAGTTCCTTTCCCCTCCCCACCTTCCCCTCCTTTAGGGGGATAAACACGCAGAAAGCAGGCTGTTGGGCAAAGCACATTTGGAAGGTAGGTGGATTCTCATGAATTAGGGGTGGTTTCCTGGAGCGGAGTGGGGCTGTAAAAGGGTGATGTTCATTCTTGCAAGTAAATGAGATTACTGTGAAATAATAAGGGTGGGTTCAAAAGTTGAAAGTTTAATGATTTACAGTGAAAGGCCTTGTCTTACCCAGGGATTGTGATTGTAACATGCTCTCTGTGACTCAGATCCCTCTTTGCCTTCCAATTGCTTTTCAGAACTTGTAGGTTTCATGCTCCTTACTATTCTCAGGCTGATCATAAACAAGAGTAGTGTTTATTTTAACAAACACAGGAGAAGCTTTTTCCCAGGGCCCCATGAGCACAAGTGGCATAGAAAATCACTGGGGCTTGTGCTCTGAAATCCCTTAGGTACCTTCGAAAATATTCCCCTCAACCAGTCAGCAGTGCTGCCAACTCTGATGATTTTATCGCAAGTCTGACAATATCTGGTGCCTCAAAACCCCAGGTCCTGGAGTCCTGTGATTAGAAGAGCATCTCAGCTATCTTTTTTTTTTAAATTACGTTTCTAACCCTCATGGTTGCAGAGAAGAGCGTGAGAATGTGAAGCCAATGTGACCTACAGGCTCAGAAACCAGTAAGCAAAGAAAAAGAAGCCCATTTTTATTTTATTTGGCTTAAAATCATGATTTTTTTTTTTAAATCTCATGATTTTGGGGACCTCACTCCTGATTTTAGAAAGCTTGGGGTTAAGTGGTACTGAATCAACAGGAGAGAAGTTTGGCTCAAGACGCAAATTAAAACCCTGACTCAGGAGAGTAACAGCTTGTGGGAGTTAAGCACACGTTTAATGTCCTTTCCTCCATTGGGGTCAAAGTAATGTTCTTTGGGAATGAGCGCTCTCCAGTGGCGCTGGAAGGACCAGAAAAGTTGCGGGGGGCCAAGCAGCAACCAAAAGAGGGGAGCAGCTGGGGGATGCCCAGGGGAATAGGGAGTGACTCCCTGCAGAGCCCGTCCTGTTCCTGCCTTCCCCACTACCTATGCTTGGCTCCTGCTCCCCCTGCGGGGGACTCTGCTGTCCAGGTAACCCTGGTACCCAACTCCCGTCATCCTCCGGCTCCCAGAAGCTGTGGCTTCTGTGCTCCCCTGCCTGGTCCTGGCTGCAGCATCCCGGCTCCCCCGTGCTGACCTGCTACCAAGCACCTATATTCTCAAAAGGGCAGGGGTGAGCTGGGGAGGCCCAGGGGAACAAGGGGTGACTCCCTGCATGGCCTGTCTGGTCACTGCCTCCCCCAACCTGTGCTCAGCTCCTGCTCCCCACTGGTGACTCCACTGTGCAGACGGCTCTGGTTTCTGGCATCACCTGTCTCCTGCCCCTGCACTCCACTGCCTGGTCCTAGCTGTAGCATCCCAGGTTACCTCCATGCTGACCTGTTGCCGAGCGCCTATATTCTCAAAGTGGGGGGCATGGGTCCCCTGTTTAAAAAGTGGGGAGGCAATTGCCCTTTGCCCGCCTCCACCCCCCAACCCTGGCTCTGACACTGATTATGCTCTTGCAAGAGTAGGCTTTCCTTTCTCCTTGCTCTCTCACTCTCTCCTTGGTCACTCCTCCTTTTGTAGTGCGGCGTCCATCCTTTCTAGAAGGAAAGCTCTTCAGGGCAGGGACCTTGACTTCCTTTGTGTCTGTGGTGCTGCCAGCTGTAAATAATGCATTATAATAACCAGCGGACGTGGGCCCTGCAGGATCCAAACACTCTAGATTTGGGGGGAGATTTGGATCTGAGTGAGCCAAATACTGGGCCAAACCAAATGGATCAGACTGAACAGGCCAGATCTCAGCAACCCTGAAGGTGGTTTTCAGGTCCAAGCTTTGCATTTCAGGTGCATAAGCTAAGACCTGGCGTGTGCAAACAGGGTTCCGGGGGCACGACCACCCGCCCTATCTTTAAGGCTACATGGGAGAGGAGGCCCGAAACCTCTGCCTCTTGTAACTTGGGGGCTCAGCATGGGACAGGTGGAGAATCAATGAGGTAAGAAGATCGTAGCCTGCCCTTGATTTGAGTGTTGTATTCGTTATACTAGGAACCTCCTAAAAATTGCTGGAATTTCCATTCCTGAAACAAACGACTGCTAAATTTAAATCCCCAATAAATGGAAACGTTTATTTTCAGGCAGTGCTTTCAGGCAGTGCTTTAATCAGCCTGTGCATTTCCCCGGGAGAACGGCTGTGGCTGGATTGGAAGAAGGCGTGGATGGTTTTTAGATCCAGTAATAACATTTATAGCTTGGCAGGCTCAGATAGGAGCAAGTACCTCTCATGCTGTAATGTGAGCTGCAAGCCTGTCTGGGATTGGAACATCATTTTTTGTTACCGCCTCTGTACATCATTGCACAATCGGCCAGGTGCATGATGGGATTATATTAACTTTTCTTTGAAGTAGCAGTTGTTGGCAGGATTCGTGAGGCCACACTGGATGAACCAGTCATTTGATCCAGTGTGGCAAATCCTCTACAAGGTCTGTTTTGTTCCATTTCTGCACTGGGAGTTGCAAGGTTTGCTTTAGCTGGAGAATGCACAGAGCAGGAGACAGACAGAAATCAGGGGTGTCAGCGTAACAATTCCATTACATCAGGTGTAAGAAAAATTGGTGCAAATGGGGAAGTAGCACTCACCTGGTACTCAGTGATCAAGTGTGACTTGCACTGAGCAAGTATTTAGCAGAGAATTAGCTGGTGCAGCTAAATTGGGGAATGTATTTATTAATTGTATTAAAGGCGCCCCATTATACTAAGCACTGTATAAATACATGGTGATTGATATCCCTGTCCAAAGAGCGTACAGTCTAAATAGTCAAGGGTAGGAGAAAGGAAACTTTATCATCCGCATTTTACAGAGGGGATCTTGTACAGATCTTGTACGCCTTTACAGAGGCACACTCAGACTCATGTAATTTGCCCCCACTCACACAGGGAATCTGTGGTAGCACCAAGAACTGAACCCAGCTCTCCTAAATCCCAGGTCAGTCTCTTAATCACAAGACCAGCCTTTCTCTCACCCATATTGGGATGTTGAGGGCATAAATTAATGTTTAGGGCAGAGGGTGCTCTCTCTTGCACCCCTGGGTAGTTGCTTTTTCGGCTGCACACAAGTGAACCTTGTATGCACATCCATTGCTTGCTAAAGCAGTCTCCACTCTCTGCGCTTCCTCTTGACTTAAGTTGGTGCATTGCATGCGGGGGCTTGTAGGTGCTACTTGTTGCACCTCCTCTGGCGGTCGGATGGGGTGCCGCGCCCTGGGACTTGTAGTCCTTGCTAGCCACACCTCTGCAGAGAATATGAGGGCAGGGCTCTGTGGTCTGCACTGAGGCCAACAGAGTGCACTTTGGCCAGAGCTGCCTAGTTCATTTCACCTCTGGGAGCTGACAGGTAAGGAGCTGCTGCATCTCCACTGCGCCTGACCCACAGGAAGGGGGGAATGAGAGAGAGGGGCTGGGAGGGAAAGAAGAAAGGGGTTCAGAAAGCTCCCATCGGTGGCCGGGCACCCTGCCCCCTTCCTTGAGCACCAGATGATCCGTAATGATCACTTTTCCCAAAGGAACAGAGGGGTAGCCGTGTTAGTCTGAATCTGAGGGTGCCACAGGACCCTCTGTTGCCTTTTCCCAAAGGAGTTTGTAATGTCTCAGCATTGCTCTGGCCTGGGCTGTCCCTGGCATTTCTGTGGCAAACAGCATTTAGCACATAGAAGTACAGTACCTCGGAGCCGGCCTGTTTGGACTGAGCACAGCAGGGGGCTACGTGAATTTGACTCTATTTGTGTCTGGCAAATAGAAAATCTCCTGGAAGCAGCAAGGGGTGCCTTTAAGAGCTGCTGTGTGGAGTGATTTGTCAGTAACAGAGTGTTTCCTTTGTACTTTGTCCCTGTGATCTGGGCACAGATTTCACGGCGCTGGACAGGTAACAGGACACTGGGTGGCTTTTTTCCAGAGTGGTTGTTTGGGGGGCGCATTGGGGAGAGCTCAGCACAGTTATTTGTCGTGGGCGGGAAGCGTTTTCAGCACGGCATAAAACTGCAAGGAAGAATCGGACTGTGGCCCGAGGGCTGACCGACGGGATCGGGCACAGGCAGTGCCGCTGAGATGCAGAGGGGTGACTCCGTGGTACAGAGGTTATGGAATAGGGTGGGCATCGGATTATCACTGAAGAGCGCTCACAGTAGAAGGGGTTTTTTAGGAAGGGTTTCACAGCAGAGATGGGGATTGCGTGGCGCAGAAGGAAAGGAGACGATGTCCTAGGCAGGCAGCCGGGGTGCTGAGATCGCTGCCTACCAGGCTGACCATTATTGTCCCATTGTCTCCTGGTAGTCCTCCCTCTGTGTGGCTGAATCCACCTGTCGTCTCATGTCTTGTACTTGGATAGGGAGCTCTTTGGGGCAGGGACCGTCATGTTGCTCTGTTTGTACAGCGCCTAGCACAGCGGGGTCCTGGGCCATGACTAGATGCTACCACAGTTCAATTTTTTCAATTATTAGCCAAGCATAAGGGGAAGGCGGGGGTGAAGAAGAAGAGAAAGAGGATACTGGCTTAGGAGGTGCACAGGCAGCAGGAGGAGGAAGAAAGGGAAGCTGTAGAGGCAAGGCCTACAGAGGACTTTGAAGCTCTGGGGGGAGGGGAATGACCCTTAGTTCCAAGCTCTTTGAGCTCATGCTCCTTGGCCTATAACCCACCAGGAGTTTGTGGCCCCTGATCTGCGGAGGAATGTCCTCCGCATGTGACGAGGAAGGCTGCAGCCATACCTTTGGGTGACGTGCCCGGCATCTGGGCTGGCCATGTTGCCTGGACATGAATGGTCAGCGCTGGGTGGTGTCTGCAGATGACCAAGTCCTACAGCAAGGGCTGGTCATTCTAGAGGGGTCCATATCACCCACCCCTCTGGGGATCATGCTGCAGGTAGGGTTGTCTGTGACTCCCGCTGCCCTAGGGAAGGTGCCGGAGCAGGCTGCGAATAGGGAAGGTTCCTGTACTGCAGGTATGATGTCCAGAGCTCCCCAGGCTTCACGCTTCTCTCCCAGGAAAGTGTGGGTCTCCACAGAGATTCACAGACGTCTGGTGTGTTCTGATGTACAGGGGCATGCTCGGGGGAAACGGCTGACGATGGCAGAAGACCCCCTGTCCCACCCCGCCCTGGATAAGGCGGCCAGCGAAGAGTTCCTGCAGGAAGCTTTCCAGATCATCCTGGAGGAAGCCGTCAGGAAAGGGACAGATGTCGCAGAAAAGGTGGGGCTCCTGAGGGCAGGGGTGGCTGGCCTAAGCTCCACCCCTTCCATGGGGTAGCCTGTGGCTGGCCCCTCTTCAGCGTGGGCACGGGAGGGAGTTTTCCCTCTTACCACAAAGGTGTTTTGCAAAGGGCTCCTGTCTGTTTCTAAGACGAGTTGCTGCCAGTGGTGATCATTGGCCCTCTCCCTGTCTCCAGGTGCCCTTTGCCCAGAGCGGTGGTGATCATCGGCTTTTCCAATCCATTGGCAGGAATGTGGCACCACCAGAGCAGTGATCCAGCTGGCCTTAACCAGTGTCACAGGCCACCCCCTGCAGCCACGCACAAGTTGCCCCCTACTGCCTGGGCACAGACTGAACAGCCACCCCCTGCTACTTGGGCACAGACTGCCCCACCACCCGGGCACAGATTGCCTGGTCACCCTCTACAATATAGGCACAGACCAGGTGGCCACTTCCTGCCACCAAGGCACAGACTGTCTGGCCACCCCCTGCCAGCCGGGCACAGACCACCTGGCCAAGGGCTGGACCAGGAGCCCTATGGCCCCACCTCATGTATACAAAACAGCGCCAATCGCACCCTCGGCTTTAATATTAAAGGGGAGCTCATGGAGACGGCAGTTCACAGCCTGCAATTCGGTCTGGCCACTCAGCTCAAGGAGCATGGTACGTCGTAATGGACCGCACCGGTGCCTAGAGAGGAGAGCGGCCACAGGCTGCACGCCAGCGCCCATCCACACTGTACTGGGCCCGCTCATGCCTTAGATCGCAGGCAGAGGAGTGACTTTGCTCGGCATGTGCTGTCTGTTCCCCTGACCGCTACTGGCACTGTGCTCCGCTGTCCCCTCTCCCAGGGGAGGATCTCCAAGAGCTCTGGACACGCTGGGGCACTGAGCTTGGAGGCCTCGCTCTGGGAGGCAGGCCGGCAGCATCCCACTTTGCAGAGGGGAAAAAACGAGGCCCCGTGGTGTGAAAGAGCCTGGGGAAGGGCTCCATGTGTTGTCACAAGGGTCCTGGGGAGCCCCGGGAGGGAGACGTTCTGGGATTGCGGCCGCAGGGCGAGCCTCTTTCTGATGTGCTGCTCGGACCCCATTCCCCTCCCGTTTATGGGCTCAGTCCAGGGGAAATACATGCGCAGTCCTGGGCACTGAGCAAAGGCTGGACGGCTACCCTGGGGTCGGGGTGTGTGTGTGTGTGACCATTCCAGACTCCTCCATTGCCAGGGACGGTGAGAGGAAGTACCGGCGCTAACGGTGGGGAGGAGAGTGCGTAGAACTGAGCTGCCCCCTGCTGCTGCTTAGACAGGACCCGACTCCTTTCCCCCAGCCTGGAGTAACCCCCCTCACACATGTGCACAGGCTCCTGAGGTCACGAGCTGGGCGTCTTCTACCAGCCTTGCCCCCAGCTGGGCAGGGGCTCCCTGCTGAGGTGGGCCCTGCTTGCCCTGTGCCCCCTGGCGAAGGGAACATCCAGGGAAGGGCTGTTTTCCCAGCTCAGCAGGCCGCTGACAGATTGTCTCTGTCCCTTCAGGTCTGTGACTGGAGGGAGCCCCAAGACCTGCAGAAAATCCTGGACCTGGAGCTGAGGAGCAGTGGGGAGCCCCAGCAGAGGGTGCTGGAGCACTGCCGGGACGTCATCCACTACAGCGTGAAAACATGTAGGTGATGAGAGACTCCGACGGCTGGGCCTGGTGCAGCCCTCGGAGGGGGTCCCCCGCCTCCCGCTGGCTGTGCTCAGAGCAGCCTGTGTGCGCGTCAGAAGGAGAACAAGGCTCGCCCTCCACTGAGCAGGGCCTGAATGCTAGGTCAGAACTACGTCCGTAAGGGATATCAGCGCAGCTGTGACGTACCAACTAGGGTGTCTATGTCCCTGGAGCCCAGCCAGGTGAATGTGGCTATCGCCCTCTAGCGGCTGCAGCCCAAAGAGGGTAACGGCCTTGAAACTGCTATAGCTCACAGAGATTCTCCTTTAGCTCAAATTGTAGGGGCTGTATTTGTGAACTCACAGGTCCTGGGGGCTGCCCAGGGTAGGGCTGAGCTGGTGACTGATGTCGGATCTAGGCCAGGTTTAATGAGGACACAAGCTCTGTTTCCTGCTCTTTCCCTGTGTTAAAGTCTCTCTCTCTCTCTCTCCGCCCCGCCCCCCAGGTCATCCTCGTTTCTTTAACCAGCTGTTTTCGGGGCTGGATCCCCATGCCCTGGTGGGACGGATGATCACAGAGACGCTCAACACCAGCCAGTAAGTCCTTGCCCTGCCTCTGAGCACCCTTTGCCTGGAGCTGCCCAGGCAGGCAGCGCATCTAGCTAGGGATGGGGCACAAGGACAGTTAAGGACACAGGAAAGAGAGAATGCCGGGGCTGTTTGCTGCCAAAAGACAGGGAGCGGTGGGTGAAATTCACAAAGGGGGGGAAGTTCTGGGACCTCATTTTTGCCCTGAGGGTCCCAGAGGCTGCAGTGTCTCTTCTTTAGATGTAGAGGGGGTGTGGCTCCCCACACACAGCTCTGCTGATGCCCCATAATCCCGACCCATAGCCCCCACTGCTATCCCATGCCCACATACTCTTGAATCAGAGCTCCCATCACTGCCCAGCTGGTCTGCAATCTGCAATATGGACCAGCGCCCTGCAGGTTTCACTCCCTCCTGGGCTATCCATCTCCTGTGCAGCTCCAGGTAAGCCCCCTCCCCCAATGGCCGGGTGCCTCACTGAGGTGTGTCTGTGTGTCCCCCAGGTACACCTACGAGATCGCCCCCGTGTTTGTGCTGATGGAGGAGGTGGTGTTGAAGAAGCTGCGGGAGCTGATTGGCTGGGGGAGTGGAGATGGAATATTCTGCCCAGGTGCGTGAGGCTGATATACTGCCAGAGGGAGGGTCAAGCCAGGGGCACCCAGGGCATCACTGCCCTTTCATGAACCGGGTTTCCTGCTGGGATTGGGGTGCTGGGTCCTTCCTTCCCCATTGCCGGTCTGGTTTATGTCCCCCCCGACAGATCCAAAGCAAAGGTGCAGGACTAGACCCTCAGCTGGGGTCAATCGTGGTAGCTCCGTTGACACTGATTGAACTGCACCAGTTTCCCCAGGATCTGGCTCCTATACCATACAGCTCAGAACTGCCAGAGTCCTGCAGGGCTAGGAGATCCCTGAAAGAAGTGTGTGAGCAGGGTTAGCAGCTGGCATCCTTGGCTGACATGGGGGGCAGGGGGCAGACTCGGCCCTCCCTGGCATACACATGGAGCTGGAGCCAAACTCAGCCCTTCCTGGCACACACACAGGGCAAGAGCCAGACTCAGCCCTCCCTGCAGTTTACGGTTCACTTAAAAAGCAACAACGGAACATAACCTGTGGCCAAAGCTTTCTCCTGAGCCTGGCTCTTCCTAGGGCGCTTCTCTGCAGGACTCCCCCGATCTCTACCCTTCGTTCCCTCTGCCTCAGAGAGACCCTCCAGCCCCTTTTATGTCATGGCTTGGACTGGATAGGACCTCCCTTACAGAAGGAGGCAGCAGAAATACCTCTGTCTCTCTCTGCAGGGTTCGGGCACCCGGCACTAAGGTGAGTCAGCAAAAAAGCTCTGCTTTCTTATGCAGAGTCCTAGAACCTGACGCTCTTCCGGTGATATACCAGTGCCACCTGGGCCTTCCTCGCAGCAGTGCTCGGTCAGTGTGAGCGTCCTCCCGGCAGTGCCCTGCCAATAACAACCTCCTTCCACCAGTGTGAGCTTCCTCTCAACAGTGCCCTGCTGATGCCAACTTCCTCGCTTCAGCAGTGTGAGCATCCTCCCGTGCCCTGCTGGTGGTAGCGGGGACTCCACCAGGGCGAGTTTCTTCTCGATGCAGTGATTGAAGCCTCCTTCCTCCCCTCCAAAGCTGTCCTTGTTCCTGCCCCGCAGCACATGGGGAGTGGGCGACAGGCTTGCACTGATCTCAGTGGGTTTGTTTCCCTACAGGAGGCTCCCTCTCCAATATATACGCCATGAACGTGGCGCGGTACCAGCGCTTCCCGGACAGCAAGCGGACGGGCATCTGGGCACTGCCGAGGCTGGCGGTGTTTACTTCGCAAGAGGTGCAACCCGGGGCTTCCCCTTCAGTAGCCATGACAGGAGCATGAGAAGAGGGGGGCTGGGCTTGGTCTCCCCTTAAGGATGGGGTGCTGCAGTGTCACCCCATCAGAGCCACGGATCAGCAAGGCCCAGAGCAGGACCCACTTCTGCCCTCAGCGTCTGTGCCATTTGGCTTAACCCAGGCCATCTATAGTCCCCTCCCCAGTTTGGCCGGCGTGCCCTACACACAGCCCAGCACAGGGACTGGGGTCTTTTGGGGGTCCTTTTCAAACAGGAAGCATTGCATTGTGGGATGGAGGTAGGCCAAGTGGGTGTACCAGAGGGTTAAGGGTTGCAATGCCTGAGGGTCGCTCTCCGCCCCGGGAAGGATGCCCAGGGCCTGGATTCAGCCGGCTCTCGGAGCAGCGGTCCGCCCCGCACTTGTAAATGCCTGAGAGGTGCTGAGGGAGGAGGAGAGGAACGGGACGGAGGCTGCAGTTCGAGGAACTTCAGCACATGGCTTCTTGCTGTAGCATTTTCCTGCTAATTTGGACAAGGCCAAAAATCCCATAAACGTCAACATCTGTCTAATCCGTCCACGCCTTTGAATGGGCCTCTTACCAGAGTACGAGGGGCCCTGTCGGAGAATTAAGGCGCATCAGTTCTCCTTCCACCCCGTGCAGGGGTCCCCCCCATGGGAATAACGCAGCAGGGCTACACGATACAGCAGAGGTGCTGGAACTAGGGGTGCGGGGGGTGCTGCCACACCCCCTCACTTGAAGTGGTTTCCATCCTATCCAGGGTTTACAGTTTGGTTCAATGACTCACAGCCCCCCCCCCCCCCCACTATACAAATTGTTCCAGCCCCCCTGCAATACAGGACAAAAAGGTGCATTCAGTGAAAGCAGCCCTGACTCCCAGGGATCCTGCAGCTCTCACCTCTAAATGACACTTCCTGCCCTGTGATTTCTTTGGGACTGGACCCTGGCAGGAGTCTGTGCTGATTCCCTCCCTTCCGCCTTCCCGCACAGTGCCACTATTCCGTCCAGAAGGGGGCAGCTTTCCTGGGCATTGGCACAGACAACATCTACCTGGTCGGAGTGGATGAGAGGTGAGAGCTCACGCTGGGAATGCTTGGGGCCTTTATCCAGACCTGGCACTGGTTCCATTCGACTGCGCCTCCTTCCCTTCCTACAGCTGGGAGAGGCTGGTACGACAGCCACTGGAAGCACCCCAGCGCCCAGGACTTCTGCCCTGCTCTCTACAGCTCTCCTTTCTGGGAGCTGGAAGCGCCCCAGCAACCAGCGCCCCCTTCTGGGAGAGGCTGGGACTGGAGTAGCTGAATGCGCCCCAACACCCAAGGCACATGCCCCATTTCCTTCAGGCTCTGTATCTGGAGGATGCTGGACTGCAGTGGCTGGGAGCTCCCACAAGCCATCACTCCTCCATGAGTCCCATCAGTGACTCTTGCTGGCCTAAGCAGGGAGCAGGGTAGCTAACAGCTCCCACAGACGCTTCCCTTCAGCCACCTGCCTGGTCTTGGGTAGAAGAATCCATCTCTGCTCCCTGCACGGAGTCCGCCCCTGGGGATAATTTGTGCTCTCATCCTCAGGGGGAAAATGATCCCTGCAGACCTGGAGAAACAGATCAACAAGGCAAAATCTGAGGTGAGTTTGAGGTGGGGTGAGGGGGTCTGGTCTGTGGGGTAGGGAGCAGCCTGCTAGGAACACCCCCGCCCTGTAACGCCGCCCCCCACCCACTGCCCCTCTTCCTTTCCAGGGCGCGTGGCCTTTCTTCGTCAACGCCACCTGCGGCACCACTGTGCTGGGAGCCTTCGACCCACTGGTGGACGTGGCAGACCTGTGCGAGCGCCACGGGGCCTGGTTTCACGTGGACGTGAGTCCCCCAAGGAGGGCGGGGCAGGGAGATGTGCCCTCGGGCGCTAGAGATTTAGGAAGGGCTCCGTCCCTGGGCGCGTGCGATGTCTGTTCAGGAAGGGAGGTGGGGCTAGGGGAGCAGATGAGGAGGTCACTGGGACCCTTTGGTTACCACAGCTTGGCTGAACAGACCCAGCATTGCTGGTAATTGACAAGCCCTATCCCTAACCCCCACACGGCTTGTCTCCACAGCCAAGTTCACTCCTCTTGTAGCGTGAAGGATCCTGTGAACTCTCTTCCATCCACACACACAAACCATCACCCATGTTCTGCGATGCTACTAACGCCACTGGGGCACCGGCTGAAGCCAAAGTGAGCACAACTGGTCTGCTGCTATCACTCCGCAGTGAGGATGCACTGCTTGGGGGCCGCTAGTCCTCCAGTGCCTTCCCACCACCCCCTGGGCCACTTGGACAGTAGTTTTTTTTCCTGCCATCTCTCGAGCACCCAGACTGGAAGTCACTTGCCAATTCATATAGGCCAGTTTGGTGTTGGAACCAACGGCTGCATTCCTCCAGCTCTAGCGTCCTCTCTCCACGTGCGCTGGGCCTCATGCAAAACCCAGGCAGGAGGCTTTAGGGTCAGGCTCTCCCCTTAGAGCAGCCACAAGGCAGGGGATCGTAGACGTCACAGTGAGAGAAGAGGCCTTAGGCTGGGCTAGAAGGACCATCTTGAAAATGGGTTCCCCTTGGCTGAGGGTGCAGCATGCCCCAGTCTCAGCGGGTTTAGCCACATGTAGCTCCCCACTAGCTGCTGACTGAACTCAAAGCGCTGCTGTCTCTCCCTGTTCCTCCTTGGCAGGCCGCATGGGGTGGGAGTGCCCTGCTCTCCAGAAGACACAGACATCTCCTGCGTGGGATAGAGAGGTGGGTACTGTCCCCAAACCGGGGGACAGGGTTAGCGGTCGCGCTCGCAGCTTCATGGGAGTAGTGGAGGTCAGAGCCGTTGAGATCAGGCGAGGGGCTGGTTACGCAGGACTTTACATTGGGGTGAAGAACTTCAAGGACGCACTGAGAACAGGTATTGAGCCAGAGCGGGAGATGATCTCTCCCTGCATCACGTGATCCTGTCCGATCCAGCACGGGCAGCCTGTGCCCGTAAGACCCTGAAATTAGCACATTGTGATGTCAATATCAGTGTGTGCAGCTCTGTTCCTGCTGGTGAATATCGCATTCCATACACCTCCTGTAGCTGGCCGTCCGCTGCCCCAGTGCACCCACAGCCGGCCCTGCGCTCCCCAGCCCGTTCCCTGGCCCAGCTGATGTTAATGTCTCACTGAGTCTCCCTTTCCCTTGCAGGGCGGATTCGGTGGCTTGGAACCCCCACAAGATGCTGATGACGGGTTTGCAGTGCTCTGCCTTCCTGCTTCGAGATAGCTCCGTAGGTCTTCGCCGCTGTTCCCTCCCCTGCGAAGGCAGGCAATTGTAACCCCGCTGTGCTGAAGGCAGCGTATGTGCTGTTCCCTACAATGCCTCCTGCTGGAAGAGGCTGCAAACGAAGTGACAGGGAGCTCCCCCACAGCCAATAGCCCTGCCCCATTCCCTACAGCGCCCCCTGCTGGGTGAGGCTGGGAATGGAGTAGCTGGGAGCTTCCTTGCAGCCAGCACTCCTGCCCCGCTCCCCACAGCGCCCCCTGCTGGGTGTTGTTGGAAGTGGAGTTTCTGTGAACATGTAGAGCCAATCCAGCTCCCTCAGTGCTCCCTTGCTGGCCTGCCTAGCGCACGCTTTGTCCCTGCCGTCCCATGGGGCCCTGGTCAGGACATGCTGATGTGTTTGCTGGACCCTCCCATTGCAGGGCCTGCTGCAGCGGTGCCACTGCGCCAACGCCACCTACCTCTTCCAGACCGACAAGTTCTACGACATGGCCTACGACACGGGAGACAAGACCGTCCAGTGTGGCCGCAAGGTGGACTGCCTCAAGCTGTGGCTGATGTGGAAGGCCAATGGGACCGAGGGGCTGGAGAAGCGAGTGGACAGGGCCTTCGAGTTCACTAGGTGAGGGGTGGGGGATACAGGTGTACCCCTAACCCCAAGAGGTGCTCTAGTGATGCCCCCTGATCCTTACACATGGATGGTGTCTCTAGCTCCACCATTGCTTTATCCCCACCACAAAGATCAACGATGTTCTCTTCATCTTCTCTAGGTACCTGGCTGAGGAGATAAAGAAAAGGGAAGGTTTCCAGCTGGTGATAGAGGTATGGGCCACCTGGAGCCATTGCTACACCACGGCTCATCGGGAGCTTGTTGTTTTCCAAGGGATCGGGGAGAGTTTATCATGAGTTCCCAAAGCCCTTACTGATGGGTGGGTGGGCAGCAGCTATTTATCCTTGTTTCGTGAGTTGACCAGCAATGAAATCCAATCCCCGTGGGTGTTCCTAGAGCCATAAGCGAGGGGGGAGCAGGCTTGGGCCCTGTCCAGTCTCCAGAGGCTGCACCTCCATTAGCTGAGGTTTCGGGGTGCTCGGGTTGTTTACTTACAGAGATCCCTGCTGGTGACCCCTTCTCCTTTACCTCCCCCAGCCCGAGTTCATCAATCTGTGTTTCTGGTTTGTGCCGCCCAGCCTCCGGGGCAAGCAGGGCTGTGCCGATTACTGGGAGAGACTGGGAAAGGTGAGTGCAGGGAATGCTGGGAGTGGGGTGGGGGGGGAGCCCCTGTTTTCTGATGGATAGATACAGCCTCTCTAGATGGTAGTAAACTCCAGTACACCCACCCACACTCATGGAGAGAGAGAATGTGTGTGTGTGTGTCTGTCCTGTCCCCCTGCCAACCCCCAGGCTGTGGCACCCCAGCCTTCTCTCTGCTAGCCAGGCCAGGCTGTGGGCTGCTTCTCTAGCTTACTATGTACTAAGACTTCACTGTTTCTTTGTATCCAAGGCCCTAGGTCTTTGTCCCACTGGCCCCAGTTGATGTCTCTTGTCACACTTAGACACCAGCGTTCCAGGCATTATCCGTGAGAGGGATTTTCAAAGCCACTTGGCACAGTTGGACATCCAGCACCCAGGGAATCTCTTAGGGAGTCCCGCACCCAAATCCCATTGATACCTTTCAAAATCCAAGCTGTTATATGGTGACCCCTGCTGGGGGCGCCTTCCGGCATCAACCCACAGCACAACAGGTGCGCCCAGCCTCAGTTTCCCTTTTCCTTGAAAGGAATGTAGTCCGTCTGCCTCGGGGCAGAATGTCTTCACATACACCCATGCTGTGATTCCCCCGCAGCCTTGCAGTGAAACCTTTCTCCAGTTCCCATAGTGAACACATATAGTCATTTTCCCCTCCCCCAGCCCAGGGCCTCACCCACTGGAGAATCAGTAGCAGCACTGTGCCTCCACTTCCTTTGGCGCCTGCTCCAGGTCTCCCTGCCTGGGAATGACCACCCTTCCCACAGCCCTTCCCTCAAGGCTTTGCCCAAAGAGCTCCCCAGCTGTTCCCTAGGAGTCCCACGCCTGCTCGGGGGGATCCACCCTCTTGTTTCTGGGCTCAGCTCCCACTGACTAAGCTAGATCTTCCCCTTTTGCCTTGGGGCCACTTCCTGGGCCTTCCACCTATCAGGGTCCTCACTAACAGTCCTGTTCCTGCCCCCTCCCCAATTCAGCTCTCTCCACTGGGTCGCCTGAAGCTCTTTCCCAAGCAACGCCTGCTAGCTCATCACTGCTCCTCTCTCCTCAGGGGCTCCTCCACACCTCCAGTGTCTGCTTCCTCTCCTGGCTCATGGGGCCCTCTCTTAAGCTTAACTGGAAGGTGGCTGACACGTCACAGGTGCACTGGACCCTGCTCCTTCTTAAAGGG
The DNA here is from genome assembly GCF_028017835.1 of Emys orbicularis. NCBI lineage: Eukaryota > Metazoa > Chordata > Testudines > Emydidae > Emys > Emys orbicularis. The sequence continues at coordinate 19,663,257 of NC_088701.1, forward strand.
GAGAGTCACCACACAAGCCTAAAACCCTGAGCTAGCTAGATGGGTTGGGTTGGCCATTGGAGGGGTCTACTCTATAGCCCAGGAGAAGGGTTACAGGTTCATATCACAGCTGGCTAATTGGGTGGCCATATGCTCCACTGACTGATGCTGACATTACGTGCTGCTCCGCCTAGGTGGCTCCAGCTATCAAGGAGCGGATGATGAAGAAAGGGTCCATGATGGTGGGCTACCAACCCCTTGGCAGCAAGGTCAACTTCTTCCGCCAGATTGTCACAAATCCCGTGGTCACCAAACAGGACTTGGACTTCTTCCTGGATGAGATCGAGAGACTGGGCACAGATTTGTAGGGATCCCAGGCCCCCCTCCTCACCATCAGCTCCTGGCAGGTATCCCAGTGATGGTGGGACATCACATCCACTCCTGCCCATGGTATCCTTCTCCACAGCCTCCAGCAGGCACTACCATGATAACAGTTCACCAGAGTTCAGGTATTTATACCCTTAGTAAGGTGTTCAGATGCTGGCCTCTCCCACATGTCCTACGTAGACATTACACCAGAGAGGAACTCAGCTTTTGTGCTTCTCTCTAGCAACTCCCTCTCTTCCTCTCCTGGGTCCTTTTGAGAGAAGGGACATTGCGAAGGCCCAGAAGAGGGTAGCACCTGAGGTTACTGAAAAGATGGTAGCATTCTTCTTGAGAACATCAGCTAGCACGATTCCAGAGCTTTCCTTTGGCTGTGACCTGAGGCAGCTCCAGTAAGACTTTGTGGGGACTTGGGTACGTCTTGGACAAGCTGGAAGAGGATGCTTATCTTGGATTCTGGAGGTGGACATTTCAGCCCCAGCCTGCGGACAAGTAGAACATCAACATCTGGTGCAACAGGCCAGGGTCTGGGATGTACGCTCAACAGACACAGCTGATCACGTAGGAGGAATGGCGGTTGTGGGGCAGTCCACACATGCCGTGGAGATGCACCGAGCTGTGTGGAACTGGCACAAAGCTCCACCTGGGTTGCCTCCGAACAGCCTTTTCAAGTCAAACGAAACTGCCGAAAGCCACTTCTCAAGCTGCTACCAAGCGATCGCGGTGCTCCTTTGTCGTTCCTCCCCTGCCCTTAGCAGCACTCTGGCCTAGGTATTTGTGATTCATTTAATTAAGCGCATGATGTCAGTTCTTAATAAATGCTTGGTAAATGCTTCCCCCCCCACCCCAGCATTTCATAAGCAGCACAGCAGTAAACGTTGGCTTTTGGTTTTAGAGCCAAGCCACTGCTACATTTGTTAAATCGCCATACCAGCCCGGGGCAAATTCTGCTTCCCCCCATATTGTATTGCACTTGCCTGCTAACTAAAATGACTCACCTTAAAACGGTCTTAAAAAGAGACCACCAGGCTTATGGTGAGCTTAGAAGTTCACTGCTGCAAGTCGTCTTGCAACATTGCCTACTGCTCCAGAGAATCGGTAACACAACTTATAGCTGGAGAGACAGCATGGTCCAGTGGTTAGAACACTGCCCTGGGACTCTATTCCCAGCTCGCTGTCTTTCTGTGGCTGCAAATGAGTCACTTCCCCTCCCCGAGCTTCAGTTTCCTCGTCTGTGAAACGAGGACAGTGAGACTGACCTGCTTTGAGTTCTATGTAAGCATTCTCAGCATTGTCTGAGAGCTCATAAGAACAGCCAGACTGGGTCAGACCAATGGTCCATCTAGCCTGGTATCCTGTCTTCTGCCAGCAGCCAGTGCCAGATGCTTCAGAAGGACTGAACAGAACAGGGCAATTATTGAGTGATCCAGTCCCAGCTTGTGGCCATCAGAGGTTCAGGGACACCCAAAGCATGGGTTGCGTCCGTGACCATCTTGGCTGATAAGTTCATGGAGGATAGGTCCATTAATGGCTCTCTCATTCTTTTTGGACCCGTTATCCTTTTGGCCTTCATAACAACCTCATCTTTTTGCCCCAGCTCCCTCGCTGCTCGCTACCTGTCCTCCCCGCTGGAGCCAGCTCCCTCACTGCTCGCTATCTGTCCTCCCGTCTGCAGCCAGCTCACAGCCCTTCAGTCTTCTGCCTCCAGCCAGTTTGCTCTCATGTAGCCTCCCTGTGTGCCCCCATGCACCAGGCTGGGGTCCTGGGGGAGGGTACAGACCCCCTGCTGGCTGGATGTGGTATTGGCTGGTGCCCACACAGAGCCAATGGGCTCATGCTGGCACTTTAACACATTGAGATGGGGGAACCACGGCTTTAACTTGACTCGAGGCCTCATCACCACCGGGCATTTAGAACACGCTGAGAGCCGGCATTTGCTAGCGCCCCGCCCTTGGAGTCCAGCTCCGACAAGGCCACTGGGGCTGTTTGCTTGGACAGGAGGCTGGAGCTGCTCCTGTCCCTGCTTTGGTATTGGGCACAGAGGCAGCGATCAGACCTGCACCACTCCCACTGCAGGGCCCGGCCTGGCCTGTGCTGGCCTTGTGCAGCGGCTTTGCTGCAGCAATGCTTGTGCAAACTGGCTGCAAATCAGTAGGACCCCCCTTCCCTTCCCCCCCCCCCAGGAATCCCACCAGCACACAGTGCCTTCCCCACAGTCACATGGCTGGCTCTGCACCCCAACCCCACGACATAATATATGGAGATATACCTATCTCCGAGAACTGGAAGGGACCCCGAAAGGTCATCGAGTCCAGCCCCCTGCCTTCACTAGCAGGACCAAGTACTGATTTTGCCCCAGATCCCTAAGTGGCCCCCTCAAGGACTGAACTCTCACCTCTGGGTTTAGCAGGCAGGGGGACGTCCCAATAATGGGAGGAGGTGTGGCCACAGTAGCCCAGCCCCCTGGCTATTCCCCAGCTGTCATAAGGCCGATAGGGACCATATACAGCATATTCCTAACAGGAGAGCCATGTACTAAACTATTTTTTTAATCCCACCCCGCAATACCCACTCCCACCCGCTCCCGCAGTTTCTTGCATTTGTATCCCGCTCCCGCCCACAAAAACATCCAGTCCCACAAGAGAGAGAGGGACTCCCCCAGCCTACTAACAAAACACAACAGTCGGTTAATATATTATATATATAAATGGAATTCAGACAATTTTTACCACTAAAAGAATAAAACAAATCTTGCTTAAACCATGTAAAAAAAAAAAAACTTTAACTCCTACAATAATAGACATCAAATCTCTTTCTATCCCTCGCTTAAATTTAAGTATTAAAACCTTTATTTTTTTTGTAAAAAAAAAGCTCTCTTTACATTGCTGAAATTCTATTTATGACAAACTGCTGTCGTGTATATCACATATCAGGTCAAAACAAATTGCACCACAATTTTTCCTTAAAAGATGCAGATTTTTTGTAATGATTATAAGAAGTTGTTTAAAAGCCTGGAATGTTTTAAACCGCTTAAGCACCGATTTTAGAAATCTGAAACAAACCATTCAAGTTACTTATAGGTCAGGATTACTCTTGCTTTCTGAAAAACATTTAGCAGCAAAACTGCTCACTGCTCTAGGTTTTTGATAGAAAGAAATTTTAAAAAGAGGCTCACGCTAAGTGACTGAAAAGAAGGTCAATTTAAACAGCAGGTGCGGCTAAACTTGCATTTTGTTTCCCCACAAATTACCACAGTCTGTTTTTTTGCCACCCAATTCCGCCCACAACAAAGTACATTTACCTGCTCCCGCTGTGATGACAGTGGGTCCTGTGGGATCCCAGTCCCGCTGCAGGGCTCTAGCTATTATTAGTCTGCCCTGGCCAGTAGTGGAGCCAAGTAGCCCCAGAGCAAGGCAGCTTCCTGCCCCTCTTGCAGGGCTCTGCACCGGGGCTGGGATGAAATCCAACCACGTGGGGTCGTGCTGTGATAATAATCTGTGAGAAGCAGGGCCTGAGCCGCGCTGGCTTTGAGGACGTTTATTTCTTTGCAAGTACAAAAAGGCTTCAATGGTGCTTCTTGGTAAAAACGGTCTTTAAAAAAGAGCCGCCTAGACGAGACCCCAAGGCGAGATCGGGGGAGTGGATCCCCCAGGGAGAGGCCTGGGGGAAAGGATCCCCAGGTTCTTCTTCGAGTGATGTCCCTGTGAGTGGGGAAGAGCCCAGCCCAGCCACCACAGGGTCTCCCACTTTATAGCTGCCCCAGATCACAGGTGTCTCCTCCCCCTCCTTCTGCCCCCACTCCTGGATCCATTCCCTGGGGCTGTCCTGGGCCCCCTGTTTGGACTGACCCACCCCAGCGGGATGGGGAAAGCAGCCAGACACATATCTGGGGCCAGACTGTGGCACTTGAGGCTGCTAGCAGTGAAAGTGGCTTTAAAGGAAGTACATCCGGCCCCCTGAGTAACCCCCTCCCCCCGCACAAGGGCCTCCTTGGCTGGGATAGAGCAATGGGAGCTGCTGGACACTGAGCTCTTTAGAGAATCTGGCCATGTTTTCCCCATTGCACATGTAGGTAAACTGAGGCACAGGACAGAGGCCAACATTTTCCAAAGTGGCCAATGATTCCTGGGTGTCACCCAAGGCCTGGTTTCTGAGCACCCTCCACTCCTGCTAAGATCAACAGAAGCGGTGGGTGCTCAGCCTCTCTGCAAGCCAGGCCCTGTGGGGGGGGTCTTAAATCAGACACCCCAAAACTAAGGCACCACTGCCAATTGAATCAAGGTCCCCAGAGTACCATGCTAGTCCTTTAATCACAAGGCCACTCCACCCCCTGGACTTGGGGTTCACAACCTTTTTCTTTCTGAGCACCATTCCCCCCGCCCCACCCAATGCTATAAAAACTCCATGGCCCACCAGTGCCACAACGATTTTTCTGCATATAAAAGCCAAGGCTAGTGTTAGAGGCTAGCAAGCAGGGCAACTGCCCAGGGTCCCACGCCAACCTACGTTGCTCAGGCTTCGGCTTCAGTCCCAGAGGCAGGGCTCAGGGCCCCAGGCTTCAGCTCTGCACAGCAGGTCTTCGGCTTCCTGCCCTGGGCCCCAGAGTGGCTAACGCTGGCCCTGCTCACAGACCCTTGGTTGAGACCCGCTGCCCTGGACTAAGCCCCCCAGATCTCCTTAGGCACTGCCTGTGTCCCGGAGACAGTCGAGGGCCTCGGGCTGGAGGGGCACCCCGTCCTGGGAGAGAATGGTGCAAAGGTGGATGGCGGTGGCATCCTGCTTCGCTCGTTTCCTCCACTCCAAGAGCATGCTGAAAGCTCGCAGTTTGGTGTTGCCGGGATAGTTCTCCTCGATCTGCTCCAGACAGTGATTCTCCAGGTCCAGGAACTCGATGCCGATCTGCCTCCAGGTCTTGCCCATTTTCCCTGCCAGCTTCATCAGCTGCTGCTCTGAAACCAGACTCTGCCTCTCTGGGAAAGAGGGGAGAAGAGTCAGCCAGGAGACTGGCGACGCAGCCACATGGGAAGCTCCAGTCTTCCTGGCACTGTTGTCAGCGCTCCTGCCCTGCTCCCCACAGCGCCCCCTGCTGGGTGAGGCTGGGATTGGAGTAGCCAGGAGCTCTCCTCCCAGCCACCTTCCTGCCCCACTCCCCACTGGAAGAGGCTGGGACTGGAGTAACCAGGAGCTTCCTCGACAGCCAATGCTCCTGCCCCACTCCCTAGAGCACCCCCTGCTGGGAGACGCCGGGGCTGGAGTAGCCAGCTGTGTCACCCACAGCCAGTGCTCAAATTACAGGGGTCTTCAGAGGGGACTGGGCCCCCTTACTAATTTTAGGGGCTGCCTCACTGCTGTCTTATGTACCCCTTAGTTCTCACTACTATTTAAATTAAAGCAAGCCACTCAGTATTCAGGGCCTCTCCTATTTTCCCCATCATTGGAGCTCTGACTGCTGCCCTTCCCCTTACAGTGCCCCCTGCTGGGAGAGGCTGGGAACAGAGAAGCTGGGAGCGCTCCACTCCTGTCACTGAACCGCCCTGCTCTGTGGCTGTGCTCCTTACCATAGGCCTGTGGCTCACCTGCCCTGGCGCTGCTATTTGCAGCTTCACTGTGATTTGCATCGTCGCCGCTGTTCCCCGTTTCTCCTCCTGTCTGGAGCTGGCCGCCCTGGACCAGGTCCAGCCTTGGGATCTTGCGCAGCACCTGGTGGGTGATGTCTAGCGCTTCCTGGGGGTATGTCTGCATCAGCAGCTCAGCCACCTGGATGCAGGAGGCGCCGTCCAGCTTCCCGCGGCGTATGTGGGGAGCCGTGCCCCCATGGGGCAGGTAAAACTTGAACGTCTCAAACTCCTTCCCGCTCAGATCATCCAGGATGCGCAGCAGCTGCTCGCCCATCGCCATCCTGGCACCTCACCCCGGAGCCCCCCCGAAAGGCAGACCTGCGAGGCCCCAAAACAAACCAGACAGGTGATTTGGGGTGACTGGGTGGAAAAGCCCCTTTTCAGCCTCTCCAGGGGACCTGCTCTCTGAATGCCCCCTCCCCACTCCATCCCTTAGACTCTGGGGTCCCCCTTTCAAAATTCCTCTGATCTCCGGGGTTCGCTGTCTGTTGAACCACAGCACCCAAGCGTCCCTGAGGGGAGGCCCCAGTGCCCAGGCAGCTGGGCTGAGCAGGGAAGAGTCACCTCACAGCACAGGGGGTTTCCCCAGCCCACCCCAAAAAGTCCCTGCTCTCGGCAGTATGGCCACCATGGGGCCCCTGGCCGCTCCCACAACTGTGACCTCTGCAGGTTTCGGCAAGTGACGCCCTTATCTCTGCAAAACAGCAGCAGGGTCTTGCACAGACAGACAGCGTGGCTGGGACCCAGGACACCTGGCTTCTATTCCCAGCTCTGCTGGTGACCTTGAGCAAGTCACATTGCCTGCTCCATGCCTCAGTTTCCCTTCCCCACCTTTTGTCTGTTTAGACTGCAAGCTCTTTGGGGCAGGGCCTGTCTGTGCAGCGCCTGGCATGATGGGGTTCTGGGGCCTCTGGAAGATTGTTTAGCGTGGAAATACTGAGCCGCCTGGTTTTCCCTGGGTGCATTCGTGCATCTGCTCTCAGTGGGAACAATACTGGGGAGGGGAGGGGGTTGGGGAAATGGGCATTTCGGGGGTGGAAGGAGCTAGTGTGACAGGGCTAAAGGCCGCTCTCAATGGGGCAAGACCGGTAGCAGAGCCCTAGCTGTCCACACACACACGCAGACACTCCTACCAATGTGCTGCACCCCAGAGCCAGGCGCCCCAGCCCTCCCACCTCGCTCCCATTCAGCCCAGGCCTCCCCAGCTGGAAAGCCAGCCAGGCGCCCAATTCGCCCCTCGGGCGGGTGGCACTTTGTGTCGGGGACACTCCCAGGCGGCGCTGCCCTGCGCCCCCCCCCCGATACATGGCACCCAGAGGTGCTGGAGCCAGCGGGGCTGCCCCACCCCCCGGGCTTGACGTGGTCGGTTCCCATCCTATCCAGGGCTTACGGGTTGTACGGGGGCTCTCCCAGCGCCCGGATGGCACCTCCCCCTCCCCGACATGCGGCTGCTCGTCCAGCTACTCCCGGGGCCGCCCCGCGCCCCGGTCCCGACCCCACCCAGCCTGGCCCGGCTGGGGAGCCCCGGAGCTGCACGGGGGGGGGGGGGGGATCGCAGCCCAGGAAGCCCCGCCCGGTCCCGACCCACCTCGGAGCCCCTCTGGGGCGGATGCCGCCCCCGCCCCGGCCCCGCTCTCCGGGCGAGGCTGCCCGCGCGCGCCCCGCTGCCGCCACCGCCGCCACGCCTTCCGTCACGCCCGGCGTGATGACGTCCCCCTCCTCGCTGCGCTCACGCCGCGCGCGCGCGCGCGCTCGGCGTCCACCTCACTGCGCACGCGCAGGGTCGAACGCTTTCCGCGGCTCAGCGGGCAATACATAACTAATTAAATAGGGAGGCGGAAGTCGCTCCCACACCCGCCTCCTCGGGCGCGAACCCCGGATCCGCCCCCCCCTCCAGCCGCGCTGGCCACCATAGGGGCGGGGCAGCCCCCCCCTCCGGGGTCCCAGCCCTGGGGGTGGCGCTGAGTTGGGCCCCTGCCCTGGACACGCCCCGCGCCAACCAGCCCTTGGGACCCAGGCTTCCCCCTGCAGGGTCTCTGAACTTCCTCCGGGTCCAGATTATCCCACCGCACCCCCCCGTCGCCGAGCTCGAAGCCCTTTACACCCGGGAAGGAATTAATCCTTCCCGCCCCCACCAGCGGTCAAGCCGTCATGTCACGCCTCTGTCCTACAGAGGGGGAAACTGAGGCACAGCTGGAACCCATCAGACTGCCCCGACTCTTCCACCAGAGTTGGGCAGGGAAAGGCGGTTGTCCGTTGGGACTTGCTGCCTGCCAGATAACCTAGCGAAGACAATTCGCAAAAAATGCTGCAGAAGATAGACACGTCCCCGAAGAAGAGCTCTGGGGAGCTCGAAAGCTTGTCTCTTCCACCAACAGAAGTTGGTCCAGTAAAAGATATTGCTTCACCCATCTTGTCCAGTGGTTCTCAAACTTTTGCACGGGTGACCCCTTTCACACAGCAAGTTTCTGAGTGCGACCCCCCCTTATAAATTAAATACACTTTTTTGTAGATTTAACACCATTATAAATGCTGGAGGCAAAGCAGGGTTTGGGGTGGAGGCTGACAGCTCACGACCCCCCATGTAATAACCGCGTGACCCCCTGAGGGGTCCTGACCCCCAGTTTGAGAACCCCTGATCTTGTCTCTCATATATTTTGGGACCAACATGGCTACAACAACCCTGCAAAGATGCTGCAATAACATTTTGCTTTTAATTCATTTCACGTCGCTCCCTTTATGGAGGAATTCTTTATACAGGGATGAGGCATCTGGTTTGCTAGACTGGTGGAAATTTACCCCACAGAAACTCTATTTTTCAAATAGAAACCACACCATTTGTTAGGGCTGCTTGCCAATCGCTGAGCATTTCCTGCGAGAAATTCAGAAGGAAATGAAACATTTTTTTCACTTTGTTTCAAAATATGTTGTGGAAACATTGGATTTTTGCAATGAAACACATGTTTAGTGTTCTTTCCCCCTCTGTTCTCTCTAAAATGAAGGAAATGGGGGTTGGGAAAGAGAGAGAAAGTGGGAGAGAGAGAGAATGGGAAGGAGAGGAAACAAAAAAATATTTCAAATTGATGAAAGATTGAAAAATTTGGAACCACACACAGTAAAATGTCCACCAAAATTGTTTGCATGGTTCAAAAAGCCACTTCTCATTGAAAATGCTTTAATGGAAACAATTTGATCAGTTCTGCTATCAATATTAATACGATTGACACACACGCTCTCTCTCCCCCTACCCACCCCATTCATCAACAACTTGTCTTTGTTGACACGCAAAAGTGGTACTGTTTTGGCTATACCCATATAGTTAAAGCAGCACAGGCTACCTACCTGGTGTGGATGCAGTTATATCAGTATAAGAATGCCTATAATAATATCCAGCATTTATAGAGCACTTTTCATCAGTAGTTCTTCAAGTGCTTTACAAAGGAGAGCACTATCATTATCCCTGTTTTACAGATGGGGAAACTGAGGCACAGGAAGGCTAAGTGACTTGCTCAAGGTCACCCAGTGGTAGAGCTGGGAATCAGAACCCAGGTCTTCTGAGGCCTAGGTCAACCCTCAGTCCACTCGGCCACACTGCAAGGGGAGGTAGCTATGCTGGTAAAAGGCACCTTTATACCAAGAAAGGAGTCCACAGCAATGGTTTTATTGGTAACAAAATCACACTCCTACTGGACATAGTTCTACTGGGACAATGTCCCTGGAGCAGCATGAACATAAGAACATAAGAACGGCCGTACTGGGTCAGACCAAAGGTCCATCCAGCCCAGTATCCTGTCTACCAACAGTGACCAATGCCAGGTGTCCCAGAGGGAGTGACCCTAACAGGTAATGATCAAGTGATCTCTCTCCTGCCATCCATCTCCACCCTCTGACAAACAGAGGCTAGGGAAGCCATTCCTTACCCATCCTGGCTACTAGCCATTAATAGACTTAACCGCCATGAATTTATCTAGCTCTCTTTTAAATCCTGTTATAGTCCTAGCCTTCACAACCTCCTCAGGCAAGGAGTTCCACAAGTTGACTGTGCGCTGTGTGAAGAAGAACTTCCTTTTATTTGTTTTAAATCTGCTGCCCATTAATTTCATTTGGTGGCCCCTCGTTCTTATATTATGGGAACAAGTAAATAACTTTTCCTTATTCACTTTCGCCACACCATTCATGATTTAATATACCTCTATCATATCCCCCCTTAGTCTCCTCTTTTCCAAGCTGAAAAGTCCTAGCCTCTTTAATCTCTCCTCATATGGGACCCGTTCCAAACCCCCTAATCATTTTAGTTACCCTTCTCTGAACCTTTTCTAATGCCAGTATATCTTTTTTGAGATGAGGAGACCACATCTGTATGCAGAATTCAAGATGTGGGCGCACCATGGATTTATATAAGGGCAATAAGATATTCTCCGTCCTATTATCTATTTCTTTTTGAATGATTCCTAACATCCTCTTTGCTTTTTTGACTGCTGCTGCACACTGCGTGGACGTCTTCAGAGAACTATCCACGATGACTCCAAGATCTCGTTCCTGATTAGTTGTAGCTAAATTAGCCCCCATCATATTGTGTGTATCGTTGGGGTTATTTTTTCCAATGTGCATTACTTGACATTTAGCCACATTCAATTTCATTTGCAGGGCTGGGAGCTGCTGTTAGCAAAGCCTGGCCCTGGGAGTGAGACGATGGCCGCAGGGCCCAGCTGATGCCGAGGTAGTGCTAAAACTGCTCAGTAGGAGGTGCCATCCCAGGCAGACAGGTCCCTACTGGCAGGTAGCTGGGGCTGGAGTGCACCTGGGTTTACAGCGACTTGCCCTGTTAGTGAAGCCAAAGGGCTGGGCTCTGCCCTTTCACGGCGTGTGCCGATGGGGTTTCGGGGGCAGGGCGGGAACACCGCTTGCTCACGGACCCCTCGATCTACACTGCCCTGTCAATGAACCTGCTGGCCTAGAGGATCGTGTCCATTGCCTGGGGAGGGGAGTGTGAATGGAGGAACCGTGCCTGGTGTCAGGATGGGCACCCGATGATTTGTAGGGTGAGACAATGCCAGAGTCCGGGTCTTATCCAGAGGTGGAGCAGTATCCTGTTGAACCAGGCACATTTGTGTGAGTGCAGAATTCTCTTGTGTGGCCTTTTCCCCCATGGGAGTGGATGGAAAAGACAGTCCAGTTGCAGGGCTTGAACCCGGGGCTGAGGCACGGGACGGCCCCTGCTGTTGCTCTGGCCCGTCCACACAGTGCACAGGGCTGTCTCAGTACAAGAATGTCCAGTATGGCTCGCTGGTGCATGGCTGGGGTGGCAGCTGCTCCTCACCCCACCCCAGGTCTCTCCAGAGAGCCAGGCCCACTGGCAATGCCCTCTTGCCCACAGCCTCCCTGGGGAAGCGACTGAAGGCCCGGCCTCGCGGGGGAAACGTGGTCCAGCCCGATCTGCTTTGGCCACGCTGAGCAAGAAAGGAGCCAAAGCGGCGGAGAAGGATATGTGCCACTCCTCCATGCATCCTGGCAGTAGGAGCTCTTGGTAGCTGGGGTGTCCGGTGGGCCTGGGCGTAGCTGAGCGTCCTCCTGGTGCGATGGGGAAGGCGGCACCCACAGGGACCCCTAGCTGCGGCAGGACCAGGAGCGCGGTGTCACCAGCCCCCAGAACGTCTTCTGTTGAGAACCCCCCCGGAAATCCAGTTAGTGACAGAACCGGGCCCTTGCTGCCCTGGGGGGTGATGGACTCGGGGCCAGGCCAGAGGGAGGGGGACACAACCAACTGACTGAGCTGCAGGGAGGGCCAACACCCCTCGCTAGAGGCACAGGCCCATGGCCACGGCCTCGAGGAGAGGGCCCCGGCTACTGGGCGAGAGCGACAGGCTCTGACCCAGGGGCCTAGACGAGAAGGCTGCCCTAGTGCATTAGGGAGATAAGTGACCCGCGATGAGGCCGGGGGTGTCTGGTATGGCAGCCGGGTAAGATCTGCCCGAGACCAGCCTCCAGCCCGGGTGCCCTCACCTGCTCGAGCGGGCAGTGGATCTGGGCGTACCACTCCTGGCAGTACAGGCACACCTGGATGCCCTGGCCGATGAAGAGGCAGGTCCACATGATGATGTTCCAGATCGGGCTCTTCCGCTTGTCATTCAGCAGGAAGTTGAAGGTCACTGAGGGGAGAGCCGAGGGGGAGGCTGGTCAGCGACTGCCCCATCTCACGCGCCTCCTGTCCCCACCCCACTGGGGTCCCCCCATCTCTGCTGAGTGACCCTGTAGCCGTGTGAACTGGGCCAAGACCCACCCAATCCTCTCCCATCTATGCGGCCGGTGCTTCATCGGCCACTACCGGGGGCTGGTGTGGGGCTGGCTAAGGTGCTCTCCGTTTGCCCCCTTTTTGCCCTGGGGGCCGAGGAGCCAGGCACTAGGCGGCGCTCACCTCCGATGATGGCAAAGAGGGTGAACATGACGGGGTAGAAGAAGCCGAAGCAGAGGGTGATGACGTATTCGTGGACGATGGCGGACGTGATGAAGACAGACAGCATGGCTGCGACCCGGGACCTCCCTCTGAAGAGCTGGAAGGCAGGGAGAAGGCACTGAACCAAGGAGCCACAAGGAGCAGGGTCCCAGACCCCAGCTCCCCTCAGGCCGATGGGCCATCCTATTATTAACCCTCGCCCTGCCAGGAATGTGTCTTGTGCCACGCCACCCTTATGGTGAGACCCCCTCCTTGTCCTTCCCCCAGCTCCGCACCATCACTGCATAGATCCCTTCTGCTGCACGAGACCACCCCGCAGCAGGGAGCTGGATCCAGAGGCGGGAGCCTCACTAAGTGCCCCTCCCGGTGTCTACTGCCCCAGCCCAGGACCATCTCTGGCTGCTCGCCTGGCACCCTGAGTTGGACGGAGAGCAGCAGAGATCCTTTCAGAACCCAAAGCCACCTTGCATCATCAGCAGTTCCCGTTTCATTGAGTCCAAGGGCACCATCCTCACCACCTGGGCTGGCGAACAAGGCTCCAAACGCCCCCACCCCCACCCCTGCCAGGTTCTGCAGTGACGGCCGCAACGTCCGACCGGCGCCAGGGCCACGTACCCAGAACAGGTCCTGGTAGAGGTAGTAGTAGAGCCAGTCGTGAACCACCACGTTCCACGTCCGGTAGTAGGTGGCAAAGGACGTGGAGTTCCACCAGTCCTGGGCGTGCACGCGGGGAGAGGGACGAGGGAGAGACGGGAGTGAGCCCGGGCCGAGTGTGCCGCAGCGCCCACCCACGTGTGCACGCCCATCTGCAGCACCCGTGGTGCCCACCTGGCGCTCTGGTGTCCCCCAGCCCTTGCCCCTGCAGCTCTGCTCCAAAGGTAGTGCCCTCTGCCCAGCTTGTAGCCCCCAGACAGAACTGCCACCCCTTCCCCTCCCAGCTCCGTGGCACAGGGGAGCCCAGCTGGGCCTGGGCACTGCAAGCCAGCTCAGGAGCTCCCAGCAGAGGGCAGGCAGAGCCCTGGCACGGGGCACCCTGGCTGAGATTTCAGGGGTGTGGGGAGGTGAGGCCCTCGGGCTTTCCATGGGTCCCAACCCAAGTCAGGGTGGGTGGGGACAGGGTTGGCCCCAGAGTGCCCCCCCCCCCTCCGCTCACCTTGTAGAAGGTCCGGTCGGCAAAGCGCAGCATCTCGGCGAAGGCGTTGAGCCAGCAATGCAGGAAGGCGAAGAACGACAGCAACAGCAGGAAGGTCCCTGCAGTGGCGAGAGGGGGCGTCTGGCTAGGGGAGAGGTCTGGGTTGGGCCGGACGGCTCCCCCCCGCCACCCCAGTGCAGCCTGTCACCCCCGGGGCCTCCTCCTCCCCCACCCTACGCCCTGGGACCGCTTGCCAATTCCCATCGCCGAAGCCTCGCCAACCTCCACGCCTGCTGTTCCACAGGCAATTGCCCCGACCCTTAGGGGGCACTGCCACCTAGCCCAGCTACCCTTGCCCGCTGGTTAATTACAGCAATTATCACCCCCCCACTCCCATACGACCCCTCCCCCCACAGCCCATACCACACACCCAGCTCCAACCACCTCCTCCCCACACAGCCCCCCCATGCACCCGGCCCCACATGACCCCTCCCAGCTCTGCACAGCTCCGCCCCCCTCTCCCCAGCCCCACCCCAGGAGGGGAGCGACGGGGGGCCGGGTACCTGGCAGGGTGGCGTTGAAGATGGACAGCACCAGCGTCTTGATGCTGAAGGGCTGCTTGCTCATGTTGGTGAAGACGGGGATGCAGAGGCGCTCCAGGATGAAATAGCTATAGAACAGGCAGCCCAGGAACTGCCGGGGGGACCCAGTCAGGGATGCTGCTCCCCCCGCACCTCACAAAGGGCCCCTGGACGGAGCACGCTCTGCTGGAGCGCAGGGTTAGATCTGGGGACACTCCCCACTCCAGCTCCTCCCAGAAGCCTCCCTCAGCGAGACTGAAATGCTTGTCACTGGGCATCGGAGTTGAGAGGCCCGGAGCAGTTCACACCTCCTCGAGCGATTGCCTCAGGCTCTCTGCAGACTCAGGCAGACGTCTCGGCGCTGCTCGCACTCAGGCCACGTGGGCTTTTTGCAACCACAAGGGCTAGAGGCTGGATTTTTTCCCCCCCAGGGTCCAATTTCAGTCTTTCGTTGGAAATTTGAAAATCGACAATTTTCCGCCAAAACATTTCCACTTTCGGGCATTTTTTGACACCCCCCCCCCCAAGTCAAAACTCTCCGCTGGAAGCAGACACTTCTGCCGGAAAACGTTTTGTCAACCCCCGCTCCCCCACCCCTGATTTTCCAGCAAAAAACAGGTTTGCTGGGAAAGGTCGATTATCCTCATTTTACAGATGGGAAACTGAGGAACCAAGGGACTGAGTGACTCGCCTGGGGTCACAGGGGAGTGTGTCACAGGGCAGGAGGGGATTGAAACCACACAGTCATCCTTCCCTTCTGCCAGCTGGCATCGCGCATGGCCCTCTCTAGAAAAGGCCTGAGTGACGGTTCTCCTCTCTGTAGATTTCTGGCTGGTGGGAAGGCCACGTCTACTCTTAAAACTCTGCAGCGTCGTCCCTTGCTACAGCGCTTCAGGGTAGCCACGTGGTGAATCTACCTCCCCAAGAGGCGGTAGCTAGGTGAACGGAAGGATTCTTCCGTCCGCCTAGTGCTGTCTACACCGAAGGTTAGCCTGGGATAGCTGCACCTCTCCGGGGTGTGGATTTGATCCCTGAGACTGATGTCCGCGTAGATCAACCCTCACATGTTCAGGGTCTAATTGATCGAGGGATCAGGGCTGGGAAGGACCTTAGGGGTTTTTCGACATTCTCTGCAGCATGGGAACGTCTGGGTACGTCTCACCTAATCAATCCCCTGTCTCTGGGGGCCTCGGGCATTGGTGGCACCACGGTCTCTCCTGTTCTTTGCCAGTGGCACACATCAGTTCAGCTCCCCCGGGGACTGAAATGCTTTAGCCCGATTGGGCTCCACATAGGGGTATCTGGGTGAAATGCAACGGCCTGGCTTAGGCAGGGGGTCAGACCGGAAGGTCAGGGCCCCTTCTGGCCTCGAATGCTATGAAAAGATTTCAGAGGAAAGCAGCTGTTCTCACCTTGGCGAAGTTCTGAGCGACGTATTTCCACCGGACATAGGGGGTCCTGGGGGAAGGGAGTCGGTCAGTGGCTGGAGCTTCAGACTATGCCCTCCCCCCATCCTGCGCCCTTGCTCACAGACCCAGCATGCTCATGGGAAGCAGGTCATGCCTGGGAGGAGTGGGGCTGCCCCCAGGTGTGGATCTCTCTGCCCTCAGCACAGCCCCACCTCCCCCTCTGCCGTGGCATGCAGCAGGCTCACCTGGGGTAGCTCTCCCTGTAGATCAGCGTGGGGCAGAACAGAAAATACAAGTACGTTGACAACGCAGGCGGCTTCACCTCCCCTGGAAGGAGAAAAACAAACGTGTGGCTAGGAAATGTCTGTTGGGAGTGCCGGGGGAGAGGCAGAGGGGCATTGGCTGGCACTGGGCCCTGGCAGAGAGCAGCCCTGGCTGGCACTGGGTACCAGCAGAGAGGGGCCCTGCGATCAGTACTCACCGTCCGGCGGCTTGGCATGGATGATGCCGGGCACGGCCTCCCGCAGGAACGAATGGCTTTTCATCAGGAACCGGATCTGGAGAGGAGGGAACAGGGAACTTTGCAAAACCCAGCTCATGCTCCTGACCTGGCCTGTCCCCAGAAAGCCATACCCCCACCCCCACCCCAGCCAGAGCTGCAGCAGGGCTGGGAGAGTCCCCGGTTCCCTGGAAGACAGTGATGCATGGACACCGTGCAAAGAATCTGGCTAGCTCCCGTCACAGCTCCAACCTTCCCTCTTCTACCTGCATCCCATGTGGACCCCCCAGTGGAAGCTGGGCCCCCCATCCCGGAAGGTAGGATGACCCTAGCTTTGTGGGGCTGTGTGAGGAGCCAGATGCTCAAGGAGACTCCAGGAACTTGCCTAGAGAAACATCTGGTTGAAGACATCTACAGTGGGGACAGCAGGAGTACGGGACAGCTGGATGGTGACTACAGGACAACTGGTCCTGCTGAGCCATGGGGACCTCCTGCCCTGCCTGTGCCTGGTCCTTCCCCTCTGTGCCCTGCCCCATGGCACTCACCTGCTCGAGGATGACGATGAACCTGGATGCGGGTGGGAGCTGGTGCTGGATCACCATGTAGATGGGGTAGAAGCCAAGCACGGCGGCGTGGCAGGCCAGCAGCGCCCCCCAGAGGATGGCAGTGAAGAGGCGGGGGAAGCGTACGGTGTGGTAGGAGCCAGCCCACAGCTGCAGGGCTTTGTAGGGGACCAGCAGGGTATGGAGGAACATGACCAGCCAGGTGGCCAGCACCGTGGGGAGACGCCCGAAGGCAAAGATGAAGAGGTCAAAGTCCAGGACTAAGCTGCAGGGGGAGAGGAGGGCGACACAGGACTCAGAGCTGCACCATGGACCCGCCATGTATCATGGGCCCTAGGGACACTCATGGCCCTACGGACCCTCAGGGCCCTATCACATTCCTCTAGGGGTGTTTGTGGCCCTACGGACCCTCAGGGCCCTATGGCATTCCACTAGGGGTTGTTCGTGGCCCTACGGACCCTCAGGGCCCAATGGCATTCCACTAGGGGTGTTCATGGCTCCATGAACCTTCACTAGGGATCTTTGTGTCCCTAAAGCCCTCCAATGAACCTTCACTGCCCTATGGCAAACACTACAGACCTTCCTGACCCTACAAACACTGGCGAAGGCTGCCCCAGGCTTTCTGCCAGTGCTCCCTTGGGAAGCCCTCGGGCCGCGTATTCTCACCGTGTAGGGCAGGGGTGGCCAACCTGAGCCTGAGAAGGAGCCAGAATTTACCAGTGTAAATTGTCAAAGAGCCACAGTAATACGTCAGCAGCCCCCAATCAGTTCCTCCACCCCCCTCACAGCGCCTCCCACCCACCAGCAGCCCTGCCGATCAGCACCTCCCGATCAGCTGTTTCGTGGGGTGCAGGAGGCTCTGGGGGAGAGGGGGGAGGAGCGAGGGCAGGGCAGGCTCAGGGGAGGGGGCAGGAAGGGGTAGAGTGGGGGCAGGGCCTGTGGCAGAGCCAGGGGTTGAGCAGTGAGCCCCCCCCACCCCCGGCACATTGGAAAGTTGGTGCCTGTAGCTCCAGCACCGGAGTCGGTGCCTATACAAGGAGCCGCATATTAACTTCTGAAGAGCCGCATGTGGTGTAGGGGAAGGGGCCCAACTCATGTTCTTGTGGTTAAACCCCCCTCCCACACGCCCTGCTGGTGTCATCGCTGGATGGGCAGAGAGGAAGGGGGCGACCCCAGAAGGAGTCTCCCCGGAGCGGGGAGAGGGAGGGGCTGGAGAAAATGCCACTTCCTCCTCTTTAGTGCAAGCTGTGGTCCCTCAGGCTGGGCTGTGGAGCCCTGGGGATCTGCCACATCCCCAGGCATACAAGGCTGTGATTGGTTGGGGGTGGGGATCCTCCTGCCACCCTCCCCCAGGAACACTGTGCTCTGATTGGTCAGGGCAGGGATCCCCCCAGGCCACACCCCCAGGCAAAAAAAACCGTGATTGGTCGAAGCGGGGATCCTCCTGCCATACCTCCCTTGGTCGATGAAGTCCACCACGACAGTGCTGACAATGAAGACACAGAGCACGGCGATGAACATGTGGTAGATGGTTCGGAAGTGCTCCACCTCCAGCAGCTCGCTGGAAAAGAGCCGGGCAGGGAAGTCATGCTACCCGCCCAGAACTAGGGGAAGGGCAAGGACTGACCCACCCTCCCTGTGTCCACAGCCTCTTCCTGGCTGGGAGGGGGGGAGGGAAGACACAGAGCACGGCGATGAACATGTGGTAGATGGTTCGGAAGTGCTCCACCTCCAACCTTCAATAACAAAGCTGCAGGCAGATCGTCATCCCCATTTTACAAGTGGATAAACTGAGGCACAGAGCGGCAAAGAGACTCGTCTGAGATTGTGGCACAGCCAGGACTCCTGACTCCCGAGCTCTAGCCACTAGGCCCCACTCCACTTCCAGAGTTGAGTCAATGGAACCCAGGAGTCCTGACTCCCAGCCCCACCACTCTAACCAGTAGATCCTATTCCCCTCCCACTGCCAGGCAGAGAAGGCAGAGAACCCAGGTGTCCTGACTAAATGACCCAACTTATGGAAGCTCCAGCACAAGGGCCCCGCCCTAGGGGCGCACACAGCTTCCCCCCCAGCTCTGTTCTCCCCCACCTCCCATTCTGTAAGATCCAACAGCACAGGGGACATTCCAGGGCATGTCGGGTGTGTGTGTGGGGGGGGGGGGGGGGGCAGTTCTGGATGTGGGAGGGGAAGTCCCTCACCCCAGCTACTCCTTGGTTGCCTCTAGGGTCACTGAGCAGCCCTCCAGTCTCCCCTAAGCAGCCCCAGGATAGCTTCTTACTGCGATGAGTCCACCCTGTCAGGTGCCCTGTGCTGGGCATTCAGGGCTCTGGGTGGGTGTTGGGTCCATCCCAGCTGGATGTGTTGCAATGTCAGGCCCTGCCCCCTTGCCACCCTGCATCAGGCTGGCACACCTGGGCATTGCGGTGCAGCTCCCTGCGCCGTACTCACTCGAGCAGCGACTGCCGGTCGACGAACACCTTCCGCTTCTCCAGCAGGGAGCCTCTCCCCCTAAAGGATTCCAGCGGGGATCGGGGTTAGACCTGGGGGAGCAACTCCCACCCCCGAATCGGCGCTGCTTTCCTAGTGCACCTTCCAGCCCAGGACAATGGCCCCCCCTTTCTAATGAGCCGGTGCATGCTCACCGCTGCTGGGTGGAACCAGCAGAGCTCAGCTGTGTTTCACAGGCCCTACACTGCTAATGGCTAACGGGGATTCTCCTGCCGCTCACGCTGCATGGGACTGGGCTTCTGGAGTAGCCAGGTTCATGTCCACTGGCACCACGAAGTTCCAAGCAGTAACCACAGACTGGGGAAGGGGCTTGTCACAGCCACCTCCCCACCTCCCCACACCCACTGCACTTCTAGGATAGCGAGCAGCCAGTCACCATCCCCACCAGCTGCAAGGTGAGTGGGCGGAAGGTGTCCCCCGACGGGGATCAGCACATGGGGGTCTCCAGTCTGATGCTTAGAGCGCTGGTTAACAGACCAATAGATGCTGGCGTTCCAGCTGCCTTTCGGACCCTGTGACGCCAACACAGCCTGTACCCTAACGGGCTCACGGGCTAACTGGACATGGGGTAGGAGGGGAAACTGAGGCACAGAGGGGGGCAATGACTTGCCCACAGTAACGCAGCAGGAACGGGACTTGAACCCAGGTGTCCTGAGTCTCAGCCCAGCACCCTCACTACCAGACCAGGCTGTGGATGACTCTACCTACTCAGCAGGGGGGCCTGGGCAGGAGGGGGTGGGGCACCGGCTTTCAGCACCGCTGCCATGTCAGTGCCCCCATCCCCCGTGTCACACCCCAGACACCCCCTTCTGGGTTAGGTGGGAGAATCCCTGGTTGGCTGGTGGCCAGGAAGGAGATCCCCAAAGCAGGGGACTCCCCGTGGAGGTGCCTCGTGGCGGCAGGGGGAGGAGCCCCAGAGCCGGGGGGAGGAGTGGGGTGCTGGGTGGGTGGATCCCCGCCCCCTGCTCTCACCTGTCCTCTCTCTCCAGCCGGGCCTTTCTGTGGGGCTGCAGGTAGCACCGCGCAGCCTCCTCCGCGGCCTTGTCCAGCAGGTCCCCGAGCTGCGCCTGCATGTGCTCCAGCAGGTCTGACTTCACCACCTGCCCCGGGGTGGGGGTGGGGGGGGACAAGGTGGTGACTGGTCTCCCCAGAGCGTATCCCAGCATGCACCTGGGAGGTGCCTCCCCCCTCCCCTCGATTTCTCACACCCTCATCCCAGCTGCCTCCCTTCAGCCCCCAACCAGCTCTGCCAGCTGGTGCCAGGGCCTCGGGGGGCCAGCTCCTCCCAGCGCCCTGCTCCGGAGCCATCAGCATCCTCCCCTGGCCCTGATCCCCCACCACCCGCCCAGGAGACAAGCTGCCTGGGGGGAAGGGCTCTCCCATGGGCCCCCCCCCATTGCTCCTTCCCCAGCAACCATCCACGTAGCCCCCAATGCCCACTCCATCCCATCCCCCCAGCCCTCCCCAGAGCCCTGCCTTACCTCCATGCGTCTCCTCCATTGGATGAGGCTGGTGATACTGTCCGGTTGCTCGATGTTCCCTGGGGGGGGAGCGGGGAGCAGGGGGCAGCGGGTCAGTCACGTGTCACCCGCTGGGTGGTGCCCCCTGGAGGGGAGGTGCTGAATAGCGCAGCTCCTGTCAGAGCCAGGGGTGCATTGGGGGCCCCTCATGTCCACGCCAGAGGGGTCGGCAGCTCTCTGAGGGCCTGATGCCCTGGCAACCCAAACCCACCGGCACCGCAACATGGCCACGTGGCAGGGCCGGAAAGATCCCCATTTGCCTGGAGGTTTGGGGATCCCCCCCACCCCATTTCCGCCACGACTTGGTGCCATCTCGTATTGGGTGACAGAGGCGAATTGGAGTGGGATGGGCCCATGGAAACCAGCCCACCGAGCCGGCACCGCTGCAGGAGGGGTTGGATGCCAGCCCAGCCTGCTGGCTCACAGGGACTGGTGGGGCATTGACGTGCCAGCCCCAGTGCAGGCCGGTGCCACCCCTGAGCCTGGAGCTCCCAGGGTTGCAGCTGCTGGGTCGTAAAAGGATGAGGGGAAACGCCTGAGCTGCCAGCCCCACCTGGCAAGCTCCCTGCCTGTCCACCCCAGCTGGGTAATATACAGTCCCGCCCCCCCCCCCCCCCCCCCCGCTACCTGGGCATGGGCACATGGGTCTGAAATGCCAGATGCTCACCACAAGGTACCTGGCAACCCACATGGCTGTAACATGCCACAACCAGGCACCCGCACATGGCTGTGACCTGGCACATGCCTCTCGGGCACACGCTCCTCCAGCCCCAGGCACCAGTGACATGCCCCAGGCTGCGCCGTCCCCAACACCTGCATGCTGGGCAGTCCCTGCTCTGGACCCAGGCACCACCCCCCCCCAGCTCTGATGCCCTGGCAGGTCCCATCTATACTTGGGCGCCTGCCCAGAGCTCCTGAAATGCTGCACCCCACCTCCCCTTCCTCCTCCTCCTTCCTATCCCCCCGCCCCCGCTCTGCCCCTGCTCCTCACCATCCAGCCCCTGAGTCTCCTCCTCTTCCTCCTGCCTTCGCCCCTCTCTCTTCCTCTGCCTGGCTCCGCCAGGGGCCCTCTGGCCTTGCTCCATGTCGGTCCCAGAGGGAATGGAACTGGGTCAGAGCGGCCGCCCCAGAGCTACCATCCTCTTCCTCCCCCGGGGCTGCCTCCCTCCCAGCGCTGGGCCCTGCCCGGTCAGCTGATTGGCAAGGGGAGTAAAGTCCTTGGAGGAATTTTTCCACTCTGGGATCCAGGCTGGAGATGGGAGCCTTGGACCCTCCTCGCAGGGGTGATAAGATAAAGCCCTTATCAGGGCAGAGATAGCAGGGCCTGTGGCTCCAACCTCTGCCCCCAGCCGGGGTCACCCCCCCACACACACACACACTTTAAAACTTTGCCTTTGGGCACATAATCATCAGGTCCCCGCCACATGGGATGGGCCTGGGCAGAGGTGGAGCGGGCACCTAGACTGGTACCTTTGGTCCCCTATGGGCCGGTGTGGAGACACTCAGAGCCGCATCCCTGTCTCTTGCTGATTGTGGGTACCGCTGGCTCTTGGATATTCCCAGCATGCTTTGCGCAGGGGAGTTGCAGCAAGAAAGAGCAGGATGGGTGCCAGGCTGGGCTCCCGGTTAGCCCATCCCCTGCTGATCTCTGTTCCCCCTGTGATCTCATTGGGGCACGGCGCTCATCTCTGCTCCCTGCCCTACACCGTGACTGAACAGCTGCTATGCTCTGCCCCAGAGCTGGCTGCATCTCAGTCGGGGAAGGGAAAGGGATCAGCATTAGGTCTAAGGAAGCTCCCAGGAGGGGAGAGGGTGTCACACCTGCTTATACCAGTGAGTCATTTGGCCCGCAGCCTTGCAAAGTTCCAGAGTGACGATTCAAACATCTTCTTTCTAGGCACTGCTGCTTAGGGACCACCACTCTTCCTCCGCCCTCTGCCCCCCCTCACAAGGGGCTGTCTCTGCCCCACACCACGTTCCCTTCATGCCCCAGAACAACCCACCCCCCTCCATGAAGAAGCATCTCTGCCCCTTTTTCTCCCACTCTGCAGTGGGGGGGGGGAGCCAAACGGACCCGTTGGCTGTACAAGGCAGCACCCTGCTGGCATTCAGCCTGTCTGGCAGCCTTGGACTTCCCAGCAGGGCTAAGGCCTCTTGGGGCTGAGGGGGAACTTTGAGCCAACCGCCCCGGGCTCTTATCGGCAACTGATGAAGGGTTACCGAGGCGATACCTCTGCAGGGCTGAGCTCTCAGGCCCTCCAGCCGCAGGGCTGGGGCTGGCTTGGAAGAAGCTACATTTTACGGCCCTGCCCGCACTTAAAGAAATTTTTGAACCCAATTTAGTGCTGATGCCAGATCCCCAGTTGGCAGCCCCCTAGCCAGAGGCCTCCAGCCAACTCTGGGGCAGGGCCAGACCTGGAAACTCTCCCCTGCCCCCCATCTGCCCCTGGAGGGAACCCCCAAGGCGGGGGACAGAGATCTCATCCGGGCTGGTTGAAAATTATCTGTTGAACTGTTTCCTGAGGGAACATTAGGTTTTCCACTAAGTAAATCTAGTCACGGTCCGGCCTTGCTCCTGCAGGAATGGCTGATATTTTTTTTGGTAAAACAAGCGAACATGTGAAAGCCAACAAAATGTTCTTTGCGATGCTGCCATGGGGCCTCATGAGAGTTGTAGTTCAGATGCCTCATTCCCTCACTCTCTTCTACAGGCCAGACTCCTCAGCTGGACTCTATCTCCCATGAGGCACTGCCTCCTCTCTCCAAGAGGGGAACCGTGGTGCACCATGGGAGATGTGGTCCAGCCCAGGAGCCCAGGATATAAAAGATACCCTTGTGTGTGTGTGTGTGTGTGTGCGTGCGCGCGCGCACTGGGGCTCAAGTGATGGCTCTGATTCTCTTCCAACTGGCCTCAGCCACTTCGGGCGGATCTCATCCGCGTTCTCAATAGCATTCATTAAACAGAGGGCCGCTGACGGACTCCAGGAAGCAGATAGGGCCACATAAGCATGACGGATGCTCCTTCCACCAATGGAACTGAGTGCGACCGAAGAAAAGCACGTAGCTGCTACATTCATCAGTACCAAGCTGACCAAAGGGATGGCTGAGCATCACGACACGTGGCCCTAAGAGAGGACCCTGTTCCAAAGACAGGTGGAGAGTCAACACTGAAATAGGCCAGGTCTGCGGGACAAAGGTGTGGTGACGTTCCCCTATCCAGCATTGCTGTGCCAGCAAAAGAACCCACGTGGATGCTGTCTGTCATTCGTCGGGGTGGCATAACTGTGTCTCTACCAGGGGTGACGCTGTCAGAGCCTGGGTGTAGCGTGGACTGGCCATAGGCGCCAGGAAATCTAACTGGACTAAGGGCCGGTTAGTTTTCTGGTACAGCCTATTTCCCCAGCTAGACAAGCTCGAAGGTGGGGTCTGGAGGGCACCAGGAGGGCAGCACAGCAGAAAGAAGGCGAGCGCCAGGCCCTCCAAAAACCAAACTCAGCTTTATTGAAAATAAAAATATCCCAGAAGCATCCAAAAATCCTCAGGAGAGCGCATTAAGGTAAAGGTGACAGCAAAAGCAGAGCTGTGGGACGGAGGAGGGGGGTGGCGCAGCCTGGCCCTGACTCCCGCTCCAGCTGCCTCTGCCCCAGTGCCCCCCACATCCGGCTGGCTGCAGGACTCTCCCCAGCCAGCAGTTTTCCTGAGGGGGGGCTCTCAGGAGGAAGGTCAGAAAGTGAAAGGTTGCTTGTCCCACATCCGACCCCCCCATCCCTTGCTCCCCTCCCATTCCCCCTGCCCCTCTCCCAGCTTCTTAATTGGCATCTGACTGCAGCTCAGGGTGTGTGGACGGGTGGGGGTTGGGATCCTGAGATTTGGGGGTGCAGGGGTGAGCTCTTGCTGGCTGTTTCCAGCCTGTCCCCCAAAACCATGCTGCCCTTCCCAGAGTATCCCCCCCACCAAGATCCAACATTAATAGCACTCTTCCAATACCAGCCTTCATTGTTCCCCACCCAGAAAAGCAGTTCACCCCCCCACCCCAGTCCAAGGGGGAAACTCCCCATTGAAGGAAATGCAGCTGTGGGTGGGGGGTTGGAAGCACCAGGGGATGCTGCAGACCCCCCTCCGCCCCCCACTCCCAATAGCTTATTGAACAAACACCTGCACTAGCAGACCCCCAAAGCAGCGGCATGGGCCCCAGGCTGCTACCCCAGAGCCATGGAGTGGAGGGAGCCCTGCTAGCCCAGCCCCACCCCTCCCCAGGGGCCAGGTGCAGGGCTGTTCTCTGCCACCTGTGCCCAGCCAGTCCTGGGTGTGAATGGGGAAGGGGGGAGAGGCTGATCCCCCAGGGAGGGCAGCGCCCCCAAGCTGCCTTCAGGCCAGCTCCTCCCAACAGCCACGGTGCCAGGTAATAAATTAAAGGCAAATGCTTCTGCATCCTCGAGCTCTTCTTCCCGCAGTGTCTATGAGGCTGAGCCTCCTCCAGCCCCGCTCGAGCCCAGCCCACCCCTCTCAGTCACTCCCGTTGGGCAGGCAATGGGGGTTGCCCTCCAGCCCCCCCGAGCTGGCCAGTGGGTGGCCCTTCTTATCCACACACCAGCACTGGCCTCGCCTCTGTCCTTTGGATGCCCGGCACTGGAAGAGGAAAAGACAAGGGGGAAGGAGGCTGTGAGAGAGGACATACCAATGAGCTGATCGACAGTCATGTAATCTGAGGCATTTCCACCCCCACCCCCTGCAATGAAGCCCCAGCTCCTGGAGTCATGGGACCATTAAATGAAAGCTGAGATCCTTCCAGAGACTGGGAGTATGTTTCTATCCCTCATGGCTCCAGAGAAGAGCTAGAGATTGGTATCTTCTAGCTTTTCTTCTAGCACTTGGCACCCCTCCATCGCCAAGTGCTTTACATATGGATGGGGAAACTGAGGCACTGGGAAGGGCAGCAACGGTACTGTATCCACGAGACTGTGCTGTCCCGTAAAGGATGAGAACCCAGATGGGCAAAAAGAGCCTGACTCAGGAGTTGCGGGGACCTGGTTTAAAATCTCTGGCTGTTTGGAGCTGGCGGTGCCTGTTCTGGGGTAACAGCCAGATGGTCCCAGGCACTAGCCCGGTATGGCAGGGGGCGGTAGAAGACACATGCACTGATCTGCTAGGGCAGCCGACAGGACATAGGTCTGGCTGGGCCAGTGGCTGGACACAGAGGTCAGTGTAGGGTAACCAGACAGCAAGTGTGAAAATTCGGGATGGGGGGGGGTAATAGGCACCTATATAAGACAAAGCCCCCCAAAATTGGGACTGTCTCTATAAAATCGGGACATCTGGTCACCCTAGGTCAGTGCCCCATTGGGCTGATCACCAGCCAGACCAATACTGTGTCTCGGCAGCCACTCACTGGCTCCCCGCCAATGCGCTGCACCTGGAGGGCTCACGGCTGACTCATGGTGCCCCAGCCCAGGGGAACCCGCCCTGGCCCCTACCCTACCTGTTTTTTCCGGTAGAAGCCTTTAGTGTCGCAGTTGGGAATGAAGATGTCCTCTCCGCTCAGGTACAGCGGGGCCTTGAGCTCCAGCATGACGGCTGCCAGGTGCATGCGGCACGGAGCCTGCCAGGGGACAGGACAGATTGCAAACTCAGGAGGCACGGGACTCGCTGGGCTTCCCCTCCAGCTCCCACAGCTGCCTCTTCTCCCCCACCCCCATGCCCCAGCCAGCCTACGCATTGGGCTCTGCCCTCCTCTTTGCCGACAGGGGCAACCAGCATGCCAAGGAGCTCATCTCCCTGCAGAAGGAGCACTCCAGCCCAGTGACTGCAGAGCCCGGGACAGCTGTTTGTAGGCTACAAACTCAGTCCCAGCCTCTCCCAGCAAGGGGCGCTGTGGGGTGCAGGGCAGCAGCTCCCAGCTACTCCATTGCCAGCCGGAGGTGCTGCGGGAGCGCTGCCAGGGGAACCCAGGTGTTTTCTCTACCGGCGCTGGGTGCCTGTGCAGGAGACGCCTCACGTCAGACTTCCACAGGCACGTGCTTGCCCTGTCCCTGCCCCCTCCCGCAACGCACCGTCTCCAAGTCCGGCTTGCCGTCGCTGCTCAGCGAGATCTGGTGCAGCCGGTCCTTGCCGCCGTTCGCCTCCGTCAGGGGGCCGTGGTGCTGGGGGGCCAGAGGCGCCAGCGTGGGGTGGCTCACCCTGCGACTCTCCTTCCGGCTCTCCCCTGCGGAGGAAAGGGAGACAGAGCCTGGGGCTTAGGCCTCAGCCTGCCACGCACCCTCCCCTGCCCTTCCCCGCCCCAGTCTGCAGCCAGTGTCCTGTGCAACACAGGGCCCTGCGGCTTCTGCTGGGGTCAGGCCCCTCAAGGCTGCAAAGGGGTCACCTGAGCTGCACCAACCTGGTCGCTTGGGTGAAGTGAGTTTGCTGCACCCTTTCCAATTGCCGGGTGCCCATGGCAGATGCAGCCCCCCCACCCCCAGCCCAGGCTGAGCGGGGGTGCAGTTAGCCCATTGCTTTCAGGAGCTACCACTAACTCTGGGTGTCACAGTCCCCTTGGAGACACACAGGCCCTGGCACCACGGAGCACCTGCAGCTCCATGCACCCAGGAGCTGGGTGGGCCTTAGCCCGTTGGGGCCCGGGGCCCAGAACCCCGCAGCAGTGCCCAGGTTCACCGAAAGTTGTGCAGGCTGGGTGCTGAGTGCTTGAAAATCCAGCCCTGAACTCTCCCGGGGGAGGGGAGGGAATCTTGCCCCAAATTGCTGTTCGCCAAGCGCCCCAACAAAGTTGTTCTCGCAGTGCCCAATATCGAGCGTCCCATCCTGCACTCCCATGTTCCGACACCGGGGGGAGCCAGCGCTCCTTGGATTGGTGAGCAGGACAGAGGAATGGGTGACTGACAACAAACCCACAGATGGGCCTGAACAACCCCCCCAGATCTAGCCGCCCTCCCCCAAAGAGACGGGGTCCTTCATTACAGCAGCTGCTACAGGGTGGGTGGCACATGCCAGGAAGCAGCTTTGGATGTCACGCAGTCATTGAATGGCCGTGGACCTCCCCTCCCACCACCACCTCTGCATCTGCAGCGGCCTCCGGCTGCCTGAGCCCTGGGTGGAATTGCTCAAGGCATCTCTGCTCTGCTGGAGAAAAAACTTTGCTTTATAGCGGTGTGGAGCAAACCGCTGGATTCTGCAGCCGCACCATGGCCGGGTCTCACCCCCTCACCCTCCCAGCCTGGATTATTAAACATTTTTGTCCTGTGTTTGTACAGCGCCTAGCACCACGGGGCCTGGGTCTAGGACTAAGGCTCCCACGTGCTAAGACACGGTCAGTTTAAGGTAGGCTCAGGATTTAGGCTTTTCTCCAAGAGTGGGGGGGATTTTTTACTGGCTCTCTTATTATGGAAGAGCCAGGCATGAAGTTTGGGGGGTGGGGGGTGCAAGCAGCAGGAGAGAATTTAGGCTGCACCATTCTTGAAAGGGGATGGGGGGGAAGAAGTTGAGGTTCCTCTGAATACCCCCTCTGGAAGGGATTTGCCCCTGTGTTTCATGCCATTGCTTGGCTGGATGGCTCAGATCTGCCCTGGTCTCCCAGCCAGGACCCCCCCATCCCTGATACACAGCCCTCTCCCACTGATGGAGTTTGTTACAAGGCAATGGTGTTCCTCCATTGCATTCCTCCGAGCTCCCCCAGCCGGTGTGGGGGTCTGCAAGACTCGACTGAATCCTGATGGAGGATTAGCTCTGGGTAGCTCCCTGCAGCCTGTCTGTTGCCATCTGACACTCCCATGCCAGCTCCTCTCTCTCCGGCCAAGGACAGGGGGCTCGCCCCCAGACCGGTGCCTGCTGAGAACGCTGAGCTTTGAGCCAGGCACCTTGGGGGAAGTTCAGTCCCAGTCTCCCATGCAATGGTGCCGCCCTCCATCTAGCTGCCTTTGGCCCTCAGAGACCAACCTCTGCTGGCAAATTTTAGCTACTGCCGGCTGGAACCTTTGCTTGGCTCCCCCCTGCTTCGCCGCATTCCCAGGCTTGGCTCAAGGCAGCAGCCTCCTGGGGGCCGGCCTGCTGGTAGCTAGACTGGGAGCTCTCTGGGGGCAGGGGTTGTCTGTGTTTGTACAGCGCCTAGCGCCACGGGGCCCTGGCCCGTCTCCCACCCTCACAGCTCAGAGGAGAGAACCCCCCCCCCACTTCTCAGGCAGCTCCCAGCCCCCTCTTCCACCTGACGCCCCCCCCCACCCCTAGCATCAAGCGGGACCCGACCCCTTGGAGCCTCTCCACCCTCCTTTCCAAATTGCACTGGGCCACAGACAAGGAGCCCCCCAGCCTCCCCATCGCCCCCCAGGTCTCCTACAGCAGCACCCCGGGGTCCGAACCCTCCCCACCCCTGAGCCGGAGAGCGAAAATGCCCAGCCACTCCCTTGGGGGTGCGCCCCCTGGCCAGGGAACCCCACTATGGCAACCCCCGAGTGGAAGGACCCATCTTCTCCTGCCCCTCCAGGGGGAGGAAAGAGACTCAGGTCCGGGAGTGGGGGGGGGGGGGGGGAGAAAGCTGCAGCCTTTGCCCTTAGAAACCAGGGAGATGCCCCCCAACTCCTGGGGGTGCTGCTAAGTGGCACCAGGGAGCCCCCCGATCTGGGCTCAGCACCTCGGCGAGGGCTGCCCTGTGCCCTTACCCCGAAGCCCAGCTTGGGGAGGGGGGTCTCCAAGGATCCCCCCCGATCTGGGCTCAGCCCCGAACCCCAGCGCGGCCGCTCCCCCCAGCCCGCCCCGCACTCACCTGCCGGGGGCTCGGGCTCCGTGTGGTTGCGGCTGCCCTTCCTGCCCCCCACGGCCCGGCACACCCCCTTGCCGTGCAGCAGGGCGTGCAGGGGGGTCCGCTCCCCGGCCCGGGGGATGCAGCGCAGTCCCCGGGCGCAGCTGGGCGAGTAGACCCCGCACGGCTCCCCCAGCGCCCGGGCGCAGCCCTTCTCCCCGCAGGCTTCCCGGGGCGCCTTGGCGCTGTCGGGGGGCGCCGCCGCTGCCCTCTCGGGGGCCCGGCAGCCGGCTCGGGGGGCGCAGGCCGGGGGGTCCCCGTCCTCGCAGCTGGGACACTGGCCCAGGGCGCCCCAGGAGCCCGGAGCCAGCAGCAGCGCAGACACCAGCCAGCAGCCCGGGAGCATCTTGGCCGGCTGGGCAGGGGAGGAGCCGGACCGTGCTGCGCCCCGACTGCTCTGGGCTCCCTCCCCACGGCCTCAGCCCTTAAATACCCTGCCCAGCCCACAACCTGCCTCCAGCGCTGGCCCCGGAGCGCCAGGTGTCTGCAGCGCTGGGACCCCCCCGAGCGAGGGGGGGGCGGGGGCTGAGCGCTGCCCGGCTCCGCTCCCACCCCCGCTGCGCTCCGGCCCCCCCCAAAACTCTCTCCTCTTGCCCCCCTTCCAGGCTCCCCCCGGCTCCTCCCCCTGGCCACTCTCTGTTCTCACCCCCCGACCCCATGTTCATTTCCAAATTCAATTTCCCCCTTCTCTCCATCTCGGACATTCCTGGGATTCTGGGGGCGGCTGGAGGGGGGGTCGCCCGAGCCCCTCTGAGCTGCAGAGGCTGAGGGAGGAAATGAGACAGGCCGGGGGAGGTGGAAAGAAAACATGCTCTCCCCCCGCCCCCCCAGACGCATGGTCCCAAGAGGGAGCTCCCGGCCTTACCCCCCTTCCCAAGGGGTCCTCAGTTCCAATCCTGATCCCCCCCCATCCCAAGAGGTAGCTCCCGCCTATCCTATCTGATTTAGTGGGGGTTGGTTCTGCTCTGAGCAGGGGGTTGGACTAGATACCTCCTGAGGTCCCTTCCAACCCTAATCTTCTATTATTCTATCCCTTAATTCCCAAGGGATCAGCTCCCATCTCCATCCCTCCCCCATTCCCAAGTGGGAGAGCCCATCTCCATCCCCCTCCATTCCCAAGTGGGAGAGCCCATCTCCATCCCCCCATTTCCAAGGGATCAGATCCCATCTCCATCCCTCCATTCCCAAGTGGGAGAGCCCATCTCCATCCCCCCATTTCCAAGGGATCAGACCCCATCTCCATCCCCCCACCATTCCCAAGTGGGAGAGCCCATCTCCATCCCCCCATTTCCAAGGGATCAGATCCCATCTCCATCCCTCCATTCCCAAGTGGGAGAGCCCATCTCCATCCCCCCATTTCCAAGGGATCAGATCCCATCTCCATCCCCCCACCATTCCCAAGTGGGAGAGCCCATCTCCATCCTCCCCATTCCCAAGGGGTCAGCTGGCTCCCATCTCCACACCCCCCCATTCCAAAGTGGGAGAGCCCATCTCCATCCCGCCTAGGCCCATTACCAAGTGGGGGAGCCCATCTCCATCCCCCCCCCCAGTCCCAAAGGATCAGCTCGCATCTCCTTCCCCGCATTCCCAAGTGGGAGAGCCCATCTCCACACACCCCCATTCCCAAGTGGGAGAGCCCATCTCCACCCCTCCCCATTCCCAAGGGATCAGCTCCCATCTCCATCGCCCCCATTCCCACGTGGGAGCTCCCATCCCCCCCCCCGCCCAGCAATTTTTCTTCCAGTGATTTGGGTCTAATTCTCTGAGCATCTTTTTTGAAAAACCAAACAACGCTCCCCCCCCCCCCCCCCGCAACCAAACAGAAACCACTTTCATTTAACCCAACCCCAAAGAAGTGAAGAACAAACAATTTCCTGGTGCCCAATCCCTGATTTCCCCTCCTTTCCCTGGGGGCACTGGGCTAAGAGCATGGGTTTCCCCCCCCCCTCTTCTTCCCTCAAAAGTACATTTTTTTTCAGGGTCTGAATGAATATTGTTGCCTTTGCATGGAGCCTAAATGCCTGGAATATTTCATGCTTCCAGCCCATCTCTGTTGTGTAATCCAATCGCCGAGCTATTTCCCTTCCCCTGTCTAATTCTTTCCTAAAACATAACACATCATTTTTACTGCTGGCCTTTGTGAGTCTTAAAACAATGTGCTTATTTGGCAGGCTAGGTCTACTGATTAGAGCGGGGCATGGGAGTCAGGCCTCCTGGGTTCTTGACTAGCGGTTAGAGCAGGGCCCTAGGGAGGGTCAGGTCTCTCGGATTTCTTGCTCTGGAAGGGAGTGTGTTACAGTGGTGGCAGCAGAGGGCTGAGGGTCAGGACTCCCAGTTTGAGTTTTTGGCTCTGGGGGCAAGTGTTGTCTAGTGGTTAGAACAGGGGACTGGGCATTAGGACTCCTGGGTTCTATGAACAGCCCTGCCACTGACTGCGTGACCTTGGCCAAGTCACTTTCCTTGCCTGTGCCTCTGTTGCCATGTCTGGAGAGTGCAGATGATATTACTTTCCTATCTCTCTCGTGGGGCTTTATTAACGTCAGTAAAGATCTTTGGATGTTGTTAGTATTTCTTGGAAATTTTAACTGCTCCCCTCCAAGGTTTCTGTTCTGGCTACTTCCCCCATTGCTTCCAGCGTTTTTCTTTCCTTGCTTCTCGTTTTCACTACTCAGCTTTTCTTACATGTTTTAAAAATAACAAAATTCAGTTTTCTGTTGGATTCTGCTCCTGCAAATTCTTATAGAGTCCAAGAGCAGGGGGGTAAGAAGAGCGGACAGAAATCAGTGTTACACGGCTTTCCCACCCAGTGCTTTCCAGCCAAATCCCTTTACAACCGGCAACTGGTTAATCCTCAAAACCCTCCTGGGATGTAGGCAGGTCAGTATTATTGGCCCTATTTTACAGATGGGGAAACTGAGGCACAGAGCCCTTAAAGGGACTCACCCAAGGTCACAAGTCTGGGATAGAGCAAGGTGCCGAACTCAGCATCACCCTCAGCAAAACACTGTGCCTTTAGCAAATGGTTGTCCCTGGAGCCTGGATGGATGGCGAGGTGCTTGAGAATATTGCATGCTTCATTTTCCTTTACATCAGTAGCAGTACACACACACACACACACCCCTGAAGATGCACTGGGCCTAGTGGATCGAGCAGTGGGCTGGGACCCCGGTTCTAGTCCCAGCTGCTGGGTGATCTTGGCGAGTCCCTCGACCTGCTGGTGTCTCCGTTTATCCACTGGGAAAAGGGGGATCGTGACCCTCCTTTGGCTGAGAAGAGTGAAGTGTTGTCATTAAGGAGCTCCACTTGCAGGGGCTCCAGTCTCCAAAGGGCCGAGGAAAGAGGTGCAGTTAATTAACTGTCCAAGTAGCTGTTGAACTCGAATTTGTACCAATCATATCCCAGGGGCAGGACCTCTACCTGGTAAGAAGCGACTGTTGCAGATGCTTGCCACTGGATGGCGCCCCTTAACCCTTCGCTTTCGGAGGACTAACTGGGTGCAGGGCAGCGGAGCCACCTTAGAAATGCAACCCAGAGCTGCAAGCAAAGCGGGGCTAGCAATGGACCGGCCTCTCTGCTTTCTCCGGCCTGGAGCTGTGGGGACAGAGGGGGGACCCCCCGCTCAGGGCGGGGGGCTCTGATATTGTTCCAGGCCATCCAAGAGGTGATGATTTCTGAGCAGGACTCCCAAGTGCAGCTCCGTCCCCTGGAACACAATCAAGCAGCCCTGGGAGGCAGCCACAGTCCATTTCCCATAAACAAGGCGTTCTTCTGCCCTGAGCGGAACATGCCTCTTGCTTTTCCTGAGATCCACCCCTCACCCTCTTTGCATTTCCCCAATTTCCACCCAGCATGCCCCTGCGCACTGCACCAGGGCAGGATTTTAACCCCTAGGGCCTGATCTCTGTTTACGTTTGTCCATGATGTTCCAACAGGAAAAAAGAGGCGGATTTGTAGCTGGGAATGAAATCAGCCATGGGAACAGCTTCCCAAGGGATGTGGAGCTCCGTCCCTTGGAATCTATGAACCAAGCCTGGATAGCTTCCCAAAGGGCTGAGCCCCTGACTCAGCCATGCGCTTTTGGGCTCAATGGAGGAATTAGCGGGTGACTTACATGGCGTGTGCTATGCTGAAGGTCCGACTGTCTGTCTTTGGCACTTACAGCACCCGATTACCATACATCTGAGTGCTTCCTAATCTTTAATGGATTTAGCTCCACACAACCCCTTGGGGCAGAGCAGTGCTACTATCCCCATGTTACAGGTGGGGAAATTGAGGCACAGAGAGTGAAAGGCCCAGATCCACAAAGGTATTGAGGTGCCTGACTCCCACGGGTAATCAATACCTTTGGGGATCTGAGCCTAAGTGACTTGCCAAAGGACACACGGAGAATCTGTGGCAGAGCAGAGGATTTGTAGGCTAGCACCTTAATCGGAGGCAGATTACGATTTTGTGTGGCCCTGGCCCAGAGCAAGTGGGCCCCCCCCCCCACCCCTTCCACTTGCAGTTGCCCTCACTTGCCCCCTCAGCCCAGCACTCCTGCCGGGGAGCGGGGTTGGGGTGTGGGGTGCCCATTTTTCCAGAGCCCCCGGGAACGGGCCCCATTGGCCCAGTGGCTAATCTGCTGGCCTTAACTACTAGACCATCCCAGCCCCCTCTAGCAAGCCACAATGGTGTAGAATATGATTCGGATGGTCTAGACGAGATTATGCCAATGGTTCCTTTTGGCCTTGATGTCTCTATGAAATCCAAATGGACTCTACTGAGTTCAATGGAGAGGCCTCAGGTTTATACCACGTGAGATGAGAACCAGCTCTTCACAAGAGCTCAGCCCCCCCCCCCCCCAGCAGCTCCTATCTGGGCACCTGAAGAGAAAGGCAGATTTTCAAACCAGGCCATTTAGTTTAGGGAGGCGGGGGTGGGGGGGTGGGGGGGGGGAGCTGATCTCTTTTGACAACCTGGCCTCAGTAGTGCCAGGTGCTTGGGAAAATCTGACCCTAAGAATGCAGTTTGCAGGAGTCTGGTGATCTCAGCTATGCCCAGTGGGCCCGGACAGCGTTCCCCTGCTGGTACCTGTGCACAGTTGGTTGTCAAGTGTTCCCTGACCAGAATTCACCCCTCACTCTGTGGCAGCATTTTAAACCCGCTCTGCACAGGTGTAACTGACTAACGCAAGGTGCCAAGCAGGGGAGGCTCCAGGGGTTAGGGAAACCGGTGCCAGAACCCTCAGGCTCTGTTCTTGGCAGTGTGGTTGAGGGGTTAGAACAACAAAGTGGGAGCTGGGACTCCTGGGTTTTGCCAGCTCTTCCACAGGATTCAGGAAGTCATTCAGCACGTCATTTTGCCTCCACTCACTGGGTGGATGTGCACCACTGCCCCCTGCTGGATGGGAATCAGAGCTACTCCACTGTGTGTCATAGGCCCTCTGCTGCCGATGGAGATTCTCCTTTAACTCCAAGGGCTGGGCTGTTGGAGCAGGTGCATCCGAGTTCTGTCCCTGCTAACGCTGGGAAGCTCTGGATGCCTTCTGTGTGTGAGGCAGCGACAACCACAGAGCCCTAGACTGGGGGCAATCATTTAGTAACGGGGGATGCAACCCACAGAAAAACAGCGATTCCCCTAGCCGGGGAGCAGGGAATTTGCATTTCCCTTGCTAGCCAGATCTCCCCCATGCTGCCTAGCAATGAGGAAGTCCTGGCTCAGAGCAGCGCTGTGGGTGTGTGTGTGTATCAGAGGCCCTGGTTTTGCATCATCCTCCCCAGTAGCTATTGCAGGCCACCAGGTGACCCGCCTGCTCTTGCCAATGCAGAAGGTTTTTTGCTCGGGTGCCCCGGCTGCTCCTCAGCCCAGAGGACTCACCGCAGTGCTCTGAAGGACATGAGGCTGCTCCAGCAATCTGGACACCATCCCCTTCATCCTGCGGCAGAGCCAGTGACTGGACGGGCACTGCTCGCTGGAGGGCTAGGCTGGACGTCAGCCAAGCAATGCTTGAGCTAACGGGGGAAGGGAACATGCGCGGAGCCAAGAACCACGGATCAGAGGAGAGAGGAACCTCAGGCCCGGCCCCAAGGGGGGGGGGTTACTCCAGGAAGGAATTTGGCCCGTGGTGTAAAAACAGAAGCAGGTGGAGTTCAAATGCAGGCGTGTCTAGGATGACGAATAGAGGCAGCTCCCTCCCAGGGTGGGGCAGAGGGAGCTCTGCTATGGGGGGGGGGGGATGACCAAGATGATCCCTCCCAGCATGAGGCAGGGGGGATTTGGGGTTAGAGGGGCAGAGATTAGGGTGACCAGACAGCAAGTGTGAAAAATCAGGACAGGGGGTGGGGGGTAATAGGAGACTATATAAGAAAAGGACCCCAAAATCGGGACTGTCCCTATAAAATCGGGACATCTGGTCACCCTAGCAGAGATGGCCCTGTTCAGGGTGGGATGGGGAGCTGTGGGCATGAGAGGGGCAGAGACCACCCCTCACAAGGCAGGGTGAGAGGGTTCTGGGGCTGAGAGGGGCAGAGATAGCCCCTCCCGGGGTGGGGCAGGGGAGCTCTGGAGGTGCAAGGGGAAGAGTTGGCCCCTCCTGGGTAAAATGCTCAAGTCCTTTTTAGGCTGGCTCAGGCTCATGTAAAGTCTGGCCACTCTAAAGCCCTCTGAATTGGGCATCAAGGGGGCAAAGCAGGAGAGAGCGGGGCCTGAACCTGCTAGTTCTCCTGAGTCCTGGCTCGGCTGGGGGAGGAGGGCAGGGAGAAGGAAACGGATTGGTCACAGAGCCCATAGCCTAGAGCCTGCTAGCAATGCATGAAGCTGCTAGGAGCCCAGGTGGGGTTACCTTGGGCACATTGCCCAGGCTCACAAAACAGATCATAAGCGATGGGGTAGGGAAGCAAGGGAAATGTCCTGCTTGCTTAGAAACCTGGAAGGTGTCTGAGCTGCAAGAGGCCAGGAGCTCTGAGCTGCCACACAATAAGCAGGAAGGAGCATCCCAGAGATACCCGCAGTGCAGAGAGGTGAGCTACCCACCAGCAGGGGCCATAGCGATTTCAGTGCAGGAGCTCAGCTCAGGGCCTGAAGTCTCACAAGTACAGCCCGGGCAGTGGCAGGCTTTTCAACTGCCTGCCAAGCTGCTAACAACCTGCAGTTCCTTCTAGGGCCCTCCTCACTGTATGAGTTGAGCCCTCCCCCACTCACTGATGGAGTTCACTCTCACAGCTCTCAGGCATTAGTCCCATTTTACAGATGGGGAACTAGGACACAAAGTGGATTAAGGGACTTGCCCAAGGTTAGCCGGGGGAGTTTGTGACTAACTGGGAATTTAACCTAGGTTTTCTGAGTTCCAGGCCAGGGCTCTACCCACTAGCCCACCCTTCCAACACCAGAGCCAAAGATTGAGCGGAAGAATAATGTATGAATACCATCGCTTGCAATTTTGTGTATCTCCTTCTCATGCAAACTAATAGTAACCAGGGCTTGGAAAATGTATGATGTTGATGAGCTAGAGGCTAGGGGTTCTCAAACTGGGGGTCACAAGGTTATTACATGGGGGGGTCATGAGCTGTCAGCCTCCACCCCAAACCCCGCTTTGCCTCCAGCATTTATAATGGTGTTAAATATATTAAAAAGTGTTTTTAATTTATAAGGGGGGTCTCACTCAGAGGCTTGCTATGTGAAACGGGTCACCAGTAAAAAAGTTTGAGAGCCATTGGGCTAGACAAACCAGCCTACTAGGCAGAGGTTGATATGTGAGACTGGGTGGGTGGATGC
Organism: Emys orbicularis; assembly: GCF_028017835.1. Taxonomy (NCBI): domain Eukaryota; kingdom Metazoa; phylum Chordata; order Testudines; family Emydidae; genus Emys; species Emys orbicularis. Next base: position 19,700,445 of record NC_088701.1, read on the forward strand.
GCCCACAAGTAAAGTCCAGGGGCAACTGGTGAGAATGGGGAGGGGGCTGGGACTCCGACTGGCGGGTTGACGGGTGGCCCCTCCTCCCCCCATATCAACCAGCACCTAAACAGTATGACAGGCCTAGGCCCTGGGGATAGGGGCTATTTTCCATGACATGATTAACAGTGTCCTGGAGGACCCCTTCCCTTACACAGCCTTCCTAGTCACCCACCATTCTAGGGCCAGGGGGGTACCCCCCTTTATAAGGCTCAGTGGATTCCCTCTCACTTACAATGCCCAGGGGATCCCCCATCATAAAACCCTGGGGTATCATCCCCTTATAAGACTTGGGTGGCCCCTCTATTGTATGGGCCTTAGGTGGCACCTCCTCCATTCTAGGACCCTGAGGAGGGGTGCCCTTTAAAGGGCCCCAAGCTGGAACCTTTCATAGCCCCCTGTGGAAGTCCCCAATAAGGGGCTCTAGGTGGCACCCCCATTCTAGTCCCCAGGGGTCCCCCATCCTAGTGCCCTGGGCTCCCCAATTATAGGGCCCCCCAGTCTAGCACCCACAGGTTCCCCCATTCTAGGGCCCCCCAAGTCTAATGCCCAGGGGCCCCCCATTAAAGGGCTCTAGTTGCCCACCCCCATTTTAGCATCCAGGGATCCCCCAGTCTGTAGCCCCCCAAGTCCAGTGCCCAGGGGTCCCCCATTCCCCAGTCCAGGGGTCAGGCTCCCCCAGTCTATGGCCCCCCAAGTCCAGTGCCCAGGGGTCCCCCATTCCCCAGTCCAGGGGTCAGGTTCCCCCAGGCTAGGGGCCGAGGTGCCTCTCCCCCTCCCCCAGGCTGTCTGCAGCCCCAGGACTGCGTTTAGCCCCACCCCGCTTTTTACGTCATAAGCGCGCGCCCCGAGCGCGGGGCGTCATCACCAGCAGCGCATCTTCCAGAGCCGCCAGCGTCACATGACCAGCCCCAGGCCGGGCCTCCCGCTCAGCCCCCGCCCCGCGCTCTCCCGTCCAAGCCTCCGATTGGTCCGTAGCACTGCCCGTCAAAGCGGAGCGCTCGGCGATTGGCCGGATCGGCTATCGGGGGGCGGGAGGGGAGAGCCGGCTGGGTGTGGGGGGGGGCACCCGGATGTGACCTGAGGCGGGCGGTGGCGGCAGAACCGGAGCCGGTCGGGAGAGAAGAGTGGGGAGGGGTCCATGGCGGGAGAGGACGGGCCTGGCTGGGTAAGGGGGTACCCGGGGGCGGGGGGATGAGGACAGGGGCAGGAGCAGGAGGTACCCGGGAAGGGGGGTGCCCAGGGCGGGGAGGAGGAGGAGGAGGACGGGGGAAGGGATGCCCTGGTGGGTTGTGGGGGAGGGGATACCTGAGAAGGGGGGATCCTGGGGGGTGGGGATACTCGGGCAGATGGGGTGGAGGACGAGGGGAAGGGGAAGGGATGCTCTAAGCCCAGGGTGGGTTGTGGGGGCGGGGATACCCAGGGCAGGTAAGGAGAAGGACAGTGGGAAGGGATGCCCTGGGGGAGGGGTTACCGGGGGCGAGGGAAGGAGAAATACCAGGGAGGAGGGGATGCCTGTGAGGGGGAGGGTAAGGGCCAGGGAAGGGGGATGCGCTAAGCCCAGGGTGGGTTGTGGGAGGGATACCTGGGGTGAGATGCCCAGGGCAGGTGGGATGCAGGAGGATAGGGGAAGGGGGATGCCCTGGGCCTAGGGTAGCTGAGGGGGAGGAGATACCCAGGGTGGGTGAAGGGAGAGACTGCCCAGTTGTGGGAAGGAAGTAGGTGTCCAGGGTGGGTAAGTGAAAGGGGGGAAGAGTGCCCTGGGGTCTGGGTAAGTTAAAGGGAGGGGGTGCCCAGTGGGATGTAAGGGGACGCCTGCGGTGGTTTAGGCAGGGAAGGGGAGAGGAATTGCCTAGGTACGAAGGGTGTTCCAGAGAGGGGAGGGAGGATGCCTATGTTCCCCTGGCTGAGGGGAGGTGAGTGTGGCAGGTGCTTCATGAGCTGGTGCCCTGGTATAGCTGAGTGCCCTGTTGTGGAAGGTGAGTGGGCAGATGGCAGCGGGTGCCTAATTGTAGGAGGGAAATGGATGAGGTGGTGGTGGTAGCCATGGATGCTCTACTTGGGTATCTGCCTGGGTCCCCTAGGCAGTGCGTGTGTGTGGTGGCAGGTAGGGGCCCAGAGATCATGGGAGGAGAGGTGGTTGGGCACTAAGAGAGTCTGGGGACCTGTCCTAGGACTAGGCAAGTGCTGAGGGAATGGGGGCTTTGCTTTGTCGGGGGTGCTTCTCATGATGGCTTTTTGGCATCAGGAGTCCCTTGGTTATCGCTGTATGTCTGCATTTTCTTCACTGCTGCTCATGCTCTTATGGGCCCTGTCACTCCCAAGCATCTGGAAGAGGCCAGATCCCCCATAAAATAGGTTAGTAACCTATTTTATCTGTCCTCGTTTCTAAAACGCCTGTCCCTGTAGCACTGGCCGTCAGAGCTAGTATACTGACATTATTAATAATTCTTCATATCGCACCAGGAGCCTGCTGGGTGCTTTCCAGACCAGAGCGAAGTCTGTGGTTTGGGTGGGAACAGCTTAGGTTCGAAGGCCAGCTTCCCCAAAGGGGGGGTCAGTGATTTGGGGGACCTTAATTTGCTTGGCTTGCCTGCATCTTGGTCCTGATTTTCAGAGGCGTTGAACAGCCCCAAATCCTGGTGACTTTGATTGCAGATGTGAACGCTGAAAATCCCTAAAAATCAGGACTGAGGTGCTGCACTCCAGTTGAGACTCCTGAAACCACGGGCATCATTTGAAAACATTAGCCTGAATGACTGTGAAAGGCCCTTTTTTCAGTTGTGCTGTGCTCATTAAAGGTGTAGGTATTGCTTGATCAAACCTGAGGTGAATGGAGCAGATGGGGTCTGTAAAGTCAGACACCACTAATCTGACACCACCTGTGCCCCATTTGGCTTTCTTCTGACTTCAGGAAAAGACAAGGTGCTTTACCCTACTGCCGAGCCTTGTGCTTTGTGCGTGGAGGCTATTTCCTTCTCTGCCTCTCTTCCAGGCTACTCCACAGTGAAAAAAACTCCAGTAACTAGTGCTGCTAGTGATTTTTCCCAACAGGCAAAATGAAACTGATGTGAGGCTGATCAGTTTCGTGGCTTCTTGGGGAAGATCTGAGCAGCAGCAGAGGCACTGGGGCTGTGTCTGTCTGCAAACTGAGGCCTGGTCTACACCAGCATAGCTAATGTCGTTTGGGGAGGTGGTGCCAATAGAACTTCTCCTTCTGGTGGTGTATGCTGCTGTGCTGATGCACTTGTGCCGGCATAGGCTCTGTAGTGTAGGCATAGCCTTAGGCAGCATTGTGCTGCACAGGGCTCTGGTCACGTTTGAATGGTTGTCTGCCCAACTGTAAGAGCTAGAAATGGAACTTCCTTTTTTAAAAAAACAGGAAGCTTGGATCTCTGTAGAAATAAATGGCCTAGTCACCCTTCAGCTCTGCTCCTTCTAGCCTCTGGAAGCTCCCTGCTCATCCCGGGAGTGTGGGTTTTCCAGCCTTGCTTTTGTGTTGCACTAATGCCAGTGGCCTTGAATAAATACCAGGCTTGTCTTACTGGTGCTCTGATCGCACTAATTTTGCTGTCTCGAGTGAATGAACTCCTGTTGTACTTAAAACCTCAAAGGCAATAACCCTTCTCCCTTTCCCCAACACACGGGTCACATCCTTTGCTAAAACTCTTAAAGGGATTTATGGTGGGTCCAAGTCCCTGTGAGCTTCTATTGTGTTTAGGGATTGGTCAGAAACCACCCCCTTTTGGGGAGGCTGGGCAGGTTCACCCTGATGGTCTCTGCTTCTGAGCTGGGGTTGCAGCTCTTCCAGCTGTCTTGGAAGTTCTCCCTGCCCTACCTGTCATCTCAGTCACTATTGAGATGTTGACTCCCTCCTCCGACCAGTCCGTGATGCCAGCCTCTGTCGTCCTCTTGTTGCATTTTCAAACAAGTGCCTTCGTGCTTTGTCCCATCCTGCCTTTCATGTTTGGGAGGCGCTCCCTGTAAACATCCACAACGCTACCTCGTTATCCTCCTCCAAGATTCTCCTTAAAGCTCTGCTTTGCTGTGGGGCCTACACAAAACACTGCCCGTCGTCTAGACCAACATTGTTTCCTTGGGCTCGCCCATCTGTCTGTATCCATCTGTTGTCTCTTAGATGGTAAGCTCTTTGGGGCAAGTGATTGTCATTTGTGTGGCACCTAGCACAGTGGGCTCTTGGTCCATGACTGGGCCTCCTAAGTGCTACAGAATACAAATAATAATAATGTAGTGCTGTTCTAGCTGAGCAGACAGTCAGTGACGCTCATGTTGCCATCTCTGGTCTGGGAGCAAAATCCCTGTTAGACCTTGTCTCCAGCATCTTTCCTACTCTGTGGGACCTGCCAAATCCCAGACACTCAACGTGTGACTTCCAGCACAAGGGGTTAGCTTTGGGAATGGGTGGTGGCAAGGGGCCGTTTTTGGAGCCGGGGGGGGTCAGAAAGGTCTCAGTGTTGTGCGAGGGATGGTGGGGCTAAGAGAGCTGGAAACAGCTGCAGGGTGGATCAGTCCAGCTGGGTTTGATTGCATGGGTTAGAGGAGGCAAGGTTTCTTTGAGGGCTCGGGGAGGAATAACTGTGTGTGTGTGGACACAGTGTGGCCTGGGGGGTGAGGCCAGCATTCTGTTGTAACCAAGTGCTGCTTTCTCTCTTCTTCTCCTCTGTACCCCCTCTGAGCTTTGAAGAGTGCGTCTGTTTCCAGTTCCTGGTGTCTCTGTACAGCTTTCCCTCGGCTGGCGTATTAGCATCAGAGAGTAGTGTTAGTTTTCATTTGACCCTCTGGATGCTATCTTGCCACTGGCATGTAGTCTTGGCCGTTATCTCTTTGTAGGTTTCTGTCTTAGTGGAGAGTAATAGAGGAAGTGTTTTCTTGTGGTTAGAGCTAGGACTGGGAGTCAAGACTCCTGGGTTCTACTCATTGGCTGGGAGTGGGAGCTTAGAGGTTGAAGCAGGGGCTGGGAGTCAGAACTCCTGGATTTTCTCCCCTTTTCTGCTGCTGACTTGTGTATCCTTGGGCAAGTCACTGCCTCTATCTGTGCCTCAGTTTGCCCCTTTAGAACAGGGATAATACTTAACATGAGTGGTGCAAGCCTTTCTGACTGGTTTATCAGGTGCATTACGCATGCTCTAGCATTCGATCATAGCCTGACGTAGGAGAACAGCAGCGCCTGTCTGGCTCCCAGTCCCTCAGAGTAATGTAACAGTTCACACAGTGTGGGATGTAGGAGGGCCAGTGTAGGAAGTACGTGCTGTTGCTGTCTTTCAGTGATTCAAAGAGCCAGGCTTCCAAGGCCCGTGTCTCCTCTGATGTCTGGCTAATGCCTTATGGCTGTCTTGACTTTTCAGGGGCAGAGACGGTATCTTGGCTGGGGGACTCCAGGGTCTCATGCCACCTGTTGTATGTGCTTGGTAGCTAACTTCTTACCCCCTTCCTTTCAATAGGTTGACTCTCACAGCCGTAATGGATGACTTGAATCTGCACTACCGGTTCCTGAACTGGAGGAGGAGGATCCGGGAGATCCGGGAGGTGCGGGCTGTCCGCTATCAGGAGAGATTCAAACACATTCTCGTCGACGGGGACACACTGAGGTGACTGGTGGGACTGGCAAACTGGAAAGTGGGTGCAGAGCAAGGAGCAGCCATAGCAGGGGATGGCCTGCAGCCTTCTCGCCTGGCACGGGGAAGGGGTCCACTGTGGCTGGCTACCGTCTCACTCTGCCTCTGCAGCTAGGGAATGGAGCAATAAAGTGAAATTGATGAGGTCTCTGAAGGCCTGGCTTGAGAGCTCCAGTCTGATCCTTTCTCTGCACTGGGGGTTGCACCCAAAGGTGTCGGATGGATGCTTTAACTTGAACATCTTCACTGAACAATGATGCATCCTGGGGTTATGCCAGTGAGTTGAGATTCACAAAGATTAGAGCTAGAATTGGCTCATTGTATCCATCCCCTCCTCCATCCAGTGTTGCTGGTTAGGCCGTGGTTGTGACGTACAGTATATTCTCCTGTGCTTTGTCCTGACTAATTAATGTCCCAAGCAACAAGGCTTCCCTAGAGGAGATAGATTCTTTTCCTGGCATCTACCTTAGGCAATCCCTTTCCCCGCTCCGTGCCTCAGTTTCCCCATCTGTACATTGGGATGGGGGGAAGGCTACTGACCCACCTCGCCGTAAGGCATAAGTGTGTGTAACGTGCTTTGAAATGCTCTAGAGCTGCAGAATGTTATTTGCAGACGTGGTGTTTCCAAGGCCTGGCAGGTGGCTGATTGGACTGAGCTGCAAATCCCATAAGTAAGGGCAGCTGTCCAATCTGCTTTCTGAGCCCTTGGGCCTAAATGTTCCAGAGTGACTTGTGATTTTTGGGGGCCTAACTTGAGACCCCTCCAAGGGGCCTGATTTCCAGAGTGCAGGTGCTCAGGTCTGTCTGAGAATTGGCCCCCTCCACGGCATCTCAAATGGGGCACCCAAAATTGCCAGTTGCTTCTGAAACTCCAGGCCTTGGTCTCCTGCCCCGGGGGCACTTGGCGATGAATTGGGTAAGGATTGTTCCATTCGCTATCTCAGCTGGCAGGTGAGCATGACTGGCACCTTCGCCAGATGGGTGTGGTCGCCTACCCAGACCCTGCCATCCCTTGTCGTTTAAAGGGCCCAGATCACGATGTTTAAGTAACCCGGCCTCTTATTTCTTGTCTGCAGTTACCATGGGAACTCTGGGGAGGTTGGCTGTTACGTTGCCCCCCGCCCACTGACCAAAGACAACAACTACTTTGAGGTAATCTCGCCTGCTGGGGCTGGGTGAACTCCCTGGGTCGGAGCTGATCTAAAGATCCTTCCGTGTGCTTGTTGTTCTCTCCTGGTGACACCATCTTTTGTCCTCTCTTGCTAGCCCAGCGTGCTGGGTCTCGGAGCTCTGCTGGGTTCGCCATATGTTCAGCCAGGGATTTCTGTACTGAGATTCTTGGATGCTAAGACTGGAAGGGGCCTCCTGCGTAACACCAGCCAGAGAATTTCCCCCAGTTACCCCTGTAATGAGCCCAGTAACTGACTAAAGCTTCCCTTCCAGAGAGCCATCCAGTCTGGATCTGAGTCCTTAAGAGATGGAATCCACCACTTCCACTGGTGATTTATGCTGGTGGTTAATGACCCTAACACTGTAACAAATTGGTGTCCTGTGTCTGGTCGGACTGTGTCTGGCTCTAACTTCCAGCCATGGGTTCTTGCTCTGCCTTTCTCTGCTAGATGATAGAGCCCTTTAGTATCCGGTGTTTTCTTCCCATGAAGGTACTTGGAGACCATGATCAAATCACCTCTCGATCTTCTCTTTGATAAGCCAAACAGCTCAAGCTCTGTTCTCGGAGATGGAGCCTGGCCTATGCTGTTGGTATTTTCTCCATTCTCCCTCACTTGAGTCTAAACTCTCTCGCCACCCCTGTTCCGGGAGGTGCAGCCAACTTGTCATTGTGCAGCGTGGCGGTGCCCTAGCTGATCACCCAAGCCACTGTGTTGGCGTGAGCAGGTGCCAGTGAGGAAGTGCTGCTGTTGGAATGGAAAAGGATTGTTCTCGTAATTACTTGCAGGTGTCGATTGTGGACAGTGGTGTGCGGGGGACCATCGCCGTGGGCCTCGTGCCGCAGTATTACAGCCTGGACCATCAGCCGGGGTGGCTGCCTGATTCCGTGGCCTACCATGCTGATGACGGCAAGTGAGTTGGGTCCCGCCCTGCTGGCCAGATTAGCGTAGCGTTGAGGCGTGGCTGGGGAGCACATTGGTGCAGGTGTCTCCTGTGGCATTTCCTGAGCTGCTGATTCAAAAGGGCTGGAAGGAGTGGGGGGGGGGGGGCACAGATTGCTTTGGCTGAGGGGGCTTTAGGTGCTGGATGCTGTCAGTGGGGCTGTGACTCTTGTGTGGGGTGAATGGGGGGTTGGGTGGATGCAGGAATTAATTTGATCAGCAGTAAAAGCCCTGAGCTGACAATCATCATAAGAACAAAAGAATGGGCATACTGGGTCAGACCAATGGCCCAGCTAGCCCCGTGTCCTGTCTTCCCACAGTGGCCAGTGCCAGCTGCTTCAAAGGGAATGAACAGAACAGGGCAGTTTATTGAGTGATCCATCCCCCGTCGTCCAATCCCAACTTCAGGCAGTCAGAGGTTTAGTGGGGAGACGACACATAGCTCGCTCGACACGCAGACGTCCCACCTTGGGCTGGAGCTGCGTGTTCCTTATCTCTGGTCAAAAGGACTGTGTAAACCTGGAAAACGTGCCACGCTGCTACTGCCGTGGCATGTCTGGTGCTGTCAGCCCTAGTTTCTTAAGCAGGCATCAGCACCCTGCTGGGCGCTCCACTGAGCTGCGCCATCTGCTTCCCTTCCGAGGCAGCACCACATCTGTGGTGAGGTCTGTATCCTCTGTGCTCATCCCCTCATGTCCAGAGAGGAAGGACGGCCAGGGCTTAGGGCGCCAGGCTGGCACTTGGGAGACCTGGGCTCAAGCCTCTCAGACTTCCGGGGTGATCTTGGGCAAGTCATGTCGCCACGCTGGGCCTTGGTTCCCCATCAGTACGTAAGGATGACAGCCCAGCCCTGCCTCACACATACCATACGTTAAAGATTGTGGAGTGCTCAGAGCCCTGCTGATGGGGGCCAGATAAGTACCTAAGATGGATAGACGGCCAGGCTGAATTAGCTGGATACCAAGCTGTCCGGTGTCCAGGCGGCTTCTTGCAGGGGTCGGTGCAACTGCACTGAGGTTAGCTGAGTGCTGCCTGGGATCACCTCGACACTTACTATGCGAATGGGAGGGTTACTCCATCGACGATGCCCTGACAGTGCTGTATGTCTCTGCGGAGGCCCAGGGGCCTATAGTCGTGAAGTGTTCCTCCCTCCCCTGCGTGTTCATTTTGCCCTTTGTGCCGAGCCGGGGTGCGAGCGAGTCTCCCTACGATGCTTTCCGAGGTCATTCCTTGCTCTTCACGCCCGCAGGCTCTACAATGGCAGAGCGAAGGGCCGGCAGTTTGGGACGAAGTGCAGCTCGGGGGATCGGATCGGCTGCGGGATTGAGCCGGTTTCTTTTGAGGTCCAGACGGCCCAGATATTCTTCACCAAGAACGGAAAGAGGGTGAGAGCCGCTCGGTAGAAACGGTTGCAGATCCGGCTGGGTTTCTTACTGCTTATGGGGGGAGGGATCTGACGAAAACCAAGTTGCCGGTGGAACTCTCCCATCTGCAGAGATGGGCAGAATGTGTGAGCTGCTCTTCCTGGGGCTAGATCCTCTAGATTAGCAGCAGAGCAGGCTTCCTCCAGTGACGTGACTCAGCTGGGACCCGCAGAGACCCCCTAACCCCATAGGTTCAGCTCCCATGGCTAACTCTGCTACTGCTGGCAGGATCGGCTGAGATACCAGGGCCCTGTCGTGCTGTGAGCAGGTGACACCAGAGGTACAGGAGGGTCTTGCTGGCTGTATCCCGCAGGTTGGCTCCACCATAATGCCGCTGTCCCCGGACGGGCTCTTTCCTGCCGTGGGGATGCACTCGCTGGGAGAAGAGGTTCGGCTCCACCTTCACGCCGAGCTGGGCAACGAGGAGGACGACAGTATCATGATGGTGGACAGCTATGAGGACGAGTGGGGCCGGCTTCACGACGTGAAGGTCTGCGGCACGGTGAGCGAGCTGATTGGCTCCCTGCAGGGGCGACCCGGGGCAACGTCGGCCTTCAGCTTGGGCGCAGGCTTTGAACCTGGTCCTTCCTTAGAGCTAAGATAACCCAGTTCCTGCCATTCCCCCTGCCCGCGGTCTCCTGCCCCTCTGGATTCCAAAGAGAGCTTCTTAACCCTGTGCCGCAGGTGCTGCGGGCCGGGATCTACAGAGCACGTGCTGTGCAGGGTGTTGGCTATAGGCCCAGCTGGCAAGTGATCAGGGTCCCCTTGAGAGATGGGCCTCTGTCTACAGCAGGTGTTGGGCTCTGCGCTGGGGGGAGGAGTGGTCTGAGCTTGGGGGGTTGGCTTTGTGCTTGCGTTAGTTTGGGTTCTTACCGGGGTTACCAGGGGCTGTGATGTCAAACAGGGAAATTCCTCTGAATCCAAGAGGCCAGACTAAGGGTCTCTGGCAGGCAGGGCACAGGTTGGAGCTAGGAATAAGGTTTTAAAGATTCTCCTTCTCTGCCTTGTAAGCTACAGTGGCTGCTGCTGTTTGTACCGCGATAGCCTCTAGGTGCCCCAATGTCCAGCGCTGGACAAACCCAGAACAGATCTGCCCTGAGTTGCTGACAAGCTAAGTCTAAAACGAGAGACAACAAGCGGATACAATAATAGGGGAGCCTAAGGAACCAAAGAGCCCAAACATCTTTTCTCCCCAGCTGCTACTCAGAGAGGTAGCATGGTCTAGTGAACGTGGTTGTGCACTAGGAATCTGGAACCGTTGGTTCTCTTTCCAGTACCTCAGTTTCCCCTTGTGTGAAACAGGGACAGTGATGCTGATCTGCCTGCACACAGTGCTTTGTGATCTGTGGGGGGGAAGTGCTGGCTAATTGTTAGATAGAATTAGCATTACCCAAGAATGTGCAGGCTTGTGTGATCTTTTCCTCCAAAGCGAGATTGCTGGCGCTGGTAATTTCACAAACGCACAGATGCTTATTTATTTTTAGCCAAGCTCCAGGTGGGGGTAGTGCTGGGGATTTCCCCCTACTCCCTGGAAATTCATCAAAGAAGTGGAATTGTTCCAAGCAGCTCCTTTGAAAACCTTGCTTGGCTTTGCTTTTTGGGCACCCCTGGCAGCGATGCATGATCTCATAGGTGCCTTGGAAGTGATCACCGCCCAGTTAGAGGGTAGAGCCTTGAAGTCTTTGCCAAGGTCTCTCAGTGCCTCCTTTCCGCTCGGCACTGGGAAGCAGCAGGAGCTAAAAATTTGGGGACTAGCTGTGTATGATCTGTGCTTAGCTTGGGAGTGCAGAAGTCACTGGTTTGGGCTCTGCTGTGTTACAGGCCAGACACTCGCTCCGTCCCACTCGGCCTAGGGATGAAAGCCTTGAGGTCTCTCAGGACTCATGCCTGCCATTCTGCCTCACAGATTTGGGGCATCTTTATTAACTATCTATAACTGGGAGCTGCTTTCTACCAAGATCAATTCTGAAGATGCGCCCTAGTCCTGAAAGCATTTATACCGATGCACCAAGTGCTTCTAGCCCTGGCCGGCTGTGAACCACAGGGCTTTGCAATCGCTCCAACGCCACGCTTCAGCCATCTTTGCAAAGCACGGTGAGATCTGTGGATAAGTGTTATTAGCCCCGTTTTTACAAATGGGGAAATTGACCAGCTGCGATCTCTAGGGCAGTATAAAATCTGGGAGTCCTGACTCCCAATCCCTGCCTTTAGCTACAGGGCTCTGCGCCCTCCCAGAGCTGGGGATAGAACCCAGGAGTCCTCACTCCCTTTCCTCTGCTCTCACCCATGGGCGGCCCCGCCCTTAGAGTTGGCAAGGCCTCTCTTTACTGATCCCGCCAGGTGCAAAGCCTCGCTCTGTCATGAAGAGGGCTGCAAAGCTAACGAGCCAGTCGGCTCTGTTTCAGCGTGAGCCTGTGGAAGGGTATGAACGCGTGCGTGGGATGCCCGTCTGTCATCGGGGCTGCTGTAATACAGTGAGCTTGGCAATGGCATCCTTCTCCCTGCAGCGCCACCCAGTAAAATCCCCACTGTAGGGTGCTCCTGAGAGCGACGCTGCAGGTGGAGTCCCACAGGCTGGTTCGCTTGCTGCTGAAGCTAGCTGAGTAATCCAGGACCATGCGTCTCCATCCTTGCTGGGGATGCTGGCCTGGAGTGGGGGTGACAGCCCAGGTCTCGGTTTCTGTTTCCCAGCTGCCATGGTTACCTGGAGCGTGGTCCCTATAATTATCGGGTGGGTTTTGCCCTGGCTGGGGGAGGGTGAGGAGCAAATCCCTCATTGGTTGGGGACAAATCTCAGGCGGCCACGTGACGATCTCGCCGCATGGCTGGGTTGTCACGTAGCTTCCGGGCCTTGGTCCCACAAGCCCAGCCTGTGGACGTGCTTCTTGCTGGTGTGGGCAAGGTCCAGCACTAGGCCTTGTTCAGCCCCTTTCCCTACCTGCAAGGGTACAAGGCTGACGATCAAAGGGGGGGATGGGCCCAAAGGGATGTGGGCCGAAACGAGCCCACCTCTTTGGCCTTGCCGGGCATCTGTGCAGGCTTCCCAGCAGAAGCCGGCTCCTCAGGACGTTCTCTGCCCGTGCTCTGCAGCATTGACCCCTCAACATGGGTCATTGCCACAGGCTGTGAGCGCCTCCGGTTGAGTGGGCTCTCCTGGCTCTGTTTTTGGCCAGCACGCCCCCCCCCCCCCCCCCCCCGCAAACACTGCTTCGCTCCCCTCCTTGCCTTTGGGGAGCAGGGATCTCTGCAGGGATCTCTGTGCTCTGGCAGCAGGTCGGTTCATCACCCGGCATCACAGGCGAACCCAGCGGCGGGGCTGGCGGTAGCTGCCATGTTGGCGTAGCTATATGGCCTAGCGCTTATCCTTGCTTCCGGCACCCTGCTGCGTTCGGTAGGGTGAGAAAGGAAACTGCTGAACGTGACGGTGGATCATACCTTGGGCATCTGAATCTCACGCTTTCTTTGTCGCTGGGTCTGGATGCTCGCTGCTCTTCTAGTGGGGGTAGAGCCTGTGGCTGCTGCATTACCCCAGATGCTTCCGGCGCACCCCGAGTCCCGCATGTTCAAACAGCTCCGACGCACGCTGTCCCACGGCAATGGGAGAGCTGTGGTTAGAGCAGGGGGCTGGGAGTCAGGACTCCTGGGTTCTATCCCTGCCTGTGACCACGGGCAAGGCTCTGCCCTGACTGCCCCTCTTACCTGCCCTGTAAAATTAGGGCCAATAATATCTGCCCACATCACAGCGGGGCTTATGAGGCCGGCTTAGTCTGGGGGATTGGGGTGACTGGCGCTGTAATGCAGTGCAAAGCCGTGTCTGGAGCCCGTTCGTGAGAGGGCTCTTCCCAACGCCAAGCATACCATCTCCTTCTCCTCCCTGGTCCGGCCAGGATGGAAGGCATCAGTTCGAGCACAGGCACTCATTGCTTGTTGGTTACTAGGGGAAATGTCCCCCCGGAAGATACCCCGTGCTCCCCTTTTGCCCTTGTACTTTCATCTCCTCTTTCCTCTGGGGATCCCAAAGCCCTCTGGTAGAGGAAGACAAAGGCAATCCTTCATTCACAGATGGGGAAACTGAGGCACGGAGTGCGGGGCGGGTGTGGACGTGACTTGCCCAAAGTGGAGCTGTCAGTGGGGTTGGAAGCTAGAACCTTGTGCTAATCACTAGCTGCTGCTGCCTCCTCTTCCCAGCTGGAGCTCTCGGAGCATTTCTACCCTCTCACCAGAGTCTTTTTCAAAAACAAACTCGGGACCCAAACTTTCTCCAGCTGTGAATGCAGGCCCCACGTCGCAGCACACGTGATGGCCGCTCGTGTATGCCGGATGGAGCCGGGCCGGACCATTTGATCAAGGCGCCGCGGCGGGGAAGAATCCGCCGTCTTGGGCTGCATCCTTTTCCGTCTCAACCTTTATTAACTGCCCCCCTCCCACCCTCCTCCCCGATTCTCCTCTGACATTTCATTGCAGACAACATCTGTGAAGTTGAATTTTGAGGCAGGGCCAAGAGAGACATTCCAAGGCCCTCGCTGACCTTTAGACGGAGCGAGTGTTTCTCGTCGGCTCCCTGGAACGGCTGCGTGGGGTTTTGCCATCGCTTCTGCCTGCCTGGGCAAGTCTCTTTGGTTCTCCGCCTCCCACCCCTTCCCTCTTGCCATGTGTAAATACCGGCCAGCTCAGCCGCACTACCACAAACGTTCAAACAATGCACGGTGCTAATTGACGCGGGAGGGTTGGCAGGGTGTGGCGTGAACACCGAATTAGGAGCTTTATAAATAGGCTTTTGCATTCTTTCACGGTACAGCTGGCTCCTGTGTGGGGCGGCACCCCGTCTTTACTCCTTTGGTTTCCGTCAGCCCCAGCAGAAGCCACTGTTACCCTCTCGGGCAGAGGGATTCCCACGCAGGTGCTGAACTCTCCCATCTCCAAAGCAGCAGGGTGCGGTGGCTGGGGTTACTGGGACTCCTCCTTGGTTCTTCTGGCTCTGCCACTGATGCAGCACGTGACCGTAGCCATGTCACATCGCCTCCTTGTGCCTCAGTTTCCCCTCCCTACAACTTCCTAATCTTGGTGTGAAGGCTTAATGTCTGTAAAGAGATCCTCAAATCAGCAGCACCTTATGAGTGCAGAGTGTTACTGTTAAATAGGCTCATTTCCTGGTCCACTGATCTAGAGACCTTCCGTTTCCCGAAAGAGACAGACTGCTTGGAGAAGGGCATTGGACACACAAGGCGGGAGATTGCCTGGGACAGAGCTTCTTACAGACACAGACCAGTTTTGTCCCTTCATTTCTAAATCACCTGTCCCCCCAAACACTGTCTCAGATGAGAGGGGTCTCGAATGCAAACATCAGATGAGCTTTTTGGGAACTCCCTGTGCTGTTGGCAGCTGGGGAGTGGGGCTCCCCTGACAAGTTGGTATTGGGTTCTTCTGGGGAGTGGATCAGCACCCAGCTGTGGCATGCCAGCGAAGCCGTAGTCCTGCATGGCAGCTTGGCATCAGTGTGGTCGTCTCACTGAGATGACTTAGGCTTGGACAAAGCTACCTGGCCTGTTGTCCCCAGTGGGGAAATTGTGCATGAGGCAAGAGCAGGCTTTTAAAGCCAAGACTAGGAGCTGGGAGTCCTGGGTCAGTGGATGACCTTAGCCAAGTTGCAGCCACTCTTTGTGCCTCAGTTTCCCTCTCTCTAAAACAGAGGGTAGAGCGTGGGTATCTACCCCCAGTTGCTGACCTGGACAGAGGTCCCTCTGACTGCTACTCTCAGGGCAAAGCTGGCTCTCCATTCTCCAATCCCCAGCAGCTGTGGTTCTGGCATCTTTCAGAAGTCGCTTGTTCTTTGGCTCCTTTTAGCATCACGATGTTCATGGAACTTCTGTTATCTGCACTAGGGTGGCACCTTTGGGCCCCAACTGAGATAGGGGGTCCCGTCGTTCTGGGCCCTGCACATACAGTGAGAGATGATCCCTGCCCTGGAGAGCCTGCAAATTAAATAAACAAAAGGCCAGTGAAGCGCTGGAGGGAAACAAGGCCTGGACTAGACCTTTGCCCTGGTGTAACTGGTGGTCAGGGTGATTTTTTTTTTTTTTTTTTAACCCATCCGGTTATACCAGTACAACCCCTAGTGTGGGCACATGTATGTTGGTGTAGAGGTGCCTTTGACCAGTGTAGCTTGTTCCGTTTCCCCTACAAGAATAAGTCACCTTTATACTGGTAAATCTGCATTCCCATCAGGGGCTTGTGCTGCTTTCACAAGTTGGGTACAGTTAAAGCGTTGCAGCGTCTGTGTGCGCGTGTGGACAAGGCCTGTGATTTAAAGATGGGATGTCGTGGGGTAGCCTAGGCTTTCCAGCATGTGCCGAAGGACACTCTGCTTTCTCTTTACTCAGCCCGAGAAGACCTGTCTTAGCTCGAGTTAGCCGCCGTGGTCCACCACCACCCCTCTAAATCCTAATCTAGACAAAGCCACAGACACCTGCCGGAAGTCGCGCAGCAGGTTGGTGGTAGAGCCGGGAATAGACCCCGGGTGTCCTAAATCTTTCCCGTGCCCTAACTGCTAGACCTTGCTGCCTCCTGTGTATTTTCTCTCCTTAAGAACATGTTGGTGGCTCAGCCAGACTGCGGGAAGGGAGGTTGAAGCAGTGGGTTCTGGGAAGGAAGGAGGCCTGGCAGTCATGTTATTACACAGCCACTCCAGGAGCATGAAAGTGTCTTTTCCTCTAATCCTCGGTATAATTCAGGCCTGATCCGACCCCTTTCTCTTGCCTGCTCCATCCCGCTAGCGACTGGAGTGCATAACTAACCCTGATCCCTGCTGGGAAAGGGGGTCCGTGGGTGGCCCTGTCCCACAGCGTGTGGGGGTGGAGTGAGCCTGCGTGGCTTTAAGCAGCATGGCGTGAGATTCCCTGTACTGACAGTGGAATCTCAATAAAGGCTCTTAGCTTGGGTCCTCTTATACCGTGCTTTTCATCAGTAGATTTCAACGTGTCATTATCTCCATTTTCCTGATGGGGAAACTGAGGCACAGCGGTGACATGACCTGCCCCAGGACAGTGGCAGAGCTGGGAATAGCACCCAGAATAGCCGGTGCTCTGTCCACGAGGCCACACTGCCTCCCTCTAGTGGGTGGGCTCTGGCACTGCTGTGCTGCCAGAGAGATGAACTCGGTGAGCCATCTCTGTGGCACATCTAGGGATTTTTAGCTTCGGGCCCTAGCGAAAGAACGGACTGGATCGTGAGAATTTCCCTGCACCTGGGGGCTGAGGCAACAATGGGGGACACGTTATGCCAGGCAAACTCGATGGCTTTTTATTTTCATTGGCTGGCGTTAGAGGAGGCAGAGAGCATGCTGGAGGGGCATCAGCAAAGCGTTTGAGATCGTCTCACGCTCCTGTCCTGTGGGGCTAGCTTCAGTGCACGCGAATCCAATTACCTTCCTGGGTTGGAGCAGACCCGTGTGGCGTTGGGATGAGGCTGGGGTGCCATGCGGCTGCTGGCATTCGGCCTTTTATATAACAGCCGGGAAGAGTTTGCAAAATTAACTGCCCGCCTGAAATCGGGGGTGGCAGACGCCAGCGCCGCTAAGGCAAAGGGAGCTAGGAAGGTTGTGGATCTGGGCAGGAAATAGCCATGTTGCCAGCTGCTGTGATTTCTCTCATGACTCTCTCACTATTTGATGTCTCTTTACTCCTTAAAGCACCATCTCCTGGAGTCATGTGACAGCATCCTCAGCTTGCGTTTTTTTTTTTTTTTTTTAATTATTGAAAGTTTCTAGCCCTTGTGGCTGTGGAGAAAAGCTAGAAAACATGACCCCAACTGTTCAGAAACTGGAAAACAAATAAAGAATCACAAATGTATTTTTTAAACCTCGTGATTGGCTTAAAAATAATCTCACGACTTTTGGAGCCTGACTCCGAATTTTTGGATGCTTGGGGCTGGCGATGCTGGATCCAAACCTTTTTTTCTTGTAGCGCTTACTGCTGCAAGTGCATGGTGCCTTCATGGAGCTAGCTGGCTGTTGCAAATACTACGCCCAAACCCAGTCTGTGGCTATTCGGTGGGCAGGGGCTCCAAGGGAGATGCTGGGGGTGACGGTGGGCAGCGAATTGGCTGAGAGTTTGCAGTGCAGTAGGGGGCCATGTTAATTTGGCTGCACCTGTGTTACAGATCAGAGAGGTATTAGATGTCCATCCAGCATGCCTAGAACCAGCCCAGGCTCCCAGGTGCATGTACAGGCACCTCGCTGCCTGGAAGGCATCAGTGACTAGGGCTGAGGTGAGATGCAGAGCAGTGCTGCCGATCAGTGGGCAGGAGTGAGTAACCATCCCCAAGCAGCGGGAGGGCAAGAGGCGGCGTTCGAGGTGATCTGAGCGTCTCTGGCCAGGAGTATATACAGTCAGCACCCCTTCCTAGCACTGTTCCCGGTAATCAGGTCTCTGTCTTTTTTTCGGTCAACTGAACAGATTGAATTCACCGTCAGGCATTTTTTTTCTAGCTCTTTGCTCACTTTTGTGGCTCCCTCTCCAATTTTTAACCCCCCTTTTAAAAAGGGGGACCCCAGAACTGTACTCAGTGTTCCGATGCTGGTCTCAGCCCTGCTTCGTTAGAATCCAAAGACGAGGCTGCGCATTCTACGCTGCAGCTTGACGCTGCGATGGAGAGTACGGCCAAGTTTTTCAACGGGGAGACTAAGCGGCCTGTAGGGGAAGGATGGCCTAGTGGTTAAGGTGCTAGCCTGGGGCTTGAGAGGCCCAGGTTCAGGTCCCCACTTTGACTGTGACCTTGGGCAAGTCATTTAGGGGGACACTGATTTTCAGGGCGAGTTAGGCACCCAGCTGCCATTTGAGCCTTTGACAACAAAATTCCTCCTTAACCTCTTTGTGACTCAGTTTCCCCATGTGTAATGGGGATAATAGCGGGGTTGGGCAGATAAATACACTAAGGATTGTGAGGGGCTCAGACACTGTGGGGACGGGGCCCAGATTTATGTACTTAAGAGCCTGATATTTCAGCTCTTTATAAAGGAGGGTTAGTGTCGTTGTCGTGTAATAGATGGGGAAACTGAGGCACAGAGCAGGGTAGGGGGTGAGGACTTGCCCCATGCCACCCAGCAAGGCAATAGCAGAGCCGATGTCTTTGAAAGCGACTAGTGATTTTTTTTTGCATGTCCGAACCACCGATCAAATGGCCTGGTTTCCAGAACGCGGGTGCTCGGGACTTTCTGAGAATTAGGTCCCTCTAAGAGGGTACCACATTGAGGTGGGGGCCTCCGAATCACAATCACTTGAAAGCCTGGGACATGATTTTCAAATTCCCTGTGTTCTGCCCACTGCACCATGCAGAGATTTTAATCATCTCGGACTGACGCTAGCTCTCTGATTCCAACCACCGGGAAAGAACAATTGGTGAAAACCACCTCCGCCCTTGGGCCAGCCTAGAAGGGGAGACTGCAGATTGTTCCTTTCCATCTTGCCACCCTTAGTGCTGAATAACTGCCCGTGCTAAATTCCCCCTCCCCCAATCCCTTGAATCTCTAGCCAGGGCTTTTCCGTTTTAGCTCCAGACTGTCAGGAAATGATAATGCACATAATTCACATTCTTCTCTCGGACAATCTTATTACTGACGGCCCTTGATGAAAGGCCTGCTTTGGGTTTGGGCGCTCCGGCTGGCTGGGAGGGGGGAGGTAGAGGGCAGTTTTACCATGTGTCTGTCTGCTCCCAAAAAGCTGGTTGTCTTGGAATTTTCGTAGTCTGCGCCACAATCGCCCCGGGCCGTCTCCCCGCACACGCTCCCCGTCCTGGGGAATTGCACGGGCCTCTTGCTTTTTCCAAATCCTGCTGCCTGCTAGGAAGCATCAGCTGAAGGGGAGCTGGCAAGGGTGGCACAGATGCCCCCTTGAGAAGCCCTACTGGGATTATGGGCTGATTTTTTTTCCCCATCCGCCCCCTTGCCTCCCTTCCTGCCCATGGCAAAGGATTCTTAGGCTTGTCCATACAGGGACCCCCTGGGACCTTCATCCATCAAGTCAAGACTCCATTCAGCAATATGAGAAAGGCAAGGTGGGCGTGTGTGCCCCCTCCTGACACCAGGTCCTACCCCCCCCGGTTGAGAACTCATGCCTAGGGGACCAGCCAGCATGGTCCGCCTTTCCAGAAGGGCACTATACACTCAATGGGCTGCCTGAGCCACTCTCCGGCTCTGTGCCTTGTTCCCCGCACGGGAGCCTTCTCCATCTTGTCCTCGATCCTTGCGGTGTGTTTTTCCTGGCACAGGGGCTGCCCACGGCACCACCACAGAGCCAGCTCCTGAGAGGGGCTCAGCGCCGCCCCCCCCCGTCAAAACAGATAGGAGCTGTGCATGCCCATCGCGGCTTGGGATCCGCTCCGTTGTGCCCTGCAACGCGAGGCTTCCAGATTACAGCTGCTTAAGGCCTGAAGTGTCTGTGTGCGATCATCTACTTGAGCCCCAGCCGCAACCGAGCTATTGAGGGTCCTGTCGCTCGCTCTCTGAGTTGTTTGCTTCTGAACCTCACGGAAGACACGGGGGCAACCCTTATGGAGGGGGCTGTCGTCGTCAGTTAGCACAGAGAGCGTTCCGAGCTCTGCCGCGGGCGAGGCAAACCTGGTGGTGTATGGGTGTACGGCCATGGAATGGGGCACGAGGGAGGGTGCTGCACTGAGCTGGAACGCAGTGGGGGAGGGATTGTGTAGGGCTGGGGGGGAGTCCCTGTTGATGGACGGCACAGGGCGGGGCTGGATGGCGTAGGCGGGCAGCCGCTACTCGGAGAGTCTGTTATTCAGCCGATGCCTTACTAGTTTTAAAGCAGCTAATTAAAGGGGGATTAAGGTGTTTTGTGGGCAGCACCGCTGGGTGAATCACCGCCACTGCTGTGAGTGCTGCCATGGCGCTGGGTAAACAATGCCCCCGTCATGTCTCCGGGAGGAGCGTGCATGCCAGCGCCTTCGCTGGGGCAAGTCGCAGCCGAGGGGCATGAGCTGCCGGTGGGAAGGTTGCCAGGGCCAGGGGGCCCCACTGGTGGGTGCCAAGCCTGCCCCTAGAAAGGGGGTACCCAAGCAGGCTCTGGAATGCCAGCACTGGGGTCTGAAGGCATCTTCCCATGCTAGGGGTCAGAGGTCAGGATCCTACAACCCGTGGGCTCCGTGGCTGTTCAGCTGGGGGCTGCCAGCTTGTGGGGCAGGGGGAGCCCTGCTGGTGGCTTTTGTGTTGTGAGCATCCCCGGAGCCTATTTCCTTCCCCAGGTTTTAGGGAATGGGGTGGGGAGGGGGAGCCACCAAAGGGTCTCAGCCTGTGGCCCCCAACCTGGGAAGCCCCTGGAAATGTCGCCCCCCAAATGCAGCTTGGATTAGGTCCGGAGAAGTTTCCAGGGGATGGGAATTGAAAACCATATGAGGAAATCCTCCCCCACTGGCTGGGGGGGGGGGGGGGTCCGCCCCCCCCCCCACCGAAAGGGGGGTCCGCCATTGACTTCAGGGGAGCCAAAGTTCCCCCCAAATGTCTTGATGCTCCCCGCCTCGAGGGCTTTGGAGTTGCTCTGCAAGATGCCAGCTGTCCTGCACGAAGTGTGGAGCCATAGGACTGGAGTGGGTGGTCGCTGAGGTCATGCCCGGTTTTGTGGGAGCCCCATCACATCATCCTGCCCAGAAATGGATCAGGT
Organism: Emys orbicularis; assembly: GCF_028017835.1. NCBI lineage: Eukaryota > Metazoa > Chordata > Testudines > Emydidae > Emys > Emys orbicularis. The sequence goes on from NC_088701.1 coordinate 19,721,321, forward strand.
TCCATCTTCAGACTCCGTAGGGCGCTTGCCCCCACCCTTCCTACTGAGGCTGCAAACTTCCTCCTCCTCTCCAGCCTCAGCTGCTCCCTGGCCAGTTTATTCCCATTTGTTCTTGTGCCAGCATTGTCCTTTGGCTCCTAAATCGCTTCCCCCTTCCCAGTGTCATTTACCGAGAGCAATCGGATCCCCCTCAGCCTTTGTCTGGCTGAGCAGGCCAGGCCCCTCCTGTCTCCTCTTGCGAGATTGGCTCCGTTCCCCTGGTCAGCCTAGTGGCTCTTCTCCACACGTGCTCCGGTTTGAATGCCGTGCTCTGGCCTGGAGCACGTGCTCTGGTTGTGTATTGCCGCGAGCTAGCAGAGGTGAGGGCTGTAGCCTGGGGACTGGGACACCCAGCTTCAATTCCTGGCTTTGCCCCACACTTCCTGTGTTACTGTGGGCAGGTCACTTGGTGTGTCTGTGTCCCAGTTCGGGGCTATTGGGGATAACGGCCCTGCCTCGCAGCAGGCGTAGGAGGATAAACACACTGACAAGTGTGATATGCCCAGATGCTGCGGTGATGGGCGCCATGTTCGTACCTACAGTGGATTGATAAGAGCATGGAAAAAACTTCCCTGGCTCTGAGCAAGCTCCTGGCTCTGCACAGCTGGGGGCCCCCACAAATCCCTGGGCATTCTGCATCCCCCCCTCACCCCCTCACGGTGTTTTAGAGCAGTTGCTGTGCTCATGAAACTCTTCATGTGATGGTGAGCAGGCTCCTTCCCATCAACCTGTAGAACCAGCTCCTGGTCTGGTGCTGTCATTGGCCCCGGCCCTGTCTGGACGCCACCTGCATGCATAGTGTGCAGCCACGTGTGTTATCTGCTGTCCTAATCGACAGAGCTGACATGCTCTTTTATGCAATCCTACGTAGGTATCCTCCTCTTCTAAGCTTGCTTTCTTCCAGCAGGGGAACATTCACAGTCTCTTTCCAGTGTTGTTCCTTGTCAAGAAGTGACCCGAGCTGACTTCGTCTTCCAGAGCCTCGTGCTGATTTTATTTTGGTGCTTAGATGGATGAGCAGTTCTCAGAATCCCGTGGCAATGCAGCGACTGAGTGGAAAAATGTAAACCACTGACCCTTTCCATGGCTTGGCAGGAGCCAGCAAATATTGGTTCAACATGCAGCCGGGCTCCGAGACGCGGGGTGGGGTCGGGGAGCTAAAATGGACAAGATGCTTTGGGCCTGGTGCAAACTAATCTGTCAGCTCCAGCTGTCAGCCAGTTGGTGTGTTGTTTTCTTGATCGCCAGGCCTTTGACGTCGTGGATCGGCTCTTGCCACTCTCATCTCGTGCGTGTGAATAAGGCTCTTCCTAAGGGATGAGCCCAGGCAGCCCTGGGGAGCAAAGGAGGGTGTGAGGTTGTCTCGTTCATGATCCCTGAAGGGATATTTTTCCACGCAGCTGCGTTAGGTGGGACAAGGGCCCGGCTTGCTAGAGGCAGGAAACAAAAGCTGATGTCTGTGACGCAACAATTGGAATGTCGGGCGCTGTCCAAAGAAAACCTCGTGACATAGGGCTTGCCTCATGAATCTGCAAAGCTCCCGGCCTTGTAAACATCCCCTTCTCCTCCTGAAAAACCCAGATTTTGCAATTCCCTCTGGATCCCCAGAGCAACTGGGACAGAAAGTGCAGCTTTCTTATCTCTCTTCCCCACCCCCACTGCCCTCCCAAAGTTAGCCAGATCCCAAGTGAGATCAGTTTAACTCAGTCTATACCACTGGGACACGATCTAGTTTTTCTCTCCAACAGAAGCTGTTTCTTATGACTCCCCTTTCCTCCCCAACCCCAGGGCTTTTCGGGGACGGCTGCCTCTTTTGGGGAGCTGGCTATGGGGCATTCTGGGTGATGTGGTGGGAGGGAGGGGGTAGCCTAAAACAGCTGTCGTCGCTGGGTTGTCCCTGGCTTGTTTGAAAGGGCTGAGTGGTCTCATTCTGCTTCCTAGAAGATGCCTCTCTGTATCCCAATCCCAAAGCGAGCAGGTTGGCTGGCTTCTGTCACTTCCTTTCCCTCTTCTGCTGAAACTTACCGACCTTCAGTTCTGAAATCTGTCTGAGCCCCCATCCCCGCCCAGTGTTGGGGGCATAAGCCCCTCCCACTGGGCGGAGCTAGAGCGCTATATAACTGAGCCAGACTGAGTGACCCCACCCAAAGGGCTGTAGAGATGCAGCCGGTCTCCTTCCATACAGGCTGTTCCATAAGCCATTCACTTCACCTGGTGCTAGCGCCATCGCTTTAAAGTGGGCCGAAGAGCTGAGTGACATTCTTCTTTGCTCCCCGCTGGGCTACGAAACGCTCCCAGGCTGGGGACAGATGGGACCTGCAGCCCAGGCTCCCCTCTGGGTCACTTGAGCAATGCAGACAGCAGCAGGGCCTGCTCTGTGGCCGTGCAGGGGACCTTTCCGGGGCAGACAATCGGTCATTCTGCAGGTCAGGGGTTCGCTACCTATGAATTGTGAACAGGCACCTGGGGGGTGAGGAGCTGGGAATGTCTTGGCATGGGAAAGGTGAGAACCGCTGCCATGGGAGTCCCTGCCTTGTGGGTCTCTGGTGCCGCGTCTGCTCTCAGGGGCTGACTCCGTTCTCCTGTTCTCTGCAGCTCCTGGAGTACGTGGGCAAGGGAAAGAGCATCATCGACGTTGGGCTGGCCCAGGCAAGGCACCCCCTGAGTACCAGGAGCCACTACTTTGAGGTGGAGATCGTAGACCCCGGGGAGAAGTGCTATATCGCGCTAGGCCTGGCCCGGAAGGTAAAGCCACTGGGTGGATCCCACACATCCGTCCGATTTGTGTCTGTCCGCGAGCCTGCTGATAGCAAGAGTGGGTTGAGCTGGGGCTCGGGAGACCCGGCTGCAATTCCTGGCCTAGCCCCCGACGTCCAGCGTGACCTTGAGCAAGTCACTTAATCTGACCCGTGTCTCAGTTTCCCACCTGTCCAATAGGGATAATGCTCCCCTACCTCCCAGGATGGGTGGGAGGATCAAATCTGCAAGTGAGTGTTTTGGGGCTCGGATACAAGGGTGATTAAGGCCAGATCAAGTCCTAGGTAATGTCTCTGGTCACCTAGACCTTCCTAGGGCTGTTAGCACTCGTTCCCATGTTTAGGGAGAGTGGGGAGCAGACCCACTCGCCTGGGTTCCTTTCCCATCTCGTCTACAGACTCTTCGCTTTGCCACACCTCAGTTTCAGTAGGAGGGAGCTCCCACTTAGCGGTGTGAGAAGGTTAATGTCTGCGACGTGCAGGCTCTCTGGCCGGAGTTACAGAGCCTGGGGATGGGTAGCTGTGGGCAGGAGGGCCAGAGATGGTGGTGGGGTGGGGTGGGAGGGTTGATTGGCGCCGTTGGCTGTCAGCACTTGGTTTAGATCTTTCTAATGTGCCCAGATGTCCAATCCAGCACGGTAGCACTACATCTCTGCAAAGGGTCTGTAACGCCAGACATGGAGACGTTGCTTTGCCTTCAACCTGTGGCTGCGGCTTCAGCTAATGAGCAAAGATGCTTGGGTCTCAGTTGTGGGGGCTTCCATTTGTTCTCATCACCCTCCGTCCCCTGCCATCTCCAGCTCCTTCCACTGCCAAGGCTGGGTACCCAAGGCCAGAGGCTGTGATGGCATAATCCTCCCCCCCATGGCAGCATTGTTGAGAAGTTGGGTAATTGAGGAGCATGGATCCAAGTGTGGATGTTTTTTTACTCTCAGATGGTTACAGACTAGGTGCCCAGGTCCCTCCTGGCTCTGTCATTGTGAATAACCCCTAGCTCTTCTCAGCAGCACATCTCAGAGTGCTTTACAAAGGAAGTCAGTATCATTATCCCCATTGTATACATGGGGAAACTGAGGCACTGAGCGGGGAAGTGACTTGTCTGAGGTCTCCAGCAGGCCAGAGCCAAGAATAGAACCTAGGTGCTTCCTAGACCTTCCATGGTTGTTCTGAGGAGATCTCCCATCATGGGATGACCCAGCCTGACCCTGTTTAGCTTCTAAGAGGTGCCCCGATCTCTATTCAAGCTGCATGTTTTATTATTGTGCCTGTTTATTAAAAGCCCCTTCTCAGGCACCCACCACCCCGGCAGGTGAATTATCTAGCCAGGCCCATTTCTCTTTGCGAGGTCTCACTTGATTGTGGCATGGGCGCCACCCTCTAGGCTGTGCTGCCTCCCCTTTGAGAATGCAAACCACCCCCTGCCCCTTTCCTGTCAAACGCAGCCATCTGTTTCTGTGTTTGTCCCGACATGTGATCTGGATTCACGCACGCACGTTCGCCTCCCGGGCGATGCAGCGCATTCCTGGCCCCTGCTGCGGCTAGCGTTCCTCGCGGCACGGCAGGCTTGCCAGGTCCGTGCCATGTGAGCGCCGGCCCTGGGGGTGGCTGTATCCACGCTGCCAGGTTCCCTGCTCCTGCCAGGTCAGCTCCTGTCTACAGGGGTCTGCTTGTTACCCAGCTGTGCCTTGTCTGATGACAACCTACTGCCCTAATCTGGGACAGTGAGTGATTGGAAACTGCTCTGCGGGCACTGCATGAAACGAGGGGGTGGGCTCTCAGTTCAGTTCCTAGCGGGGGAGCGTCTGCATCGTAAGGCCACCATCGCAACGGGCACCTCTGCTGGCATTCTCCGCAGAGACCATGTAAAACTAGGTCTGCACTTAGGTTTTGCTGTGTTAACTCTGCCGGCTTTTCCCACCGGCTTATTCCGGTTTGGGGAAGTGAAATAAGCGATACCGGCATAAGCAGTTTTATACCGGGATAACTCTCTACACTAGGGCTTTCGCCAGCATAGCCGCATTGGCAAAAACCTACCCTGACGGCGATAGCTCTGCTGCTCAAACTTCTAAGAGCAGACTTGGCCTAACGAATGAGACCAACGCAGCCCCTCTTAGGCACTTTCTTCCCTAAGAGAGAAGGTGTTTTGTGTTCCCAGGTCTGCCTGCAAGGTACTTCCCCTCTCCCCTCCATGCCTCAGTTTCTCCATCTGTAATATGGGGACAATGATACCTCTTTGGAAAGCACTTTGGGATAAGATCTAGGGCTGATGACTGGTGATTAAGATGACTTGATGAGAGGTAAGCGCTGAGGAAAGACCACACTGTTGGTAGTTTTCACATGAGTTGGTTGGCGGTGTTGAGCTCGGGAATGAAGGGGGGAGCCTGTCCATCGCCAGACCCCTAAGGAAGCTGCCCTTCCACTCAGAAGGGAGGACTCAAAATCGTTAACAGGGCAACAACTTGCCAGGGGTGAATGGCCCACAACAGGCAGGAAGTGGCCCTAGAACCCGGGCTGGGAACGAGCCAGAAGCGACCCCGTCTAATCCCGCTGTTCCTTGCCTGCTTTTGCTGGAGCTGGAGTGCGGCAAACAGGTGGAAATGGATGCTTGGGTCCAGCGGTCTCCTGGGGACAGGCCAGGTTGAGTGTGATAAGGCCACGCTGGGTCACAGCATTGTCAGCTGGAAACCCTAAATTCCATCTACCCTGAGCACGTCACGACCTTCTGTGTATTTAACCCCACACGCCCCTGTGAGGCAGGGCGGTTCTCTTATCCCCATTGTACAGGTGGGGAACAAGCACAGAGAGACTCGGAATCCGTCTAAACTGTTCCCTAAACCCGGACGTGTGGGACCGGGGCTGGTGGAGTCGAGTGTCCGCACTGCATTGTGAACCTGGTTTTGCAGCTGCTGGACCCGGGTCTCAGCCGTGCTAACGTATCTGCGCTGACCTGACTCGGGGCTGCAGCTTGGCAGGCATCCACACTGCTGAATGCCGGGGCTCGGAGCCGAGGCTCCGTGGGACTCTGGCTCTGACCCACTGTCCTAGCAGGGTCCTAGGAGCCGGATCCTGCAGGCTTGGTGTCCTGAGTCGGACCGATTTGTGTGTGGACGGAAGGGGGGGGCTTCAGAGCCCAGGTTCAGTATGCAGTGTAGACATGCCCTGGTGACTTGTCCAAGGAGCAGCCCCTTGATTCCGTTCCAGGTTTGCCTCCTAACCACTGGACCATCCTTCCTGTCCGATCGCCGCATAATATTGCCGGCACTGGCAGCACCACAGCCCCTCTGAGGGATGCAACGGGACCATCTCTATACTGGGTCCCCGGCCCCGTTGCGTTCCCGCTGCGGCGCTAGCCAACCCACGCTCTGCACAGGGCTGGGCCGCGGTGGAGCAAGTTGCTGCGTAGGTCCCGGGAGCATCTTTCAAACGGGCGCCAGAAAGCGCTGGGGAGCAGGTAGCTCTGAGTCACCCCTGACTCATGCCGGTGCCTTGGCAGCCTTCGGGCAGGCTTCCCTCATCCCCGGTGGTTTGGGATTGGTCTCGGTGCAGTGCGTCCTCATTCACTGCACCGCAGCCGTCTAATCCCAAGGGATTTACCTGCCGGTGAGTCACGCACCCGAGGCAGGCCATGCCCCGGCCTCCCAATTAACTCTCGCATGGGCCAAGCGCTCTGATTGCACAGGGTCCGGTTCCCCTCCCCTTCCCGAAGCCAAGCGAGTCACAGCAGCTGCTGTCAGGCCCCCCTCGCCTCGGTCGGGGATGGCGGGAAGGGGCATGCCGTGGCGCCAGGGGTGGGGGATGTGTCTGCTGTGCTTTTACAGCTGGATTTTCCATCTCAGCCCAAGGCCAAAGGCAATCTCCCAATTTATAGGGAAATATTTTAGCAATTCCCGCCGCTGGGACTCTAGGTGATAACCGGTGAAGTCATGAGACCCACCCTCCCTCCCTCCTCTCTCTGCCCTAGGACTACCCGAAAAACCGCCATCCCGGCTGGAGCAGAGGATCTGTGGCCTACCATGCAGGTGAGCGAGGCAGGACTGGAATGGGGAGGGATCTAAGTCTCTGGCCAGACCCCAAGGAAGCTGTCCCTTCCCAGTTTAACCATGCACTTCCCGAATGCAGAAGCATCACCCACGGGCAGTCAGCCCAGGGCACACCACTTGGGGGACGGGGGAAGTGTCACACTCCCAACACCGGACACCAAGTGTTTAGTGGGGGAGTGTTCAAAAGCAGGTAAGGGAGTTAGGTGCTTAAATGTCACAGGGCTTCGTGCGCTGAACGTTTGCCGGAACACTTGAAAATGTCTTTAATGGCAAAGGGTCCGGGGTTCGTTCTGCTCTGGGGGCAGCCTCTCCGCCGTGGGGTCTGGATCGTGAGTGCAGAAGTCCAGGGAGTTGGCAGCCCACCAGAACAGCTGGGTCGCTGCTGTCTCAGACCATCAATGCTGCATGTTTCCAAGCTACCTGAGGGGCTTGGAGGCCTGATGCTCTTTAATATCTCAGTGTCTTAGCCAGGGCAGCAAACTGCAGGCCCGGGGTTGGGTCACAAGTTTTATCAGCCGGGAAAGCTGGTTAATCACAGGTAGCTCCAGTTACTTACAACCCCGCTGGTGACTGCTGCCATATCTGCCTGTCTCCGGCTTGTGTTGGATGATAGTGGTTCTCTCTTAGCTGTGAGTCCTCTTGCTCCGTGAGCTGGATCCGGTCAGACCCACTGCACTCCAGCAGGGCTGGGGGATCAGTTATTTCCACTAGGGGCTCAGTTCATCTGGCTGGTGCCTTCCAATCTTCTTACATCAAAGCTGTCCTGACCCCTTTCGGCTGCCGGACTCTCCTCTGGGTCCCTGATGCTCGTTTCCGCCTGCTTTGAATTTAGCCCACGTTAGTCTGCACCCCAAGGAGAACAGCGAACCATTCTTAATTTGCGAAGTACCCAAACATGCAGCCGCCCTCTGTGGGTTATCTGTAGCAGGGGTTGAACCGGCGACTCTTGGTCTAAAATCGTGAGCCTCTCCTGCCTGAGCTAACAGTCTCCTCTGTAATAGTCTCCTCTGCTTCTGTGTGAGCCAGCCAGCGGGGTTCCAGTAACATCCCCACTACTGCCTCTGCTCACAGAGCCGCGTGAAGGGTGGTTCTCCCCCAGCCCCTGTATGGAATCTGGGCTCAAACACTGAGGGCTGCAGGCCCAGGTATGGACACGTTCCCCCTCCTGGGGCTCATGATAAGCAGTTGAGTCGAGGCTGGCTCTTGCGTTGCTCGCTGTGAAAGCCCAGGGGACTAGCAGGTGCTCGGCACCTCGCAGCATCAGGCTCTTAGGCAGAGCAATCGGCCAGGGATCTGGAGGTTGGACTCCCTGGAGCCTCCAGCTGCCTTTCCTTAGAGGGTCGGATGAGGTTCTGTGGCCTGCGATGTCCAGGAGGTCAGAATAAATGATCATGATGGTCCCTTCTGACCTTTAAAATCGACGAGAACAGCGAGATCCGGGGTTTCCCTCTTGGCGCCGTGTCTGCTCCACTAGGCCAGAAGGAGCTGGCAGGTCTGGCTAGCTGAAGACGGGGGTTCTCTCCCCTGCCTTGGACTGTATTGCTGGCTTCCGGCTGATCCCCATCAGCTGAGAATTAGCTACGAGCATGTTGAGCCAGCTGTCCCACTGTGGCTGCTCCCGCCCAGCACGCTCCACCAGCTGGGAGCTGAACAGCTGCTGAGTGCAGGGTCTGTCTTGGGGGCTTGTTTCTGTGACCTGCTGCCTCTGCGGCTGGAGAGCTTCTGGAGATGCTCGCTGCGAAGACCAGCTCCTGCGCTGATCGTTCTGGGCTTTAAGTGTCCGTGCTGTACCTCTCCCTAGGGGCCCCCGGGCCTGATCCCTGTCGTGCTACACCAGCTGGGCATCGGGCCAGGTGCGTGGAACCACACAACCCAATCTCCAAGGAGCCGCTTGCACTGGAGCCAGGGGGCTGCTTGGCTCGGGGGGTGGCTTTGGAGCGCACGCCGCGCCACCTGCATCTGCTGCTGCCAAGGCTCAGCCATGCTTTCGGGAAGGGGCTTGAAAAGAGCTGGGTGCAGCAGAGCTCAAAGCGTTTTACAGAGGAGGGCAGTAGCCTTATCCCTGTAGGACAGATGGGGAAACTGAGGCACGGGGCGGGGAAGTAGATTTCCCTAGGTCCTCCAGCGGCAGAGCTGGGGATAGAGCCCAGGTCTCTACACACTAGGCCACAAGCTGCTGAGGGCAGGATGTTTACATCCATCAGTGCCTGGGTGGTGTCAACATCTCTGCTTGAGCCACCCAGTTCTGGGCTCCCAATGCCTGGTTCAGGAGCCCCATTGCCACCATCTAGTGGTGATGGGGGTTTGTCTGCGGGTGCCGTGGGGGCAGCCTGCCCTCTTGCTTTCCCTGGCCTAGGTCAGCCCTTCAGTCTCGGCTCTTAGTGGCAGAGGCAGTCTCAACCCTCGATGGACGATGGAGGCCTGGTCACCATGATCCTACCGGGTCCTCTGGCTCCAAGACAGCAGGGCTGGTAGCCCTGGGGCCCTTCCCTTGGGATTGAAGCTGTTGAGAGCCGTCTCCCCCCCCGTTCCGCGTTCCCTCCCTCCCCTCCATGGGCAATCCGACCTCCTGGGCTCACTTTCTGCCTGATTAAGGATTTTATTTTCACTGTCTGACTTGTCTCTCTGAAGGAAAAGCTGTAAACGCTTTTGGTTCCTGGCGGTTTCTTTCCAGTGCTCGGCGCCAGGGGAACATTCAAATTCCCATCCAAGTATTCGATCTGCTGCCTCCCACTTCCCTTCGCTGGCCACTTCACCTTCCTCCTCCTCCTCTTCCTGGAAAAAAATCTCCTCCCACCTTTTTTCCCTTCGTGTTACCCAGCCTCGCGGTGCCAGCTGCTGCTCTGAGCTGCCATAACCTCTGGCAGACACGGGCGCTCCACGGAACCACAACAAAGCCACTCAATCAGCCCCACACCGGGGGAATGTCCGGGCAATAGAGCCCAGGCTGGGAGGTAGCGATGCACACGGGCGAGAGCATCTCTGATCCGCTCGTGCTGCGGGCGATTGGAAGAAGTCCCACGGGGGGTGTGGGGGGGAGTCTGAAGAAGCGAGGGGCGGTAACCCGGCCCTAAACTCCCTTGTGCGCTCCTGTTCGTTACGTGGCCCTCTCCCTCCATCCCTCGCTCCTGCCAGCTCCCTGGTTTGTGGCTGGCTGGCAAGTCGGGGGGAATCTCTCTTGTTTTGCTGCCTCTGAGTGTCCGGCTCTGGCTCTGGCTCTCATCACCCTCCTATCTCGGACGCTCCCCTCCCCATCTCTGCCAGGCCTGTGGCTGGCGTGAGCTGAAGGCATCTGTGAGGAGTGTGGGAGGCCTCAGTGGAGCCCAGCCACCCCCGTGGCTCGCTCACAAGCGGAGATCTTCGGCCTGCAGTGCCCGGCTTGCTCTCTTGGGCCAGTGGGTCTTTGCGGAGGCCTGGGGCCTTCCTTGCCCATCGTCCCTTCCCCCCCCCCCCGCCCCCCCCGGTGGGCTGGCTAGCTGAGGGCAGCTGAACATTGCTGCCCATGGTGGGCATTGCAGCCGGGTGCCTGGGGGGTGCCTAGATGCCCCAGTGCCAGGCCAGCTCTCAAACAGTCGAGCCTGGTGTGCAGGGGGCTGCATGGGGGGGGTGGGCGGAGGCAGCTGCTGTGACCCACTTGCATCCAGGTTTCCCAGCTCCCTTTGTCCGCGTCATCCTTTCCCCGGCTGCCCCAGCCAGTCGCTCGTGGCTCCAGCCCGGCCTCCCCCACCCCCCGTTTGGAGCTTGCCATGTCGCTGGAGCTCAGCTGCCTGGCCGGCAGCCCCAGCACAGTCTGAGTTGGGTTTGGCGAGCCTGATGGCTGGGTGCCTGGGCCTTAATAGCTGACTGAGGTTGCGGCATGGTCTAGGGTGCTGGGAAGCATGGTCTAGTCCCGGCTCTGCCTCGGTGAACCTGGAGAAACCGCTTCCCCTGGCTGTGCCTCAGTTTCCCCTCCCACTCTTTGTCTGTTTAGCCTGGAAGCTCTTTGGGGTAGAGGAGCTGGGCCTGGCCCAATGGGGCCTTGCTCTCCCTTGGGGCTAATAGAAAAACAAACGTCAAGGAGCCCGTCTCCTTCCAAACTAGGACTTTTGGGCGTGAGTGGAGCACGGAGTCTAGCCGGGGCCCAGCGCACCTATGTCTCCTGCTGTCCCATGCAGCCGCTGGCCTTCGTCTCTCCGGGGTTAGACCGAGGGACGCTCCCCACGCTCGCAGCATGGTTCTGGTGCCAGTCACTATCAGGGCCTCATCGTGGTGGGTGAGGGTCGAGCTCTTGGCCTCCCTTGACCAGACACAGGCATGGGTAGAACGCACCACCTGACGTCGCTCTGGCCCCAGCTCAGCAAAGGGGGTGGGGCGGAGCCCCCCGGCGTGGGAGCTCTGTGATGCTGGCGGGGGAGAAGGGGCAAGGAAGAAAGGATTCCAGCCTAGCTCCGAGAGGCTAGAGGAGAGGAGGGTGGGGGTGTGGTGGGATGTATGGGAATGCGGGGGCACTGAGGAGCGGGTGCATGGGACCCTGTGGGGAGGTGGTGAGCTGGGCAGCTGCAGAGGGCAAGGGGCTGAGATCTACTGGGGGTCTTCCCTCTGCATGGGGGCAGTACCCAGCCCTGGCCCCCTCGCTGCACCCTGCTGGTGCCCTGAGACGCTGGGAGGTTGGAAAATCTCCAGTGACTTGGTGCAGGGGATGAGTTTCTCATGGGATCCCTTGGAGGGGCTGGGTTAAGCCTTCCCTAGACCCCCTGAGTACCGTACGCCGGCAAGCCCTGCTCCCCCGGGCCTCCAGGGGTCTGTTTCCCTCCAGTTATCCCGCATGGGCCCTGGTGCCCGCCCCCGCCTGTGGCAGGAGCCAGGGGATCCCCTACAAGGCGCGCTCGCTCTCCGCTGGCGGCACACAGGAATGTTTACACAGTATTATTCCCAGCTTGGGTTGCCCTGGCAACGGGGAGAAATATTTACCGCCCCTTCGCTGGGTGCATCTCCCTTGTTTGCCAAAACAACCCCCCCCTCTTCCCCCCCGGCCTCCGCCCTCTGCCTGGCCCACGTGCCTTGTGGCTCCTCGGCCCACGTCCACGAACCAGCTGCACAGCCGGCCCCCCCCCGGCTCCTTTCACGTGGGCTCCCACGCTCGGCTTCTACCCCCGGCTGTTCTCTGGTACACGAGAGCCCGTTCAGCGTGTGGCCCCAGCCCGGAGCTCACCCCAGTGCATCAGCTTTCTTGCAGCACCCCTGGGTGCACGCCATGGCCGGCTGGGCGCTGGGGTCTCCTAGGGCGAAGAGGAGGGCCTGGTGCTGCTTGGCGGGTGGGCAGCCCCCTGGGTCCGGTCCAGGGCTTGGGGGCCAGCTGATAGAACAGCCAGCAGCGGGGGCTGAGGAGATGGGCGGGTTAGGGCTGGCAAGGGAGCCGAGATAGGGCAGGGTGAGGCCTGGGCCGCTGGCACAGTGCCCTTTGAGCGATCTCTCTCCCCGGCCTGCGGTAACGTGGGCGCTCGCTCTGCAATTCACAATCTGCACAGAGGCAGACCCTGGTATAGACCGGGGTGGGGGTGCATGCAGCCCATCCCCCCCGAATACACCCATCCCCCCTAGCTGCTGGAGATGACAAGCAAACCACCTCGGTGGGCAAGGTCAGCGCAGCCCCTCACGCACCCATGCCGGGATCTCTCATAACCGGCAACTGGCGCAGGTCCAGCTGTGGAGCGGTGCAGCGGGAACCCTGCACGTCTAGGTCTGTCCTCTCCTCCATGCAGCAAAAGGCCCAGATTCCCTGGACAATCACCTGACCTCCCCGTCCCTTACTCCTGTATCCCAGCCCCTAAGAGCAGCTGTTAACCTGGAGCGTCTTCCCCCCGTAGCCCCTAAGTGGGGGCTGACCCGGAACCCCTGCAGCCGAAAGCCTGATGAGCTAGGATTCCTCTCGGCAAGCCTGCTCCCAAACCTCCGTGTGGCCCAGCCACTAGAGGGGGGCAGAGAGCCGCACTCTGGGCAGGGTCCACCCCCACCCACGCTGCCCGGCCCGTGCTCTCTCCTATCCCAGCCTGGGTCCCATGGCGCCAGTGCAGCGGTGCGGCTGGCCGCTGTGTGGCCCGGGTGTCTGGTGCCATCTCCCACTGGCGGATGTAGTGTTCCGATCCACCTGCCCCACGGGCAGAGACCACGCCAGTCGGTGCAGAGTGGTGGTGCCACCAGGCTGGAAATCTCCCCCAAAGAGCGGCCACGGGCCTGGGCATCGCTCCCCTTCCCGGGCCGCCCTGCCAGGCCCGCCATGCTTAGCGGCCTCTCCTCTGCTTCTTCCTTCCAGATGACGGGAAGATCTTCCACGGGAGCGGCGTGGGCGACCCCTTCGGGCCCCGGTGCTACAAGGGCGACATTATGGGCTGCGGGATCATGTTCCCGCGGGATTACATCCTTGACAGCGAAGGTGCGTGACCACACGTGGCTGGGGGAAGGCGTGGCTGGCCCCCGGGGACCTGAGATCCACTCCTGTAGCAATGAGTGTAGTGCTGAGGGCTGCAGCCAGTCCCCCCCCCCCCCACCTTTGCCCCTGCCAGTGAAACAAGACTCGGAAAAGCAGGGGGGATGTGGAGCAAGGCAGCGCGGTCTAGTGGCTAAAGGCAGGAAGCCGGGATGGTGTTTCTGGCTGTGCCGCTGACCCGGCCGAGTTGCTTCGCCCCCTGGCTCAGGCCTCGTGAGGGCAGGGGCTGGCGGTCGCGGGGCATCCTGGGCACTAGGCAGTGCCTTCACTGCGGTGGCTGGACGGTGCTGAGCGGAGGACATGTGGTAGTAGCTCCCGGGGGGCCTGTCGGGAATGAATCTGGATCCGGGGGGGCGGGGTGTGTCCTTAGTGGGACTTGAACCTGGAGCCGCTGCGACGTGAGACGAAGGGCCGAGCCTGTTGCAGAGACCCCAGCGGGTGCTCCCTGCGTGGGGTACAACCCAGCCCCGGGGTGACCAGGCTCCCCCCCCTCCGCCCCCCCCCAGGTGACAGCGACGACAGCTGCGACACCACAGACCTGAAGCCCAAGCTGCGAGGCGTGCGGAATGTCATGTACCTGCACCAGGAGGTGGAGGAGGAGGAGGAGGAAGAGGAAGAGGACGGGGAAGAGATGGAGCAGGAGCACGAAGGGAAGAAAGTGGTGGTAAGAGCTGGGGGCTGTGCCGTGGGGCTGGGACTGTGCCGTTGGGCTGGGGGGGTGGCTCTTCGGGAGGGAGGCTTAGCAAGAGGGGGTCTGGGGTGCCTCGAGGGAGGGATGTGGTGGGACTGGGGGGACAGGCCAGGGGCGTGGTTGGGGGATGTGCTATGGGATCAGTGGGGGTCGGGAGGGGGAATGCACCGGGGGGCTGGGGCATGGTGGGGGATACGCTGGGCGGATGACTCGGGGGAGGGGGTGATTTGGGGGGGGTCACAGAGGATGTGTCATGGGGCTGGGGTGGCTTGGGGGGGGGGTGGCTGCTTTGGATCCAGGCTGGTAGGAACCGGAGGCCCCGCTGAGAGTGACGGGGTGGCTCTGTCTGGGGTCCCTTGTCCCAGGGACGCCTGGAACCCCGCTGGCGTGACGCACATTGGCACAGCTCGCATCGATCAGAGCCGACTGGGCAGTGCCCAGCCCCCAGCAAACTGCAGCCCCTAACCCAGGGGCCGACCGGCCTGTTCTTCCCCCTGCCCCGCTGTGACCTTGGCCCAGGCCGGGCGTGGGTACGAGCTGGCTGGATTTCCCTGGCCTGAGGCGCCCCCTAGCGGCTGTTGCCAGCAATGCGCCCCTGTTCCAGGTGGTGCTCCAAGGAACTGGCTTTCTTAGCAGTGCTGGAGAACTGCGCACTAACCCCACCCCAACGCCGGGCTCTGCGCCCGCTGGCTGGGGCTGAGAGTGGCTGTATTGGAGTCCTCCCGGCTGGCAGGCCTGCACCCGCGGCTTGTGCTGAGCTGACACCCGCAGCTGTACACATCCGGCAGGGTGTGCACAGACTGCGTCCCGTGGGGAGGTTCCCCTCGGGCTTTACAGCTCCTGAGCCCAGGGGCAGGGGGTGGCTGGGGCAGCCCAGGGGCTTGTAGAGCCTGGGTTTAACAGAGGCCCGGGCTACAGAGAGTACCCGTCCAGCTGCAGTGCATGCTGGGAAGCGTCTTTGCAGGCAAAGGGGCGGGCACCTGCGGTCATTGCAGATTGGGTTACTCCCAGCAAGGAGCTGCTGTGGCCCTTGACTGGGCATCTCTCCGCATGGAGCCGGACGCCGTGGCTGTACTGAGTTTGGCCTGGGCGGGGGGGGGAAGGGGCCACGTTGTGGCAGTGAAGGGGTTAACAGCCCGCGGCACCATCCTGTCCCCTCAGGTGTTCTTCACACGCAACGGGAAGATCATCGGCAAGAAGGACGCGGTGGTGCCGGTCGGCGGCTTCTTCCCCACCATCGGCATGCTGAGCAGCGGGGAGAAAGTCAAGGTGGACCTCCACCCGCTCAGCGGCTAGGAGACGGGCCATATCCCATCCGCCGCCCTCTCTCGGGGTCAGCGCCCTCCCCATGGGGCACCCCGGGGACGTTCTCCATCCCTTCAATCCCTCGCGCTTTGAGCCTCTGCCTGCAGGGGGCAGCGCTTTGTCGCCGGCGGCCGAAGTATTATCCCAGCTGGTTCCGCACGTGCCCTGGCGCCCGGCAGTCTGCAGGCGGGACGTTGGGTGGCTGGAGAGAGCTCTGGATGTGCCTGGTGCGGCCCCCCAGCTCTGTCCAGCGCCAGCCAGAGCACGGGGCAGCCTCCTGTTTGTAGCAACGTGCCAAGCCTTGCGCCCAGCCTGTCCGTCTCAGTGTGGGGTGTGACATGCGGAGACGGAGATGCCTCCTGAGGCCCAATTCCCACCCCCCTGTCTGGGGCTGGTCCCTTCCCCCCAGCTGGCGAGATTCCTCTTCGCTTTAATTTCCTGTCTGGCTGCTGCTCCCCTGGGCTCCTGCTCCCACCTGAGCACGCGCGAGATCTGTGCCCATTGGTGCCTCTCCCATTACCATAGATGGTGTTACGGCACTGTGGCCTCCTGCCTGACCCAGCTCGGCCTGCCCTGGAGTTGGTGGGGAATCAGGCACCCCGCGGATGGGGGCCTGGGCTGCCTCGAAGCCTCTCCCTGCTGTCCTGGGGTGCCCAAGCCCTGCCCCACTTGCTAAAGAACCGGTGCCCTCGGCATCCTCCTCTGCCCCTCGCTGCAGCTGACGATGGCTCTCGCGCCCATGCTGGTTGCCTTATGACAGCGTCGTGCTGCCCCTCGGGGGCTGGGATGGCCTGACCCATGGTGCCAAGTCCCAAGGGCATCATCCAGGCTCCCAGGGGGCAGGGCACAGGCCAGGGGGGCAGGCCAGGGTTTTGTCCCTGACCAGTGTCTCGTTCCGCCCTCTGAGGTCAGGGGCTGGGGGTGTCAGGGCGAGCGAACACTGGCTGCTGTGGGCCCTGGCGTAGCGTCAGGCTGGGGCTTGGCCTCGAGGGGACAGTGCTGCAGCCCAGGGCCCCTTCGTGGGGGGCTGCAGTCAGCAAACCCTGGCCCTCCACGGGGTGATCTCAGCTGCCCCTCACCCAGCCCCCTGAGCTTGCAGCCCCCTAGACCCCACCCCCGTCTCCCCTCCTAGGGATCACCAGGAGGTCTGTAAGGGGCAGGGCAGATGGGTGGGTTTCTTTGGGGTAACTGGGGCTTCCCCCATTAAACAGCCCTCCGAGCAAGCTTGGAAACTGTCTCGTTCCCCCCAGCCTGGTGTCGATTGGACTGTGCCCCATCGGCCCATCCCCCTGGCTTGGGCTTGTAGCCAGGCTCCGGGGCGGCCCAGCCCTCACTGCTCCACCCGCTGTTCCCTGCGGGCCGGTTCAGCCTTCCGCTTCCCGGAGTCCACGTGAACCGGGTCCGGGCTGCCCCCCAGTTCCGAGTCTGCCTGTGGCTCCCGCTCTCACCCCCGCCCTCCTTAGGGGGGTAGCTCCCTAGCCCGTGGCGGGGGTTCCCCTGGCTGGGCTGGGCTGGAGAGCGTGATCCTCGTGGGAGGGGGGTGTCACGGCGGGGAGGCCTGTTTCTGCTGCTGGGGACTTCAGCACCTGCCCCAGAGCTGGCGAGGCTGCAGGGAGCTAGGGGGCAGAGTTAACTATGGGGCAGGTTCCTTCGCTCCTCTCCACGGCTCTCTTGATGGGACACCTGGGGCCCGGGCTGTGCCGGCTGCCAACCGCGGCCAGGTGGCTGCTAGCCAATGAGAGCTGAGCCGCTGGGAGGGGCCTTCCCCCCGCCCCCCGTCTGGGCTGCCCCAGCCCTGCGCTGCCGAAAGCTCCCTGGGCCTACGGGGTCGTGTCCGAGATGGCCGGGGGCCAGGTGCCGGGAGCTCACGCGGTCAAGGTGCCACTGGGGCTTGTGCTGCTGTTTCTTTGCTTAATTGTTATCAGATCTTGTGAATGTAAAAATCTCCCCCCCCCCCCCTTGTGTATCCCCCCAGCCCAGGTCTGGGCACAGCCCTTAGCTGCTAGCGGGAAGTCGGCCAGCCTGGGGAGAGCTCCGATTGTGGGACTCTTCCCCTGCCAGCCTTGCCCGCCTCCACCTGAGAGAAGCAGCCGGGCTGCTGCTGGGAGGGCGTGATCCCCTGGGCTGGGACCCTGCCCGGGTCCCATCTGCATGGAGCCCATCCCCCACCCCCGAGATGGGGATCTCACCATTGCTGAGGTTGCTGCTGGCTGAGAAACCCGGACTTTGCGCCTACGGGGAACCGAGTGTTTTGACCCAGCCAGGTCGAGATCCCCCAATCCCCACCCCCGGTCTGCGCTCTCCACCCTCCGACCTACACGTCTGTACATACTGAGATCTTTATACACACTCAATAAAGATGGAGTTTCCATATTTATCTGTATCCGGCTCCTGGCATCTTTTATCCTGGTTGGTGCCGCCCTGTGCCTGGCCTCGTGCTGTTGACGCCCGATGGGCAGCAGGGACCCGTGGCAGGCAGCTGCCCCTTGGGATGGCGGGTTGAGGATCAGGGTGGATCGATTTAAATCAGCAGTTGAAATCCTGATTTAAATCACCAAGCCTCAGTGTAAACCATCAATTTGAATCAGCTTCTCCTTGTGTGCTTTGGTTACTTGCTAAAGAAAGGTGCATTCGCACTGGTTTGTATAACCCTTAAAACAGGTTGAGTTACAGCTGAATGGAGCCTTGACACTTCATTTGGTCCATCTTTTGGCAAGCTAGGAGGGGACACTATATGCATGTGATTTTAGCAGGTGTATCGCTTAATATTGTCCGATTTATTAACCACGTTTTGAGTGTGTTAGAAAATGGGGAACGATCTATTGCTTCTTCACTTTGGGTGTCAAGCTGCAGTAGAATGGGCACTGGGATTTCATTAAGCACACCACGCTGCGGAGCAAATTGATTTTCGTTAAACCAAACAAGCCCTTACGCCTGTGCATCCAGGACCTGTTGTGCCACATTTATAAAGCTTCCCCTCCAAAGTTACATCCTTTCTCTGTGTAGACAAGCTGCCTTTGACCCCCCCCCCCCCCCCGTTTTTGCAAGAGGTGCATGGATTCAGCATATTTATTTTTTTATTTCAGTGTTTTAAGGGCTTATAAGTCGGTTAGGCCGTCACATGTTTTGTATTCACTTCAGGGATCCTTTTAAGAAGACAAAACGTACTCGGCATTATAAAATCAAGTGGATTTACATAAAAAAAAATTTGTTTTTTCCCTGCCCTGTTGAGGATCCTGCTGAGTGTGGCTGATTCGCTGCCCTGCCTGGTCCTGCCTTTGCCGCTGCCCCCACAGCTGGCATTCCCAGTGCCAGCTGGACTGGGGGGCACGTTGCCCAGGCCTTGGAGCCAGGCCGGCTGCCTCTTGGGCTTCTCCTCCTTCCCCAGGCTACTAGGACACGGCCTAAACCAGGGTCCCGTCCAAATCGGGCTGATCCAAGACACACACCCCTGTAATTGCTGCACCCCGCAGTGTAACCACCCAGTAGAGACCCTCGTGAGGAACAATGACCCTGAGTGGGGCATCGTCCCGTTCCCCGCTACAGCCGTAGCAGCAGCTGCAGAAGTGACTGGATTTCCCCAAGGCTGAGCAGCTGCCGGGGGCAGTGCCAGCGATGGGTACGGGGAACCGCTGCCAGCCGGGCGGCTGCCCTGATTTTTACCACCCCACGGTGGGCAATGTGGACCCTCCAGCCTGGGTTGCGAATGCCCGACGCGGGGGAGTTCATCTGCCGCGTGGGCCGCTCTGAGCGGGCCCTGCCTTGTTGCGGGGTGGCTGCCGCTCCCCTGCACCCAGGCAGCTGCCTGCTTGTCACCAGCTGTGGCTCCTTAATGCTGTTTGTCAGGAACAGGAGCCAGGGCCTGGCCAACGCTAGTTCCTGCTGGGGAGCCCGACTAGGTGCAATAGCCAGGGATGCAGCAGGAGGCGCTGTGCTGCTGACTGAAAGAAGAGCCCTCCGGCTGATGCTGAGCGGGACACGGCCCATACCGTCGGCTTGCGCCGGTGTTTTCATTCAGTGGAGGGGGGTGGCTGAGGACGTCTGGGCTCCTTCCAGACTCAGGCCCTCGTCTGTCTGCTCACCACGTTAACTCTGAACCTTACTGATGACCATTCATCTGTAATGCTTCCAGTTCCCCGGGCAGGGCGAGGAAGACAGGCAGAACGGTAAGTCTTAATGCGTGGATGGTGTAGGCAGGAGAGATTAGATTTATCAGGCACTTGGGGAACCTTTCGGGAAAGGAAGAGTCCATACAAGAGGGATGGGCCCCACCCAAACCAGGACAGAACCAGACTGCTGGCATGGAAAATCAAAAAGGTTGTAGAGGATTTTTTTTAAACTAAGGGCTGGGGGAAAGCTGACAGGAGCAGAGACAGCTCTGAGGGATGAATTTATTAAAGAGGGAATGCAATAATCCAGGGGTTCTCAAACTGTGGGTCTGGACCCCAAAGTGAGTTGCGACCCCATTTTAATGGGGTCACCAAGGCTGGTGTTGGCTCTGGGCCCCAGCAAGTCTGAAGCCCAAGCACAAGCCCCACTGGCCAGGGATAAGATTACATGCCCCCACCCAGGGCAGAAGCCCTTGGCCTTCAGCTTTGGCCCCCTCGCCCAGGGGGGCGGGGCTCAGGCTTCGGTCTCCCCTCCTGGGGTCGGGTAGTAGTTTTTGTTGTCAGAAAGGGGGGTCACGATCCAGTGAAGTTTGAGAACCGCTGCATAGTCTATAAAGAGGCTAGGAAAGAAGTTAGTAAAGTACAGGTAGGACATTTAAAAATAAGACTCCCATTTAAATCTGACCCATGAAGGCAAGCGACGGACTATTGATAAAACGTGCCAGTGCTTATATACAAATGCTGATGGGGGAACTAGAATGCCTGGCCGTAGCTGGGGCTATTGATAGAACAGGCACTGGGAAAACCAGGTGGAACAATGCTAAGAAATGGGACATGGTAATACCCGGGTAAGGAATAAATAGGAATGACGGAGTGGGGCGTGCTGGGGCGGCAGTATGTGGAAAAAGCAGAGTCAAAGATAGGAAGAATGTTGACTGAATCAAACTGTACCGTAGAATATCTCCGGCTCGAAATTCCCTGCTTGAATAATAAGAGTAGAGGAGGAGGAATATCCTCCTGACCACCAGCCCAGGAGGGTGAAGGTGATTATGAAATGCTCAGAGCGATTAGAAAACCCAGTAATAACGGGGGATTTCAACTCACACTGACTGGGAACCTCACCTCACAATGGGAGGCGGGGATCATAGGTGCCGACTCTGTGGGTGCTCTGGGGCTGGAGCACCCATGGAGAAAAATTAGTGGGTGCTCTGCACCTACTGGCGGCCAAACTCCCCTCACCTCACCTCCCCACCCCACCTTGCCTCTGCCTCCTCCCCTGAGCGTGCCGCATCCCCACTCCTCCGCCTACCTCCTAGCGCTTGCCGCCGCAAAACAGCTGTTTCGCGGTGTAACAAGCTCTGGGAGGGAGGGGAGAGGAGCGGGAACGTGGCGCGCTCAGGGGAAGAGGCGGGGCCGGGGCAGGGATTTGGGGAAGGGGTTGGAATGGGGGCAGGATGGGGTGGAGTTGGGGCGGGGGTGGAGAGGGGGGTTGAGCACCCAACGGCGCCAGCAGAAGTCAGTGCCTATGGCGGGGATAAAATTTCTAGGCAGGGCTAATGGCCGCTTCTTGGAGCGGCTAGTTCTGGAATCCACAAGGGAAGAGACGCTTCTTGATTTTGTCCTAAGCGAGCCCAGGGTCTCGCCCAGGAGGCGAGTGTAGCTGAACTGCTTGGTAATAGCGACAATCATTCAATTTAACATCCTTGTGGCGGGGGAAATGCCAAAGAAGCCCACCACGGTAGCATTTAACTTCCAAAGCGGAAACTACACCAAAACAAAGAGGCTAGTTAAATGGAAATAATAAATCGTAAGACAGGAAATATCCTAATGCCACTATAGAAATCCATGGTTCACCCACACCTTGAATACTGCGTGCAGGTCTGCTTGCCTGGGCTCAAAAAAGAGATGTTAGAATTGGAAAAGGTGCAGAGAAGGGTAACAAAAATGGTTAGGGGGATGGAACAGCTTCCGGAGGAGAAGAGGTTCAAAAGGCTGGGACTGTTGAGAAAAGAGCTGAGTGGGGGCAGGGGGTGGGCTATGGTAGAAAGCTATAAAATCATGCCTGGTGAGGAGCCTGTGTCTAAGGAAGTATTATTTACCCCTCCCCATAATACAAGAACAAGGGCTCGTCCAATGAGATTTAACTGGCAGCAGGTTTAACACAAACATAAGGAAGTACTTCTTCACACAATACACAGTCAACCTGTGGAACTCCTTGCCAGGGGACGTCGTGAAGGCCAAAACTATAACACGGTTCAAAACGGAATGAGATAAGTTGATGGCGGATGGGTCCATCAGTGGCTATGAGGAACACAGCCCCGTGTTCTGGGAGTCCCTAAACCTCTCGCTGTCAGAAGCTGGGAGTGGATGACAGGGGCCAGACGGCTCGCTGACTGCCTGGTCGGTGCATTCCCACGGGGTTGGCTGGCAAGCGTGGCTGCTCTCTCTTATATCCATGCTGCTGGTTTCCTCACAGTTAACTTTTAGCAAAGCCCTCCGGCAGCTCTGGATGGACGGGGGCAAGGAGGAAGGGGGCTATTCTATTCTCCATCACGGCTCACCCGGCTAGTATCTTGCAGGCCTGCATTACGCAGCGGGGCTAACATCTGTCACGGGTGGCTCGTTCTCCCCCCGCCCTCCCCTGGGGTGGAGCCGGGGAGCAGTTTGGTTTGGTTTTTAAATGTCTGGTCAGAGCAGCAAACCTGGCACTGGGAGGGGGCTGGTCCTTTGATCCCGAGAGTTCGTTGCCCCGTCCGGACCCAGACCCCACGGGAGCTCCTTCTCTCTTCCTCCCTCCCTGCTTGCTGGCTGAGTTCTCCCTTGCTGCTCCAATCCGATAGGAGGCTGGGCCCCTTGGCCCCTTCCCAAATCCCAGGCTCGGGCCCCGGCTCAGCCCGGTAGGCGCGAAGATGGGCCTGGAGGCAGCGTGCCCAGAGCAGTGAACCGGGCTACGCAGCGGTGCAGATGCCTGGCGCCGGCTGCGAGGCACTGGGGCGGGGAGGGGGGGTGGGTATTTTTCCCTGCAGGTTGTTATAGGGCAGTTACAAGTGGGATCCGAGAGCTTCTGCTGAGGAGATAAAAAATACCCGGCTGGCTAAAGCCCCATGCTCCACTCCCCCATTAGACGCTAGAGAGACGCCTCTGCCTGGAGCTCATATAAATTCTTTATTAGACAAAAATAGATCTCTTCTCTTTATTAAATCCCACCCGCGGCCTTCAGCCTCGGCCGGATGCAGCCCTTCCTCTGCACGGGAGAAGAAGCTGCTGTGGGGCGTTGGCTGGGCCCCGGCGCCCTCTCCCCACAAGGCGCTGTTGCTCTCGGGCAGCAGGGCCTGAGTCGGCCCCTGCCTGCGCTGGCAGGATCTCGGCTGTGTGCAGCCCGCCTCCACAGGCCTTCCGCGAAACAACCGGCCCCTCGCATGAGTACTGACATTGCACTTGCTAAGACACAGCCCAGTAGGGGGAGAGCTGGGGGTAGAACCCAGGAGTCCTAGCTCCCAGCCCCGCCCCCGCTCTAGCATACTAGATCCCACACCTGTCCATGAGCAGGGGCGAGAACCCAGGAGTCCTGATCACCAGCCCCACCCCTGCTTTAACCCCCTAGACCACACTGGCTCTGCTCTTGAATCCCGTGACCAGGCCTTGGCAGGCTGAGAGCCAAGGGCCTGCACTGATCATGCCGGGAGTGTGAACTTGTCCCTCCCGCTCCCTCGGCTCCTGGCAACCCCAGGCAGGGCCGGGCACCCTGGGGTGGGCCCTGGCCTTGCTAAATGTCGCACGCTCCTGCCCCCTGCTCCTTCGGCACGTACAGCTTCTCTGACGCTTCCCCCTCTAGGAGCCTTCATCCCCTCGGCAACGGCCCAGCCCCTGGCTGCCCCCCTCTTCCATGCCCCCCGCCGTCTCCAGTGACCCCGCACCCCTGAGATCACCAGCCCCAAGGCCGCCTCCTTCCAGAGCCCTGAGCATTAACCCCTGCTGTGCCACCACAGGGTGTGTGACCGAACTGGGCCCCCCGTTAGGAAGGTGCCTTTGGTTTTTGGTGTCTCTGACAGGGTTAAAGCTTCGAGCTGGGGGGGGGGGGGCAGGGAGGAGAAGGGCCAGATGAGAAACCCCCTTCCCCATCCTGACTGAAGGGCGAGCGGGATCAGGCCTGTGTGAGGGTCAGTGAGATGAGTGGGTTGCCCCCGCAGCCCAGCCCCTGCCCCCTGCGTGGCTGGGTGCTGGCCGGGGGAAAGGGGCAGGGCTGGCGTCTCTCTGTGGGCCGTGGGCAAAGGCCAGCGCCCACGTCTCTCCCGGCCTCGCTCATTTCCTGTGCGTCCCCAGCATGACCTTGGTGACGAAGTTGACGATGGCCAAGGCCGGCTGCTCGGGGTCGAGCTCGGCGAAGAGGTGGCAGACGTTCTCGCAGGGGCTGCCCTGTTTCTTAGCCACAAAGCCGAAGAGCCTGCGAGGGAGGAGACGAGACTGGAGCGAGACGGCCGGCGAGACGCCACCCACCCACCCCCAGCGCTGACCTGGCCCCATGGTGCTGACCTGGCTCCCCGGCGCTGACCTGGTCCCACTGGGTCAAACTTGACCACATGGTGCCACTCCAGCCCTGCTGCACCCACCCCAGCCCCGCTGCACCCATCCCAGCCCTGCTGCACCCACCCCAGCCCCGCTGCGCCCACCCCAGCCCTGCTGCGCCCACCCCAGCCCTGCCATGTCCACCTGGGTGTGAAACAGGGTGAAATCATAAGGATGCTACAAGCAAGCGTATCCATGGGACAAACAGAGCAGAGCCATGCAAGTTACTGGGCAGGGTGGAGGAGTTCCCTGGGGAAGGGTTTTTATCTCAGCCGTGCAGGGGTCCCTGGGGGAGGGTCACTGTCCTGGCCGTGCAGGGGTCCCTGGGGGAGGGTCTGTCCGTCCCGGCCGTGCAGGGGTCCCTGGGGGAGGGTCTGTCCGTCCCGGCCGTGCAGGGGTCCCTGCGGGAGGGTCTCTGTCCCGGCCGTGCAGGGGTCCCTGGGGGAGGGTCTGTCTGTCCCGGCCGTGCAGGGGTCCCTGGGGGAGGGTCTCTGTCCCGGCCGTGCAGGGGTCCCTGGGGGAGGGTCTGTCTGTCCCGGCCGTGCAGGGGTCCCTGGGGGAGGGTCACTGTCCCGGCCGTGCAGGGGTCCCTGGGGGAGGGTCTGTCCGTCCCGGCCGTGCAGGGGTCCCTGGGGGAGGGTCACTGTCCCGGCCGTGCAGGGGTCCCTGGGGGAGGGTCTGTCCGTCCCAGCCGTGCAGGGGTCCCTGGGGAAGGGCTGTGCAGGTCACAGGGTTTCTGACTCTACACCAGGGCAGCCCCGGGGCTGGGCCAGGTGAGAGAGCAGCGCTCTGGTGCTGGCCCCTGGCCCCCAGTGGGCTGTGGCTGGAGCGTTGGCCCGGCCCCTCCCCGCACTCACTTGGAGGTGGTGCCGTCCGGATTCGTCCATCTGCGGTTAAACAAACAAATGGCCTTTGTCTCTCAGTAGGTAAACTTATATTTGCTCTAAGTGACAGCGATACTGGGGGGAGCTCCCGTCTACGCCAGATCCAGCCTCTCCCAGCAGGGGGCGCTGTGGGGAGCGGGGCAGGAGCACTGGCTGTGGGGGGAGCCCCCGTCTACGCCAGATCCAGCCTCTCCCAGCAGGGGGCGCTGTGGGGAGCGGGGCAGGAGCACTGGCTGTGGGGGGAGCCCCCGTCTACGCCAGATCCAGCCTCTCCCAGCAGGGGGCGCTGTGGGGAGCGGGGCAGGAGCACTGGCTGTGGGGGGAGCCCCCGGCTACGCCAGATCCAGCCTCTCCCAGCAGGGGGCGCTGTGGGGAGCGGGGCAGGAGCACTAGCTGTGGGGGGAGCCCCCGGCTACGCCAGATCCAGCCTCTCCCAGCAGGGGGCGCTGTGGGGAGCGGGGCAGGAGCACAGGCTATGGGGGCGCTCCCAGCTCCCACTGTTTGGGTGTGGAACTGTCCGTTACCTCCTGTCCTGCGGGTCCGTGCTGCAGAAGGTGATGCTGTTCACGGGGTAATGGCGCCGGAAGAACAGCCTGTTGGATCAAGCCAATGGCTGGGGGTCAGTGCAGGGCGCTGGGGCAGGCCGCCCGGGGCAGGGCCAGACCCCCAGCAAGAGGACGGGAGCAGGGGCAGCGAGGGGATGAGGAGGGGCATTTGTGCTGCAGGAGGGGGTGGTGCCAAGACAGGGGATGCCCGTGGTAGGCAGAGAGTGGAAGGGATGCCCCAGAGAGGGCAGGGTTGGGGCCCGGGCAGAGCCTGGGGTCTCCCCTTTTAGATCAGGGCAGGAGGGGGGCAGCATGCGCATGCCCAATGGGGTTGCCCCCCTAGGAGGGGGGCACGGCATGTGCCCACGCGGCACGGGTGTCACTTACTTCCTCTGATTGTCCGTCAGGGTGATGCCCTGGGCCGAAACCTTGAAGTGCACGAGGCAGGCGAGCGGGCGGGGGCTGCAGCTCAGGGTGCTGGCGGCCGCCTTGGCCACGGCCTGGGGGCCCGTCAGCGACTCCGTCTCCACCGAGCTGAGGTAGAGCACGCTACAGGCTGGGCGAGGGACGAGCCGTCAGCGCCGGGGGCAGCCCCAGGGGCCTCATTCCCCCCGCCCCCAACCCCCGGCCTCCTCTGCCCCCCGCAGGTCTGACTGGGGAGCCAGCGGGCCCCAACCCCCACCCCCAACTCTCTGTCACCCCCCCCAGGTCCCCCTCTGCAGACCCCAAGGGAGAGGCTCTCCCACCCCAGTCCGGATCTCCCAGCCAGGCCCCCCCTGCGCTGCCAGGGTGGGTGGGCACCAGGCTGGGCCTGGCCCGCTGTACCATGCCCCTGTCCCCACCTGGGCTGGCTCTGTGCTAAGTGGCCAGTGGGTGGGCGTCTCCCAGGACCCCACAACTACCCATGTGATCCCTACCGCCCCCGTGCCACCGCAGCCGGCTCCCAGCCCCAAGGGGATGCTGGGACAGCCCACCCTGCTCGGCCCGCCCGACCTACCCGCTCCCTGCTTCAGCAAATCAGCCGCCGTGCTCACGTTGGTGGGGATGGTCACGTCCGGGGTCTCCTCCATGGGATCTGAGTGAGAGAGGGATGCTGAGGCCGTGTGGCCCGTGGCTGCAGCAAGCAACCAGGACTCCTGGGTTCCATTCCCAGCGCCGGGAAGGGCGTGGGGGGGCTAGTGGTTAGAGCAGGGGAAGGGGCGAGTGCTGGGAGTCAGGACTCCTGGGTTCCATTCCCAGCTCTGCCAGGGGCACACCCTGGGGCCCAGGACTCCTGGGTTCACATGTCTGTGCGGCCTGAGTTCGTGTCAGTGTGGGGGTGGGGGATCTGGCCTGCTAACAGCAAAGCAAGCCCTTGTTTGGGAGGGATCTGTGTGCCGCCCTCACGGAGCAGAGGGGCCCTGGGCCTGTGGCCTAGTCCAAGCAGCCGGGAACCGCCGTGGGCCCCAGTGCATGCCCCCCACCCCTCCAGCAGGGCCAGGGCTGAGGGTTGCAGGCGGGATTCAAACCTGCGGGTAGCGCTCTCTTGTGGGAAAGCGCAGTCAGGGCAGGGCCTCCCTCTATTCTGTCAGGGGTGTGCGGGGCGGGGGGGAGGGGGAGGAGAGGGTGCTGCCCCCTCCCTGGGGGCAAGAGTGGCTGTGTGCAGCCCATGTTCTGCAGCAGTGTCAGATGAGCCCATCGCCACAGGCCCCTGGGGCTGAGAGGTCCTCGGAGCCTGGGCTGGGGGGTGCCCCCTCCCCCAGGGACGTACCTCTGCTGGGGACCCGGAGCTTGCAGGGCAGAGAGATGGGGGTGATGGAGTGCTGCGAGACCAGGGCGGGCAGGCTTCCTGCAGGGCACACGCACAATCAGCCCCTGCCCCATGCCCACAATCAGCTGCCCCCACACAACCCTCATCCCCGGGCACCCACCCTGGCCCCCTTCCTCGATGCCCTTCCCCAACGCCCCCCCTCTGATATCCTTCTGCTTTCACCCCCTCCAAGACCCCGAAGCAGGTCCAGCCTGCTGCCCCTCCCCCCGCCAATGCACCCCAGGCTCCCCCCTGCTGGCAGCGAGGGGGTGGGGGGCAGAAGCCCTAAGAGGCGGGGTAAGGGATGAGCTGGCGTCTTCGCAGAAGTCCCAAGGCAAAGCTCCATGCCTGGGACAGGCTGGGGTGGTGAGATGCCCCCTGCTGCGGGTGCCGATCGCTCTGTGGTCGACATGCCAAGGGCTGGGGAGTTGATGGACAGGAGTGGGGGTCCCCCCCCCGCCCCCATCACTCACCGAAATAGGGTTCGTTCTGGCAGCCCTTGATCTTCACCCCCTTGGGGCCCGTCTCGATCAGGAAGTGACGCACCAGCTGCTCCATGGGGTCACCTGGGGCAGGGACCCAGCCGGGTGAGAGATCGTCGCTGCTGCCCCGCCGCCCCTCCCCGAGCCCCATGCCTCCTCCTTGGTGCCCTGGCAATGGGGTGGGCACAAGCTCCCAAAGGGCAATGGAAGGGCTAGTAGAGCAGGGGAGGGGGCTGGCAGTCAGGACTCCTGGGTTCTGTTTCTGGCTCTGGGATGGGAACGGGGTCTAGTCGCTAGAGCTGGGGCGGGGGAACTGGGAGCCAGGACTCCTGGGTTTTCTTCCCAGCTCTGGCACAGGCTCATTGGGCAGATTCCTGCCCCGCTCTGTGCCTCAGTTTCCCCACCTACAACCTGGGGGTAATGGTGATCGGTTCCTGCTGCGGGGCTCAGCCGGGGGTGTCTGTGCAGCGTGCCCAGCGTGCCCCGGCCGGTGGCTGCCTGGGCATGTTCTTACCTTTCGAAGGGAGGGTGAGGCAGTTGGCCGGGGGCGTCGCCACCTTGAGAGCCAGCCCGTAGGCGCCTTGGAAGGAGTTGCTGTCACGGATGAGGAAGCAGCCGGGCTCCTTGTCCTTCAGCAGGGCGATGGCTGCTCGGCAGGGAAGGGAAGAGCCTGTTTGAGCCTCCTGTGCCAGCCGTCACCCCCTGCCTACGCCCCCCACGAGGGCGGATCTGTGCAGAGAACCACGGCTCCCTCCCATGGCTCCCCTAGCAGACAAGCCCAGTGCTGCAGGCGTGGTGCCATTCTGGGGGGCACGCTGCCTCCTGCCCCACAGGGGTTCAGCTCATGCCCAGACGGTGCCTGCTGCCTGGCCCTGGCTGGGATGGAATTCAGGCTCCACGTCCCAGCCTGCCCCTCCATACAGACTGACTGGGGTGACCGGACAGCCGAGCTCTGAGGATGCTCCTGGTGGCCTGGATGGTTCTGTATGTCGGGGTCTCTAGCCCCATGGGAGGGGTGTGTGGCCTACTAGTTAAGTGGGGGAGGGGCTGAGAGCCAGGACTCCTGGGTTCTATCCCCAACTGTGGGATGGGAGTGGGGTCTAGTGGTTAGAGCAGGGGGGGTGACAGCTGTTAGGACTCCTGGGTTCTATCCCCAGCTCTGGGAGGTACTGGGATCTAGCGGCTGGAGCAGGGGTGGCAGCTGTCAGGACTCCTGGGTTCTGATGGGAGTCCTGTCTATTGGTTAGAGCAGGTCGGATTTGGCCCTCTAGGTTCTAGTCCCACCTCTGGAAGCTGAGTGCAGCCTGGAGCAGGAGTGGAGGGCCAGGGAAAGATTTTTCCTACTTAAAAATATATAAAACGGCTGCTGCTAAATTCTAACCAACCCGTGTGTGAACTGACTCAAGGTAAGCCCCGCCCCCAGCCCACTGTACCTTGGTCCCGGGACAGGTTGGGTTTATACCAAAACTTGGACGTATCCTGGACAAATTTGACGTTGCTGTGGCTCTCCGGCTGCGTGTCTGAAAGGGAACAGCGGGCCCCCGGTGAGCCGGACGGGGAGGCTGGTGAAAGAAAACCATGCTCACGTCTCAAGCGGGAACCTATTAACTGGGGGTCTCTCGCCTTCCGGCATTGCTTTGTATTTTCTTCCCTGACTGCTTTGCATACGACCGGGGAAAACAGGATGAAAAGCAAATGCCCCATCCCTAGCCGCTGGCTTAGCTAATTTCCTTCATGTGCTACGGGGAGGGGCGGGACATTCGCCACAATGGCTCCTGCCTTCCAGCCCAGCTTCTTCCAGCAGGGGGCGCTGTAGGGAGCGGGGCAGGAGCGCTGGCCATAGGGGGAGCTCCTGGCTTACAGCCCAGCCCCTCCCAGAAGGGGGGTCTGTAGGGATCGGGGCAGGAGCACTGGCATAGCGGGAGTTCCCAGCTATTCTGCCCGGACTCTCCCAGTAGGTGGCGCTGTAGGGAGCGGGGCAGGAGCACTGGCATAGCGGGAGTTCCCAGCTATTCTGCCCGGACTCTCCCAGTAGGTGGCGCTGTAGGGAGCGGGGCAGAAGTGCTGGCTGTGGGGCAGCTCAGACCCTCACTCCCTGGGCTGGCAGATTACGAAAGGACCCTGGCGCCGTCCTCCCATCCCCACAGCGGAGCCGATCTCCTACCTGGGTCTGGCCTAGCGGTGTCGGGCGCGAAGGTGACGTGGTGGCCCGTCCCGGTGCCCCGTCCTGGGGGCGAGCTCCTCTCCCAGTTGCCAGCCGCTGGCGTGTGGCGCTTCTCGGGCAACGGCGGCTGCTGCGGCGAATCGCGGGCATGGCACTGGCTGGGGGAGCCCGGGGGCGGCGGGCTCCTCTCCCCGCCCGGGTAGTAGGCTGTAGCGATGGGGAAGGCAGGGGTCGGGGAGCACTGCAGGTCGGAGGGGCAGTAGGAGGTGATGGGGCTTGGGAGGGGGCTGCCATTGGGGCAGCGGGCCAGGGGGCCCGGGGCCAGCTCGGCTCTGTCACTGGGCAGGTGCCCGTTGTAGGGGGCTGGGTTCCTGAGCGTAGCTGTCGCTCTGCAGCTGGTGCAGGCCGGGCTGTGGACAGGCGCGCCCGGGGGGCTGCGCTGGGCCAGCCTGTCCATGCCAGGGGGCAGCAGATGCGCTGGGGTCCCATTGCTGGGGGGTGAATCGGGGGAGACAGCTGGGCAGCTGGGGCCATTCAGGTGACTTGGGGCGTCTCCCAGGATCACCCTGGATAGGCCGGTGCCCTGGGGCGGGCTGGCGGGGCTGTGGGCTCGGGGACAGGGCTGCCTTGGGGCCGGCCCATTGGCCTGGGCCCTGGAGGTGGCTCCGTGGGCACAGGCCTGTGTCGGAGAAGGGGGCTGCGTGGGGCTGGGCGCGGCCCCTGGCCGGGCTGAGCTCATCTCTGGGGTCCTCTTGGCGCTGGGTGGGGCCGTGTCCTCGGGGCTGGAGCACGCCGAGCTCTCCTGCAGGCTGGCAGCCGGGGTGCCGCCTTCGGGCAGCGCGGGGCTGTGGAATCACAGAGGGGGCACACTCAGTATCACCCTAGGCACCAGCCAGCACATGGGGGGCAGGGCACAGTACAACCCACAGCACTGGGGCCAAGAGCCCACAGGGGGCAGATAGAAGCTTGTGCCAGGGCGGCAGGGACCCCTAGGAGGCTGTTTCTAGTGGGGATGACTGTCCCCTGGCCAGGGGCTGGGAGCTTCGACCCTGGCACACCTGGTGCAGGGGGAGCAGTGCCCTGGCACCGGGGGCATCATTAAGGGGTGTGGGGGGGAGCTGGCAGGGGAGCTGGTCTCCTTTGAGTGTGTGTGTGTTGGGGGGGAGACTGCTACTGGCCCTTAGACCCCTCCCCACTGGGCCTCGCTGGGCCCACCCTGGGATCTCTGGGTCCTGGCTGGGCAGGCCGGAGCCAGCTCTGTCCCATGGGTGACTCCATAACCACCCCCCGCCCTGCGCACGGGGCGGCACGCACCTGTCTTTGCTCTGCACCGGGCTGCTGGTGTGCAGAGGAGTCGGCGGGCCCGACAGCTCGGGGGGCGCAGGGCAGGCGGCGGGAGCCTCCCGGTGGAGCTGGCGCAGGGAGCCAGGGACGTCTCGCCAGGGCGCCTCCTCCCCGGGGCCCTGCATCTCTGTGGGGGAGAGCAGCTGGAGTGAAAGGCAGGCCATACCCCGCACCCTCCTGGCTGTCAGCCAGTTTTCCCCCCCTCCCCATCAGCCACATACCAGCCCCCTCCCCCCACAGCTATTAGCCACCCACCATCCCCTTTTAGCCACCACCAACCCCCTCCCCTGCTTGGCTGTTGGCGAGATTACCCCTCCCCCCATTAGCCGCACACCAGCCCTTTCCCCCCCAGGGCCATTAGCCAGTTCCCAGCATTAGCCCCCTCCCCCAGGCCTGGTAGCCGGTGCCATGCCATATTAGGCACTCACCAGCAGGTGTCCGGTCCTGGTGCCCCGGGTGTGGGTAGCCCTGGCCTGTCTCCGGGGACTGGGGCTCGTAGCTTTGGTTCCTGGAGGCCGGGTAGGCCGAGCTGACGGGGGACACCGAGCCGGACGGGGGCGAGTGGTAGCCCGGTGCGTACGGCCGCATGTCCGGCGGGGAGGCGCAGGGCCTGGCCGGGGACCGGCCGTAGAAGGGCGGCTGGGGGCACTGGGCTGGGGGGCCGCAGGCGTAGGCGCCGTGGGGCAGCAGGGCGGGGTAGGGTGGGCCATAGCGGTAGTGGAAGGGCTCCAGGCTCTGCTCCATGCCCTTGTGGCCCTTCTGATGGGCGCCGGGCATGGGCTGTGCCGGGTAGCCGTGGCCGAAGTGCGCCGGCATCTTGGCATGGGCGGGCTCGAAGTCAAACACCTCGTGATGCCCCCGGGGGCGCTGGCTGTAGGCGGCCGGCATCAGCAACGGCCCGGGCTGGCCGGGGTGCCCTGCCCGGGACAGGGGGGACTTGGCACTCTCGTGGGCCCACTCCTCGGGCTCGCGGCTGCTCAGGCGCAGGCCGTAGAAGGCGGCGGTGGGGGGCAGGCCGGCTTCCTCGTGAGCCTTCTCCTGGCAGTCCTGGCATGGGCACAGCTCCAAGCCGCACACGGGCTCCTCCTCCAGGATTAGCACCTCCCGGTAGCTGGGTGGCTTGTAGGCCAGGTCCTCCCGCTTACTGGGGCTGTGGGGCAGCTCGTAGGCATAGGGGTGGGCGAGGGGCTGCAGGCCCTCGGAGAGGGAGCGATACACCCGCCGTTTCTCCCCTGGCCCGGCCTCCTGCGGCAGGCAGGGGTAGCCCTCGGCGGGGTGCAAGTGGACCCCGTTGGTGCTGTAGACCAGCCGCTGGCGCTCCAAGGTGCCCTCTGGCCTGTAGTAGGCGCCATTGGGCAGCCTCTCGGGGCTGTGGGCGCCCGGGCAGCTCTGTGAGCGGTAGCCCAGGCGGCAGGAGCAGTGGCGGGTTAGGCCGGGGCGCCGGCTGGGGTATGCCAGGGGCCCGAAGGGGCTCATCTCCACCAGCTCGTCTTCCAAGATGGCCGTCTCCCTGTCCCTGGCCCCGTTGCTGTGCGGGCATCCCCCCAGCTCCTGGTGTGGGGATGCCCCCCTCGGCTGCTTGGGGGTCTCCGGCCTGGCCTTGACCCCGAAGCCCCCGAGCAGCCTGTCCAGCTCCTCCCTCTCGGCCGGCGTGGGCAGCAGCTTGGCGGGAGGGGAGGGTTCGGCCAGCATGGAGGAGTGGCCCGAGTCGCTGCTGACGGAGAGGAAGCGGCTGCCCTGCTGGGTGGAGTCCGCGCTGGCCGGGCTCCCGCCGCCGCCGGAGAAGCCGCTCAGGTTCCGCTTCTTCTTGATCTTGGCGTAGAGGCTGCCATCGATGGGGCCGCGGGTGTGGGACATGTCTGTGGGGGAGCAGACAGCAGGGCCCAGTCAGGGCTCTCCTTGGGCACAGGGATGCCAACACGTGTGATCAGCCACAGGGACCTGCACATGCTCGCAGAGTGGGGTTCGTCCCTGCCAGCAGGGGGCAGCAGAGAGAGAGACACACACACACACTCACACACACACACACAGAGGAGGGCTCATCCTCGCCAGCATGGGGCAGCAGAGATACACTCACACATGCACACAGAGAGCAGGTCTCATTCCCTCCAGCAGGGGGCAGCGGGGATACACACACACATACACACTTACTCACTCACTCTGCAGGACTCATCCCCTCCAGCAGGGGGCAGCAGGGACACACACACACACACACACACACATCCTAACTCCCATTCATACCTTTGAAAATCTCCCCGACAGCCACAAACCGAAACCCACAACCTCATGAACACAGAGACCCTCCCCCACAAAAAAAAGTTACACACACATAAAGTTACACACACACACACACACACACACACACACACACACACACACACACATATAGAGACACAACCCAAAGAGGCACATACAGCCATGAACACACACGTGTACTCACAGACACACACGCACGACTGTCTGGGGATTGGTCCTGCTTTGAGCAGGGGGTTGGACTAGATGACCTCCTGAGGTCCCTTCCAACCCTAATTAATATTCTATGATTCTATGACTTCAGAAATTCACTTAGACTCTTTCCACCAGGGGGTGCTAGACCCCAGGAAAAACCCTTCCTGCCAATGACCAAATACACCTCTACCCCGATATAACGCTGTCCTCGGGAGCCAAAAAATCTTACCGCGTTATAGGTAAAACCGCGTTATATCGAACTTGCTTTGATCCATTGGAGTGCGCAGCCCCGCCCCCCCAGAGCACTGCTTTACCGCGTTATATCCGAATTCGTGTTATATCGGGTCGCATTATATCGGGGTAGAGGTGTATCCCGGAACGATTACATTCCCACAAATCTCCTGGTGGCTTAAGACCATTCATGTCCCGCCTCCCAACCCAGCCCCCAAATCCTCCCCCCAATCAGAGGAGCCATCACAGACCCCCACGTCAATCCCTTTGTCAATTCACTCCCCTTGGTTTGGAATCTCTCTCTACAAAACTGTAGGTCCTACACAAACACTGGCTCTTGCTTCAGGGGTGGGTTTTGCTGCCGCCCCTTCTCTCCCCGCGCTAGGTGCTGTACATATGCCACAAGCAGCTAGCCCCAAAGCGATCGCCGTTAGAGCCAGTCGGGGATTTACTGACAAAATGGCGTGTGGGGGGAATTCGGTAGACAAATGCTGATTTAGCGGAAACGGTTTGTGAAGGCAGCAGATCTCCTGGCTCGAGCCGTGTCTGGAAAAAAGTTTTGACAATTTCGAAAGAAAACGTTCCAGTTTTCCGGTTTGAAATGACTTTTTGTGCTGGAATTTTGGCTCATTAGAGTGAAAAAACATGGGGGGGGGGGGAAGAAAGGGCAAAATTGAACCAAAACGGTTCCGAGTGATCGAAACAAAACATTGGCCCATTGGGTCCATTGGCCCAAACCGACATTTTCCCCCCGGTTTTTCGGTTCACAAAATTTTTCGAGGTTTTGACTTTTCATCCTGATTTGAGAGAGGAACATTTTTGAAACTCTGGAAAATATTCGTGGGACAGGAAAACCATTTCCCGCCTCACAGTCTGAACAGACAAAGGGCGGGAGGGGAAACTGAGGCAGAGCGAGGGGCAGCAGCTTGGCCAAGGCCCTGGGGCAGCGGCTGAGCTGAGAAGAGAAGCCAGGTGTCCTGACTTCCACCCAACCCCGTAGTCACATTGTTCTGTCTGAGCGGCCTCACAGCCCTGGCCAGTAGTTCCTGTGGCATGAGGGAGCGGGTGGCTGGGGGTGGCTGTGCCCAGGCCCTGCCGGTGCCTGGCCGTACCTTCCAGGCTGTCTTCGTGATGCAGGTTGAAGTTCTCGTAGGAGTCCCAGCGCACCATGGGATCGGAGATGTTATAATCCACGGTGATGGACGGGCTGTTCCGTAAGGTCTCCAGGCCTGAGGGGAGAGAACCGGTGAGGGCCACGGGCTGGGGCAGCCCCCCTGTGTGGGCTGCTCCCTCAGCCAGGGACTGGGCTGAGACCAGCCTAGCCTGGGGGGAGACACCTGGCTATTGGGGGGGCTCCCACCAGCTGGGGGAGGTCTCCTGGCTCGGGGGGGGGGTCCTCCCAGCCTGGCCCAGGGCAATGGGACTTCTGGCTTGGAGGTGTCGATCCTGGCTCGGTGGGGGGGGGGGGTCCTACCGCCTTGGCCCAGGGGGTGGGGGATTCCTGGGCGAGCTTGGCTCAGCGCAGCGGGGTGGGGGAGGGCTTAGGGGGTGCTACCACTGTGGGGGGGACTCTCCCTCCTCCTCGCCTGCCAGCCCCTCACCTTTCATCTTCTCGGGGCCGGCAGAGAAGACGAACTCCACGCTGGCTTCGAAGGGGAAGCGCTCATCTGGGGAGAGGAAAGGAGAGGGTACCGCGCTGTGAACAGAGGAGCTACTGGCTGAGGGTGCAGCAAGAGGGGGTGGCGGGTCTGGCACAAGGGGGCAGGGGGGGAGCACAGGGGTCCCAGGTATGAGGGGGCAGGGGGAGTAGAGGAGTCCCAGGTACGAGGGGGCAGGGGGGAGCCCAGGGTTCCTGGGTACGAGGGGGCAGGGGAGACCCATGTATGAGGGGTCAGGGGGAGCATAGGGGTCCTGGGTACTAGAGGACCAGGGGGAGCAGAGGGGTCCCAGGCACTGGGGGGCAGGGGGAGCAGAGGGGTCCCAGTCACTGGGACAGGAGGAGCAGAGAGGTCCCAGGCACTGGGGGGCAGGGGGAGCATAGGGGTCCCAGGCACCGGGGCAGGACCGGTCACTACCACGAGGTGCATACAGGGGTGCTGAGCCGCATGCAGGTGCCCCAGGAGCAGCCCAGGGCCGGGAGTGGTCGGCCCCCCGGGGAGGTGGCTGCCCCATTTGGAGGCTGCCCATGGCACCGCCCCCTGCCCTGCTCACCTTGCCAGGCCTCGTCCAGCTCGTCCTTCCCGAACCAGAGCTGGGCACCGTGGATGGTGCACGTGTGGAATTGGACGCGGAAAACCACGTCCCGGTCAGAGTTGCAGGTCTGCTTGTGGTAGCACTTCACCTGGGGGGGGGGGAGGTGGAGTCAGCACTGACACGGGGGCCCCCAGCCCCCCCAGGGACATGCAAACCCATGGACACGTCCACAGGCCCCCCTGCACGCCCACGTCTGTGCACGCCCACACACGTGGATCGCCCCATGTGCACACAGAGGCACGCTCGTACACACCCATTGTGCACATGACACCTCCTCTTGCGCACACCCCCTCAGACCCCCACGCGCACATGCTCGTACACACCCATTGTGCACCGTGACACCCCCTCTTGCGCACACCCCCTCAGACCCCCATGCGCACATGCTCGTACACACCCATTGTGCACAGTGACACCCCCTCTTGCGCACACCCCCTCAGACCCCCATGCGCACATGCTCGTACACACCCATTGTGCACACCGATACCCCCATGCACACACACATGGGCACACTCACCCGCCATTTGTGCACACTGGCACCCCCCACGTGTACACCCATTTGCACCCCCCCATCCTGGGTGTGCACAACCCCATGCTCATACCCACTGCCTGCCTCGCAGAGCCTCAGCTCTCCTCCTGCTCTGTTGATAGCTGCCCCCTTCCCTGCCGGGCTCAGAGCCGGGGGGCGGGGGGGGGCTCTGGACTTTGTGCCCACTCCTTACCTGGCAGAGCCCCCCCCGGGAAGCCCCTTCCTGGAGCTGGCCGTACTCACCATCACGTCCCCTTTCAGCAGCAGGGCTGGCTCCAGGGTGACACCCAGCTTCTGGGGGCCGGGGCCCGGGACACTGCTGTAAGGGAGGGCAGAGAAACACGGGGCTGGGGTCAGAGCGTTGGGGGACGGGCTCACGGCCCAGCAGCTCCCATGCAGCAGGCGCCTCATACTCACTAGATCCCCGAGGTGTAGACGAGCTGCATGGACTGGTAGATCTTCAGGAAGGGCTGGTAGCCTAGGGCGGGAGGGACGGGTTAAGGGATGGGGAGAGGGGCAGAGGGTAAGGGGACAGGCTGCTCCAGCCAAGGGCTGAGCCAAGCTGGCAGGGAGCCCTCGTGATTGGCTCAGAACACAGGGGCGTGAGCTCCCTGGCGAGGATGCAATGCCACACCCATGCGTGCAGGCCCGTTTGGGTGTGTGCCTGCACACCCAGGAGAGCACTGCCGGTTCACACGCGTGTGTGCCCTGGGATGCCTGGGGGTGCGCGACGCGACGCGTGCCCACTTCACACACGCCTGCAGGTTTGTGCCTGGGAACGCGCCCAGTTTGCACACCCCAGCAAATTCGCACGTGTGAGCGTGCCCATTTTGCACATGCCGATGGGCTAGTGTGTGTGGACGTGTGCCCATTTTGCACACATCAGCATGTTCACGAGTGCTCGCTTGCACGCACCGTTGGGTTGGTGTGCACGCAAACAGACACGTTTTGCACGGGTCTGCCGGTTCACACATGCGTGCTCATTTGTGTGTGAGTGTGAGTGTGCACATCTTGCTGACGCTGGCAGGTTCATGCCCGTGCGAGTGTGCCCATTCTGCACACGATGGCAGGCTCACCCAGGTGGGCGCACTTGTTTTGCGCACAATGGCTGGTTCACCTGCGTGGGCGCCCACATTTTGCACGTGTGATCGTCGGCACTCACCTCCGCTGGCCTCGAAGTTGGGGATGGCGGGAATGAGGACGTGGTGCAGGAACAGGGTGTTGCTGTTCATCTTGATGGTGCCCGACAGCAGCCCGCTGAAGTAACTGATGTACCTGGGAGTTCAGGGGGGACAGCTCAGCCCCAGGGTCCTGCCCCCCCCCCCGTGAAGCTGGGGGGGAGGGGCCAGCCAGTGGGGACCCTCCCCTGTCCCTTAAGGGTCATCACATCCCCCTCCGCCCCCCCTCACCTTTGCTGGGATGGCTGCAGGGACGCGGCTACTTTGTCCTCGCAGAACTTCCGCATGGTCAGGGTGCCGAGCGCCTGGTCCGCGCTGGGGGGGGAGAGGTCAGGGGTCAGCGCGGGAGCCCCCGGCCGCCAGAGTAACCCCTGGGCTTGGGGCCTGACTCTGCTCCAGGGGAGCGGGGAGCAGAGGAGGGCGAGGGAAGGAAGAAAGGTGGGGGGAACAGCCCTGGGGTGTGGGAGGAACAGCCTGGGTGGGGGGAGAGGCTGGGGTGAGGGGGTGGGAGTGGGAGTGGGGATGGAAACAGCCGGGGGAACTGTCCTGGGGCAGTGGAGCTGGGCTGAAGGGAAGCAGCCGGGAGGGGTGGGGAGGAAATAGGGGAAGGGGCCAAGCACACGCCGAGGGAGGGGGGTCAGCCGGGAGGGGAGCTCCCCGCCCTCTCCACCCCGTACCTGGCAGAGATCTTGCTGTAGTGCATATAGGCGGCCACGATGACGCCCGTCTTGCCCTTGTTGCCCTGCAGAGGAGTGAGAGTGTCAGGGCCGGCGCCCCCCTAGCCCCCCCAGCACTGTCAGGGCCCCTTGGGTGTGGGGGGAGTGCCTGCTGCAGCCCAATCCCCGACCCAGCATGACCCCGCCGTGGGGCAGGGGCTCTGCCCCCCCCAACCTCCCCCCATTCCTCGCCCACCGCCAGCCCCCCAGCTCCGCCCTGCCCCCTCACCTTGCAATGCAGCACCACGACGTGCTGGGGGTCCGAGTTCAGCCAGGTCTCCATGGCTTTGCAGATGGAGCAGATCTTGTCCAGGGGGGGCGCGTGCAAGTCCGGCCAGCCGAAATCCTGAACCTGCGCCACATTGGGGTGCAAGCGGTTAGATTCCTCCCCCGCCCCCAACACAGCCAGCTGGGAAGGGCCAGCTCAGAGCTAGAGAGTGGGGTCCCGCTGCTCCCGCCCTGGGAGAACCCAGGGATCCCCCGGAGGATGTGGGGTACCCCTCCCCTCTCACCTTGGGGTTCAGCCTGCTGATGTCATGGCGCTTCTCGGACAGGTTGAAAAGCTGCAAGGCAGAGAGCGAGCTCGTTGGCTGCGGGACGGCGACTGTAGCTCAGGGGCCCTGCCCCATCCCGCGACCCCCAAACCCTCCAGCCCCGACGGGCCTTGGTGTGAGACCCACGCCCAGGGCTGAGCCTCCAACCCGCAGCCCCTCAGACACAAATGCCCAAATCCCCCCCCGGCTGCAGCACCCCCCGCCCTGCTGCCCGGCTGGGAGGGCCCCGGCGGCTGGCCGGAGCACGAATCCCATGTGAACTCTGAGGAAACCTCACAGCCCTGCCAGGGGCAGGGCGATTGACATTGTTATCCCTGTGCAGCCACACGGGGGGAAACTGAGGCACAGATAGGTGCTTGAGACTCACTCAAGGTCACAGGACAAGTCAGTGGCAGAAACCTGACTCCCAGTCCGCCAAGCGCTAACCACTAGACTCCTCTCCCCACAGAGATAGGGATAGAACCCAGGAGTCCTGGCTCCCAGCCCCCTTGCTCTAACCACTAGCCCCAGCTGCCTTTCCCCGGCCCCTACCGTGTACTTATCCTCGTGCTTGGACTTCAGCATCTGTGCCACCTCCCGCAGGTTGCCGCGATAACGCTGCTCCTCCAGGGCGGAGGGGAAGAAGACGGAGATGATGCGCTCGGTGATGTAGGTCAGGTCGAAGTCGTACTTGCGCTCCATCACGTGGTCCAGGCTGAAGCTCCTGGGGGGGGGTAGGGGGTTGAGTGTCGGGATGTGCCAGCTCCTGGGGGTACCCCACCCCTGCAGGGCGGGCAGCTCCCTGGGGTATCGCCCCCAACTAGCAGGGTGCCTGGCTTTAGCCCACCTCATGCACCCCATTGATGGACCCCCAGACCAGCAGTGGATCCCCCCACTCGGTGTCTGAGCCAACACCCCTTTCCATGGGGGGGCGGCGGACAAGGAGCAGGCTGCGAGCCATACCCTCCCCAGCCCTGCTGGCCCCACCCACTCACCTGGGCAGCGTGCTCCGTTGCTTCGAGGTGTGGAGGGATTTGGTGGAGCCCTGGGGGACGAGAGGGGAGGGGGGATGCTGGTCAGCGTGGGGAAATCTGGGGCCCACGTGGCCCCCCGTCAACTCCTTGGCACCGAACCACAGCCCCGGGCCCAGGCTGCTGGGGGGCGGGGACGGGCAGCAGGGTGGGAACGGCCTGGGAGAGCTGGGAGGGCCTGGGACGGGTCCCGCCCGCGCCCAGCCTGCAACTCGCGATCCCCCGGGGGGATGTCAGAGGCCAGGCTCCAAGCTGCCCTCGCTCTGTTCCCAGAATCCCGCTGACCTAATGGAATTGGCTGTGAGCGGGGGCCCCAGCTCCCAGCCCAGAGGATGGGCGGAGCTCTCCACTCGCTTCTCCCCACCTTGTTAGATCTGCACCGGCAGGCTAACCCCTTGCCCCCCGGCTGCCCCTCTTCTGCCCCAGGCTGCACAGTGACACCGGGTGGGGGCAGCCCGGGTGCACACAGAGCAGGGGGAGGGGTCGGGTGGGGGCATCGGGCCCCGTCAGAGGGCGTGGGTGAGACAGGTCAGCACAACGGAGCTTTGGCCCAACCCCGGGTCCTACGGCAACGCCCCGCAGGGCCTAATGAATGGGCAGGGCTGGGGATGGGCAAACAACCCCCTTCCCACCATCACCCCATTCACCCCCGTCCCCGTCCCCCACGGCCCAGTTCCCTTCCATGCCTGGCCGGTGTGGGAATAACCATGCAGGGTCCTGGCAGGGAAATCCAGATCCCTTCGCAAGCTCCCCCCATCGGGCATCGGGGACGTCTCGAGGGGAGGGTTTGGGAGGCTGTCCCCCATTCACACAGAATGCCCCATGCAGTGCCACTCCTCTCCCATCACAGGCCAGCCTGCCCCCAGCCCCGCACTGAAATGGACGGGGCAGAGTCCACGAAGCAGGAAGAGGGCTCCCCAGGGCTGAATTCCCCAGGCGCTATGGGTCAGCAACCCCCAGGGCTGCTTCCCAGATCTGCCTTCTCCCCAAGGAAAGGGCCTGGGCTGACAGTCCTGGGGACCAAAGGCTGAGCGGGGACAGCACAGGACTGGGGCAAGCATCCCTGCCCCCCCTGCACTCCCCTTTGGGATGAGCCCAGTCCCGTTGGCCTATTGGGCCGTTGGCCTCTCCGCTCAGGAGGGCGGGCGGTGCCGCCGGCAGCCAGCTATGGGGGGGTGCATCCCTGGGGGACAGAGTTGAGGCCTCCCACACTCGTCTCACGCGAGCCTGCAAAGAGTAACGACGCTGGGGGGTTATGCCTGGGACTGGCGAGGGCAGGTCTCAAGTGAGGGTGGGGAAGTTCATTCACCCTGTACCCCATGTGGTGGGAGCAGGCAGGGCAGGGGTGGGGGGTGTGTGGAAAATCAGTTCTG
Source organism: Emys orbicularis (assembly GCF_028017835.1). Taxonomy (NCBI): domain Eukaryota; kingdom Metazoa; phylum Chordata; order Testudines; family Emydidae; genus Emys; species Emys orbicularis. Next base: position 19,762,790 of record NC_088701.1, read on the forward strand.
TTGGCACCTCATTTGTTCGGTCTGGGAGCCACTTCTCTTCTATTTCCTCTGGGAAAGGGCTGGGGGAGCAGGCCAGCGCGGGAGGGATCCCTGCCTCAGCTCTTTATACGCAGATCCCACTAGGCACCACCCCCACTGAAGCACCCCTGGATTTTTTTTGGGGCGGTGTCATTTCTGTAGCCCTCCCTATCAAAAATCCCAGCATCCAGCCATCCCCCAAGCTTTGGGGAGGAGAGGGATGGGATCTCTCCCCACTTCCCCTGGGGCAGAGGGAAGGTCTCACGCCAGCTCCCGCCAGGAATGGGGCAAGGATCTGGGGTCCGATGGGATAAATTGAGGCGGGGACTCACCAAGTGCTCGATGCGCCGGGCCGGAGCAGTGTTCCGCCTCTGGAGTACGGGGAAAAGGGAAAAGAGAGAGAGCGAGGGGAGTTGACGAGAGGAGAAGGAGATTGAGACGCCGGGCCTGGGCGCCGAGCCAGCCGGCCCTGAGGTCAGCAGCTCGAGTTTGTAAACCTCCCCCGGTCCCACAACCACCGATTGCGTGATGTGGTCCGGAGCTGGGGGCGGAGGACGTCAGGAATGGGGAAGAAGCAGGCAAGAGGCTCAGCTGGTGGTGCTCCCTGTTTGTGAGCAGGTGTGGCCCAGGGACACTGAAGACCCCAGTTCTAGTCCCAGCTCTCTCCCTAAGCTGCTGTGTGACCTGGGGTGAGCCTGTATGCCTCAGTTTCCCCTCCAGCCTCTTATCCCCTTGTTACATTGTGCGTGCCTTCTGTCTGTTATGTAAGCCCCTGAGTCTTTCACAGCTTTGGAGCCTGGTGCTTTAGCAGCTCATGCTTCTAGTTCCCGGGGGCAGCTGTCACATGTACAGCACCCAGCGCAATCTCAGCTGAGCCCTCTAAGGCAGGTAATAAGGAGGGATGAGCCTGGGGGCCTCTCTGCTGAGATTTTTCAGGGGAAGCCAGTGGGTGCCCCCGCCCCCCCCGGCTGTTGGGAACGGAGCTCCTCACTGAAGCGGCCTCGTGACGTAATTCAGCTGAATCGTGGCCCCATTTCCTTCCCAAGTGACCTGGAGTCCAGCTGGCACAACTGGCGGGCAGCAGGAAGTGAAATTGACATCAGGCTGAGGAGGTCTGCCAGCGAATCGCTTTGGGAAAGGATACACCTGCTCGTCTCAGATCAAAGGGGGCAGGTGGGGAAAGCTAACGCTGGCCAGAGGGCTCTTAGTTCCAGGAGCTTCTCGGCCCCGTGCTCATGAGCTAGGGCACAGAGCAGGGTGGGGTGCTGGAGTCACCCAAACGCTGACACTGACCATGGGCACATAGGGCTACGATTGACTCCAGGGATGGAGAGGGCAATACAGGATTCAGCCGAGGGGAACAGCCCGGTGGCCCGTTCAGTCCAGAAGACACCAATGGCCCATCCTCCCAGAGGAGACTCATGGTCCATCTGGCCTAGAAGAGACCCACCCAGGGTCCATCCAGCCCCGTAGCCCGTCTCCAGCAGTGGCCAGGGTTGGATGTGGCCATGGAAGATGAAGCATGGAGGAGGGGTGCCTAGCGGGCTGCCATCCTCGTATGTTTCATGGCCATTAAGGGACTGTTGCGGTCCATGGGGGCTGTTGGTGGAAATCCAGCAGTTATTTAGGGGCCCAAGAATGGATCTAGGGGCCTCCTAGACTATGTCCTGACTGCACCAAGAAAGCAAATCTGGGTGATCAGTCTCCATGCTCCAGGCCCGACACCAGCTGTGGGGGTCAGGGGGTCAGGAAGCTGCCTGTGGGGGTTAGTGTTGCATCGGCAGCATCAGGCTAGAGGGACCATAGGCTGGCAGCCCAGAAATTCTGGGCTGGGGCCACCACAACTTCTAGCTAAGGTATCTAGGTGAGTTCCCTCACCTTCCCTGAGGCGCCCCCATGAGGCAGGGCAGGGCTATTATCCCTGTTGTACACGTGGGGAAACTGAGGCACGGAGAGACTAAGTGATTTGCCCAAGGTCACCTGAAGCTTGTGGCAGAGCATGGATTTGAACCCAGGCCCCCTGAGTCCCACTATAGCCCCCCGTGACTCTGAACATCATCAGAACGCTCCTCGCCTGACTGTCCTTCACACGCTGGCGTCATTTGCCCGCCCTGTGCCAACTCAAGGCGCAGCATGATGGAGAATCAGGCCCCTGGAGTGTTTCCCAGGGAACTTTCCTGTTTCAGGCCAGAGAGGAACCCTCCTGCCAAAGCCACTGGCTGGGAGATGCTACATCTGGATCTCCTCTGACAGGGTGGAGTGGGACGATTTTTCACTGCCAAGGCCTGAGCTCACCAGGCAGCAGGTCCCAGGGCTGACGTCCACACCAGCTGTTTGTGCACCAGGCAGAGACAGCGGCATCGAGCTTCCTCCGCGCTGCCGCACCCGGGCGTGCTGCAGGCAGCCATAGGGCGACGACTCCCTCTGGAGATGAGTTCTATTCCCTCCCACCCAGCCTGCCAGCCACAGGGGACGCTTGCCCATTGAGGCACCAAAGGCAAAGGCCACCAAACAACCATCAGCTGGTGACAAATAGTAGCCATTGCTGTCCTAACCCAGCTTTGAACCAGTGACCTACTCACCAGCCTGAGCCCGCTCCCACAAGCCATCCAGCCAACCCAGCCCTTGGCTGTTTTATTCTCCAATTCCCCCCCATCACTGGCCAGGAAGGCCGGCCACCACGCTCCATCCAGTGGGAGTATCCCAGCTTTCCATACCAGGATACACCCCGGCATTGAGGCCCGGATGCCCCCCGACGCCAAGGCTGACTCGGCACATGGGTATCTGCGCCACTTCCCGCTGGTTTAGAAGAAGCCCCTGGAATTTACCCGGCCTCGCTACGGACTCCGATCAGGAGCTCTAGCTGCTGAAAATCAGGCCTCCAGCTGGGCACCCGAAAGTCGAAGCGCCCAATGGAATGGGCGAATGGCTCACCCAGTGCTGAAATGCAGCCAGCTCTGGGGTGGGACGTGGCAGCTGGTTAGCAGCTACACTGCATCCCGTTTAGGACAGGAAGTGAATCCGAGTGTGTTCCATGCCAGTGGCGCTGTGCATCTCCAGCAGCCTCTGCAGGGATCTAGGCCAGAGAGGTTGATGAGCCTGCTACGGGGTCAGCGAGGCGAGGTGGATCTGTTAGCTCATGCACTGGATCCTGTGCATTAAGATCCCGAAGGCTCAGATTTAATTCCTGCTGCCAGCGCACCAGCAGGGAGCCGGACATTACCCAATCCAGGTTGGAATTTGGCCAGGACCGGGTGGAGGCGGCTCTCATTATTGAAAAAAGTTCCAGCGGCTCTTGAAGGAGCAGGCGTGACCAGGTGCTCAGTTCTCCCTTTGGCCTGAAAGATGGCATCGCCAGCAGCGTGGTGCCCGGCACTGGGGTCAGCGCCGAGGCCAAGGGCTCCTTTCTGAGCGTCCCACGCTGCGGCCCGTCGCTCTGGGGCTTTCCTGAGCCATCTCCCATCCGGGCCCCGACCCAGGCCTCTGGCGAGATCGACCAGGGACCCAGCGCCAGGAGATACGGACTCAGGGGTAGCAAGGCTGGCGGCTCCCGTGGCTGGCCCATGGAAACCGCCTCTCTCCCCCACCCCTACCCATTTTAGCCACCAGTGGCTCAGTGAGAGATCGCCAGAGGGGTGCGAATGGGGACAGACGGATCTCGGCACTTACCAGTTCAGGCGGGGGAAGGGGCTGGCAGGATGACGCCACCTGAAACAAGAAGCCAGAGGGGGTCAGCGCGGTGCGGGGAACCCAGCCGGGCAGCGTCCCCTGGAAATCTGTGCGGTGGCAGCCACCGGGACGCTTCCTCCACCCCCCTCCGGACGGGACGTCTCCTTCCCTGGGTTGGGGGCGGGGGGGCCCGTGAGGCGGGCTCTGTGCAGTGAGGAGGCTGGACCCCCCTGGGCCGTGGGGAAGGGGTGTTTTTCTTGGCCCGGGCTGGCCCTTTCCAGCTCGGGCACACACAGAGGCCGCGATTCATGGCAGGGCCTGGGCGGCGGCGAGGCCGGAATGGCCGGGGTGGGGGGAGGCTATATATAGAGAAACATAAACAGGCTGCGCCCCACCCCGGGCTGGGGGCGCACAGTGAGCCCATTCAGCCCGGACCCTACCTCACCTGCCCCCCGGCCCCACCCCTCCCCCTCCGCCCTGGCTCCAGCCAGAGAGAAGGAAACAGACTCGGAGGGGGCCGGTGAGCCCTCCCCTGCCCCACACCCCCACCTCAGGGGGGCACCTGCTGTGCCAAGGTTGCCTTTCCCATAATGCCTTGGTGGCTTTGACTAAAGGACGAGCTGAGGTCGCTGGGTCGATGCGGGGGGTCCATGCCGGAGTCTTGGGGGCAGAGCTGGTATTAAGGGGAGTACAATCCCCCCCACCCACCCCCAGCCCCTTGTGGGGCAAGGAGCTGCTACAGAAGATCTGCGCGTCCTGCTATGGGTACATCTAACCTCCATGCTAAACCGGGGGCGGCGGCCGGGTCCTGGGCTTGTGGCCTCTGTGTTCCCAAGCCCATGCTTGAGTGTCCGCCGCGCCCTCCCGTCCACCGCCCCCCCAGTGCCAGCCTGCCCCCGCCGGAGTCAGCTCCTGCATGCCCACGCCTCTCTGCCCTTCACCCACTCCCTCCTGCCCGGCTCCCCCTTGGCCCAGCTCCATGCCCCGAGCCCTTATAGTATCCAGGAGAGTTTATTTATCTCCTGGCAGCCAGGAAACGGGAAGTGCTGGAGATCTTTATCACGCTCACGTGGTCCTTACAGCCAGGGGCGGTGCTGTGTATCCAAGGGCCGTGGGGCACTAGCAGGCCTGGCTTAGGGAGCAGGGCCTGGCAATCCATCCCCGCTCCCCGCCTGCCCTGCCTCCTGGCACGTCTCTGTCCAAGCCACCTTGACACCCTGGGCACCGTCCTGGGAGCTGGCCAGACACGGGGCTCCCTGCCAGAGCTCACCCAACAACCGCGAGCGCCCCAGCAACTCCGCTTGGTGCCCGGGCTGAGGGCTGGGTTGGGAACTGGCGGAGGAGGGGGCGGGGAGACAACCCAGGGGGGTCGGATCAGCGAGGGACTCGGGGGGAGGTGGCGTGGGGAGCGCAGGCCAGGGGTGCAATGTTGGATTATAGAGGGGATTGGGGGGAGGTGGGATGGGGCATGCGGGAGGGTGGGGGGGCATGTTGGATCACAGAAGGGATCAGAGGGGGTGGGATGGGGACACGGGCTGGGGGGGCATGTTGGATCAATGAGGGGTTTGGGGGGAGAGGTGGGATGGGGATCGCAGGCCAAGAACCAGATCCGGACGTCTTTGCAGCAGGGACGCACTGTAAGAACCTAAAGGGACCCCCAACCGCGCTCCATCCCCACACCTCTGCCCCTCACCCTCTGGGAGACAGGGCATGGCTACAGGATGAACCCGCCCTCCCGGGTTTGCAGCCAGACCCCCAGACCCCCCCTCTCGCTCCCCGTGCCAGCTGGGTGCACATCAGCCGACGGAGGAGCCGGCCCCAGCACAGGGAGAGGACAAGCCACGGCTGGCTGGGCGCTAGCTAGTGGGACCGGGGCCGGGCAGAGCCCCAGGCATCCCAGCCTTGGCAGCGCCACAGCCCCGCATGCCAGCACCGAGTACCAACAAGCCCCTAATTACAAGGCACGCAGAGGTCCCGCCAGGCAGGGAAGGTAGAATTAGGCAGGAGGGTTCTGCCAAGCCAGGGTCTCCCTGGGGCGACGTCCTGTGGCCAACACCAGATGTGTCACTGCTCCCCCCCAGCCCCATAAAACACCTGGCGCGTCGTGCAGAGGGGATTCCTTCCTGACCGCCCCGCGCCCTGGAGAATGAGACTGAATCTCATGGCCAGGGGCCATAGATCTCTGTTAACAATGGTCATAAAATTAGATGGGCCTTTTAACGAGCCAGCTGAGGGATTGAACTGAGTGCCACCCCGCGGCCCGCCCTCCCCGTGCAGCTGTGGGGCTGAGTGGCCAGGTACATCCCCCGCCCCCGGCTGGGCCTATACGCTCCCCCCGGAGCCATGCGGGTGGGGCACTTAGGAAGGAACAGGCAGGAGAAAGACTATGGGTTGCCCCTTGCATAAGAAGAAATGAGACCACGTCCCCCCGCCCCCTCCCCACCCCTCCCCTTCCAACAGCTCTCCCCACCCACTCCTGGCCCCACCCAGCCTCCAGGCTTTGAAACCCCTCCAGCCCCCCAGAGCAGCCTGCCGTCCCCAGGCCGTCTGCCTCCCCCTGCCCGAGCCCCTCGCTGAGCTGACCCTCTGGACCAGGGGTGGCCAACCTGAGCCTGAGAAGGAGCCAGAATTTATCAATGGACATTGCCAAAGAGCCACAGTAATACGTCAGCAGCCCCCCGTCAGCTCCCCCACCCCGCAACCCCGCCAATCAGTGCTTCTCCTTCCCTCCCCTTCCCTCCCCATCAGCTGTTTCGTGGCGTGCAGGAGGCTCTGGGGGGGAGGAGCAAGGGCACGGCAGACTCAGGGGAGGGGGCGGGAAGGGGTGGAGTGGGGACAGGGCCTGTGGCAGAGCCAGGGGATGACCAGTGAGCACCCCCCGGCACAGTGGAAAGTTGGCGCCTGTAGCTCCAGCCCCGGACTCGGTGCCTATACAAGGAGCCGCATATTAACGTCTGAAGAGCCGCATGTGACTCCGGAGCCACAGGTTGGCCACCCCTGCTCTGGACTGAGCTCCCCTCGAGCCCCCCTCTCCTGGCCTACACTCCCCATCCCTCTGAGCTTCGCACTGATCAGACCCCCCCACCCCCAGCCTGCGCTCCCCATCCCCCCAAGCCACACATTGATCTGACCCCTCCACTCTGTGCTCCCCACTGCCCCCCAAATCCCTCACTGATCCGACCCTCTGAACCCCACACTGATCTGACACCCCCCGGCCTGTGCTCCCCACTTCCCCCAAATGCCTCACTGATCTGACCCTCTGAACCCCACACTGATCTGACACCCCCCAGCCTGTGCTCCCCACTGCCCCCCAAATCCCTCACTGTTCTGACCCCCCGAGCCCCACACTGATCTGACACCCCCCGGCCTGTGCTCCTCACTGCCCCCCAAATCCCTCACTGATCCGACCCCCCCAGCCTGCATTCCCCACATCCCACCCCAGGAGCCCCTCACACATCCGATCTCCTTTCCTCTCCCTCCTCCTGGCTAGGCAATTGGTGCCCGTCCCACCTTGGCGCAAGAGCCATCTCCTCCGCGGCTCCTGCTAGCCACCTTGCATCCCTTCTGCTATCCTCTCCCTTGTCCCCTGGCCTGTTAACTCCCCTCCCCTCCCCTCCTGCAGTTTCTGTCTGAACAACATTTGCTGTCCAGAGCAAAGTGTGTCGCACAAATCGTCCTCAGTGCAAACTTCCTGCCCCCTCTCCCCGCTCTGCCGCTCAGCTTCGGCCTGGGAAAACATCTGGCTCGGCCTGCGGGATGGAGAGGGGGCTGGGAGGTGGGAAAAGCACCGTAACCAGAAACTCTGGGAGAGAAGCAAGGGCCATGTGGAAAGGGGTCCCCCTGGCTGCCCCCCCAGCCCCGCTTGGGGCCGCTACCTATGAACAGGATCAGTGTTTGAAGAGCATGTTGCTTCTACCAACCACCACACTTCACCCCCCGCTCCCCGAAAGTCAGCTTGGAGGTGGGGAAACTGAGGCACAGAGCAGGCACAGGTACTTGCCCACAGTCACTCTGTGTCGGTAGCAGAGGGAGTGACGGAACCCAGGAGTCCTGGCTCCCTATTCCCCCCCCCCTTTCTCCAACCATTAGAGCACACTCCCTCCCAGAGCTTGGGATAGAACCCAGGAGTCCTGGCCCCCAGCCCCCTTCATCTAACCACTAGACCCCACTCCCTCTCAGAGCAAGGAACAGAGGAGTCCTGCTACCAGTCCTCTAAACACTAGATGATGCCTCAGTCTATAAACCCCCCTCTCGCAAGGTGTCATCTCAGCGTAACCTCACCTCTAAGGGACCCAGGCATCCGGAGAGCACTGAACGGAGATAACTTGCTGGGGCACGGTGCCCAGCCCTGCCCACCCTTCCCAGTAGCAGGCTCCGGACCCCCCGGGCACCTCCTGCCAGCTGATAAACGCCCCTGACAGACACTCCTTGGGCAAAGCCCAGGGGCAGATGAAGTCCTCTTAGCAATCAGGTCCTCCTCTGCCCTAGGCTGCCCCCTGGTGGAGGGGGCGGAGAGGGCCGATCAGAGGGGCGTCCTGTCCTGTCCCCGCCTCGCCCGCAGCTCCCCCTGGCTGTCAGCCGCGGAGCTTTACCTGGGGGTCAGCAGGGCAGGGTGGCGTTCGTCTTTAGGATGCCGGGTTTCTCCATCCAGCTCTTCCCCGCATGGGGAGGCCCCCAATTCCCCCTCCGGTGCAGGATCTTCTCCGCTCCCTCTATCCTCTCCTCCCTCACTCAGCCACTTCTCCCTTCGCCCCCCGCCTTCCCCTCCTCTGACTCCAGCGCAGCCCTCCGCCCCTTGGACGGACGGACGGAGCAAAGAGCCCCGGAAAATCCCGGAGGAGAACCAGCAGCCTCCAGCTGCAGACGCTGGCCCAGGGCCAAGAAAAACTCCCAGCTCCGCGCAACCATAATTACACAACCAAGGCTTAAAGGGCCAGAGACGCCACCGTCGGGGGCTCCGGCACGGTGAGCGGGCTCCGAGGGCTGCAGATAGCCGTGGGGCTCAGCACGGGGCAGAGAGGGCTCAAAGCCGAGTGCTGGGCCATGCGGAACCGTCCCTGGCACTGGGTCTCAAGCCAGGTGTGGTAGGAGGGGATGAGAGGAAAGCTTGGAGCAGTGTTCCAGGGTTGTGAGTTTCCTCACAGCAGTGCCCTGCTGGGACCCCAGCGTTGTGAGCTTCCCTAAAGCAGTGCCCTGCTGGGATCCCAGCATTGTGAGCTTCCCTACAGCAGTGCCCTGCTGGGACCCCAGCGTTGTGAGCTTCCCTACAGCAGTGCCCTGCTGGGACCCCAGCGCTGTGAGCTTCCCTAAAGCAGTGCCCTGCTCACAGCAGTGCCCTGCCAGGACCCCAGCGCTTTGAGCTTCCTCACAGCAGTGCCCTTCCAGGACCCCAGCACTGTCAGCTTCCTCACAGCAGTGCCCTGCCAGGACCCCAGCGCTTTGAGCTTCCTCACAGCAGTGCCCTGCCGGGACCCCAGTGCTGTGAGCTTCCCCACAGCAGTGCCCTGCCAGAACCCCAGTAAATCTGAGTTCTCCCAGCGTAGCTCACACAAAGCCCCCGGAAACCCGCTCCGGCATTAGCAGCCGCAGTCCATCTCTCGGAGAGGGAAGGACTCCACATCTCATGCCAGAGCCCCGGGGAATGTTTGCTCGGCCACGCTGCTGGCCCCCACTCTGCCCTCCCTCGGCTCAGGACATTTCCCACGGCCCCATGTTCCTGCTGCTCTTCAGATGTGCTCCCTTCGGCTCTTATCTTGCCCTTTGCTGGCCCAGGCAGAGATAAGGGCCTGGATCTCCCAGCAAACAGGGCAGGATCCTGGGTCACTGAGGCTGAATTTCATCCCTCCCTCACCCAACCCCTGGCGCCGCAGGGCCGCAGGGACCAGTTCCTGCAGTGCTGAAGCTGGCACCCACAGTGGCTCCCTTCCCCGGCCGAGCTCCCCCATTCCCTGCCGCCAGGAGTCTCTTCCTGCCCTCTGGGGGGCAGGTCCCCATCCTCCTTCTGCCCCATGGGGGCGAGCAACCCTGCCCATTCCTGAGAGCTGGCGATGGGCACGGCCACCCTCCCCGAGCACGGCCTGGGAGCTGGAGGGGCGGGAGCGCTCCAAGCCATGTGCCCGCTGGACCGTGCAGGGTGGAACTGGGGTCACCCTCTATGGACAGACACCCCTGCCTGCCACATTGGGTGCCCATCAGCTGGGTTTGCCCATCACATGTGGCCAGGAAGGGACATGGTCCCAAAGGCTGGGCTCCAGCCATCTCCCCCCACCCCCCAATTCAGCATCGCGCCTTCTCCTACCTTCGCTTCGCATTTCTTGTGGCTGGCGATCTTGCAGGCTGTAGGGGAGAGAAAAGGGGGTGTGAAGGGGAGATCCCTGCACAGGCCAGGGCTAGTGCACTGGGGCCTGGCTCCTGGTGAGCCCCGGGGCTGGGCATGTGAACACCGGTGCTCGTGTGCTGCGGCCTGGCTCCTAGTGTGCACGGGGGCTGGGAGTGTGAGTCCTGGTGCTCATGTGCTGCGGCCTGGCTTCTAGTGTGCTTGGGGGCTGGGACTGTTAGTCCTGGCGCTTGTGCACTGGGGCCTAGCTTCTGGTGAGCCCGGGGGCTGGGAGTGTGAATACTGGTGCTAGTGCACGGGGGCCTGGCTCCTGGTGAGCCCGGGGGCTGGGAGTGTGAGTCCTGGTGCTAGTGCACTAGGGCCTGGCTCTTGGTGTGCCCCAGGCTGGGAGTGTGACTTCTGGTGCTAGTGCACTAGGGCTCGGCTCTTGGTGTGCCCCAGGCTGGGAGTGTGACTTCTGGTGCTAGTGCACTAGGGCTCGGCTCTTGGTGTGCCCCAGGCTGGGAGTGTGACTCCTGGTGCTAGTGCACTAGGGCTCGGCTCTTGGTGTGCCCCGGGCTGGGAGTGTGACTCCTGGTGCTAGTGCACTAGGGCTCGGCTCTTGGTGTGCCCCGGGCTGGGAGTGTGACTCCTGGTGCTAGTGCACTAGGGCCTGTCTCTTGGTGTGCCCCAGGCTGGGAGTGTGACTCCTGGTGCTAGTGCACTAGGGCTCGGCTCTTGGTGTGCCCCAGGCTGGGAGTGTGACTCCTGGTGCTAGTGCACTAGGGCTCGGCTCTTGGTGTGCCCCAGGCTGGGAGTGTGACTCCTGGTGCTAGTGCACTAGGGCTCGGCTCTTGGTGAGCCCCAGGCTGGGAGTGTGACTCCTGGTGCTAGTGCACTAGGGCTCGGCTCTTGGTGTGCCCCAGGCTGGGAGTGTGACTCCTGGTGCTAGTGCACTAGGGCTCGGCTCTTGGTGAGCCCCGGGGCTGGGAGTGTGACTCCTGGTGCTAGTGCACTAGGGCTTGGCTCCTGGTGAGCCCCGGGCTGGGAGTGTGACTCCTGGTGCTAGTGCACTAGGGCTCGGCTCTTGGTGAGCCCCGGGCTGGGAGTGTGACTCCTGGTGCTAGTGCACTAGGGCTCGGCTCTTGGTGAGCCCCGGGGCTGGGAGTGTGACTCCTGGTGCTAGTGCACTAGGGCTCGGCTCTTGGTGTGCCCCAGGCTGGGAGTGTGACTCCTGGTGCTAGTGCACTAGGGCTCGGCTCTTGGTGTGCCCCGGGCTGGGAGTGTGACTCCTGGTGCTAGTGCACTAGGGCCTGGCTCTTGGTGTGCCCCAGGCTGGGAGTGTGACTCCTGGTGCTAGTGCACTAGGGCTCGGCTCTTGGTGTGCCCCGGGCTGGGAGTGTGACTCCTGGTGCTAGTGCACTAGGGCTCGGCTCCTGGTGTGCCCCAGGCTGGGAGTGTGACTCCTGGTGCTAGTGCACTAGGGCTCGGCTCCTGGTGTGCCCCAGGCTGGGAGTGTGACTCCTGGTGCTAGTGCACTAGGGCCTGGCTCTTGGTGAGCCCCGGGGCTGGGAGTGTGACTCCTGGTGCTAGTGCACTAGGGCCTGGCTCTTGGTGAGCCCCGGGGCTGGGAGTGTGACTCCTGGTGCTAGTGCACTAGGGCCTGGCTCTTGGTGTGCCCCAGGCTGGGAGTGTGACTCCTGGTGCTAGTGCACTAGGGCTCGGCTCTTGGTGTGCCCCGGGCTGGGAGTGTGAGTCCTGGTGCTAGTGCACTAGGGCTTGGCTCCTGGTGAGCCCCAGGGCTGGGAGTGTGAGTCCTGGTGCTAGTGCACTAGGGCTCGGCTCTTGGTGAGCCCCAGGCTGGGAGTGTGACTCCTGGTGCTAGTGCACTAGGGCTTGGCTCCTGGTGAGCCCCAGGCTGGGAGTGTGACTTCTGGTGCTAGTGCACTAGGGCTCGGCTCTTGGTGAGCCCCGGGCTGGGAGTGTGAGTCCTGGTGCTAGTGCACTAGGGCCTGGCTCCTGGTGTGCCCCGGGCTGGGAGTGTGACTTCTGGTGCTAGTGCACTAGGGCTCGGCTCTTGGTGAGCCCCGGGCTGGGAGTGTGAGTCCTGGTGCTAGTGCACTAGGGCCTGGCTCCTGGTGTGCCCCGGGCTGGGAGTGTGACTCCTGTTGCTAGTGCACTAGGGCTCGGCTCTTGGTGTGCCCCGGGCTGGGAGTGTGACTCCTGGTGCTAGTGCACTAGGGCTTGGCTCCTGGTGAGCCCCAGGGCTGGGAGTGTGAGTCCTGGTGCTAGTGCACTAGGGCTTGGCTCCTGGTGAGCCCCGGGGCTGGGAGTGTGAGTCCTGGTGCTAGTGCACTAGGGCCTGGCTCTTGGTGTGCCCCGGGCTGGGAGTGTGAGTCCTGTTGCTAGTGCACTAGGGCTTGGCTCTTGGTGTGCCCCGGGCTGGGAGTGTGACTCCTGGTGCTAGTGCACTAGGGCTTGGCTCCTGGTGAGCCCCAGGCTGGGAGTGTGACTCCTGGTGCTAGTGCACTAGGGCCTGGCTCTTGGTGTGCCCCGGGCTGGGAGTGTGACTCCTGGTGCTAGTGCACTAGGGCTCGGCTCTTGGTGAGCCCCGGGCTGGGAGTGTGACTCCTGGTGCTAGTGCACTAGGGCTCGGCTCTTGGTGAGCCCCGGGGCTGGGAGTGTGACTCCTGGTGCTAGTGCACTAGGGCTCGGCTCTTGGTGTGCCCCAGGCTGGGAGTGTGACTCCTGGTGCTAGTGCACTAGGGCTCGGCTCTTGGTGTGCCCCGGGCTGGGAGTGTGACTCCTGGTGCTAGTGCACTAGGGCCTGGCTCTTGGTGTGCCCCAGGCTGGGAGTGTGACTCCTGGTGCTAGTGCACTAGGGCTCGGCTCTTGGTGTGCCCCGGGCTGGGAGTGTGACTCCTGGTGCTAGTGCACTAGGGCTCGGCTCCTGGTGTGCCCCAGGCTGGGAGTGTGACTCCTGGTGCTAGTGCACTAGGGCTCGGCTCCTGGTGTGCCCCAGGCTGGGAGTGTGACTCCTGGTGCTAGTGCACTAGGGCCTGGCTCTTGGTGAGCCCCGGGGCTGGGAGTGTGACTCCTGGTGCTAGTGCACTAGGGCCTGGCTCTTGGTGAGCCCCGGGGCTGGGAGTGTGACTCCTGGTGCTAGTGCACTAGGGCCTGGCTCTTGGTGTGCCCCAGGCTGGGAGTGTGACTCCTGGTGCTAGTGCACTAGGGCTCGGCTCTTGGTGTGCCCCGGGCTGGGAGTGTGAGTCCTGGTGCTAGTGCACTAGGGCCTGGCTCTTGGTGTGCCCCGGGCTGGGAGTGTGAGTCCTGGTGCTAGTGCACTAGGGCCTGGCTCTTGGTGTGCCCCAGGCTGGGAGTGTGACTCCTGGTGCTAGTGCACTAGGGCCTGGCTCTTGGTGTGCCCCAGGCTGGGAGTGTGACTCCTGGTGCTAGTGCACTAGGGCTCGGCTCTTGGTGTGCCCCGGGCTGGGAGTGTGACTCCTGGTGCTAGTGCACTAGGGCTTGGCTCCTGGTGAGCCCCAGGGCTGGGAGTGTGAGTCCTGGTGCTAGTGCACTAGGGCTCGGCTCTTGGTGAGCCCCGGGCTGGGAGTGTGAGTCCTGGTGCTAGTGCACTAGGGCTTGGCTCCTGGTGAGCCCCAGGCTGGGAGTGTGACTTCTGGTGCTAGTGCACTAGGGCTCGGCTCTTGGTGAGCCCCGGGCTGGGAGTGTGAGTCCTGGTGCTAGTGCACTAGGGCCTGGCTCCTGGTGTGCCCCGGGCTGGGAGTGTGACTTCTGGTGCTAGTGCACTAGGGCTCGGCTCTTGGTGAGCCCCGGGCTGGGAGTGTGAGTCCTGGTGCTAGTGCACTAGGGCCTGGCTCCTGGTGTGCCCCGGGCTGGGAGTGTGACTCCTGTTGCTAGTGCACTAGGGCTCGGCTCTTGGTGTGCCCCGGGCTGGGAGTGTGACTCCTGGTGCTAGTGCACTAGGGCTCGGCTCTTGGTGTGCCCCGGGGCTGGGAGTGTGAGTCCTGGTGCTAGTGCACTAGGGCCTGGCTCTTGGTGTGCCCCGGGCTGGGAGTGTGAGTCCTGGTGCTAGTGCACTAGGGCCTGGCTCTTGGTGTGCCCCAGGCTGGGAGTGTGACTCCTGGTGCTAGTGCACTAGGGCCTGGCTCTTGGTGTGCCCCGGGCTGGGAGTGTGACTCCTGGTGCTAGTGCACTAGGGCTTGGCTCCTGGTGAGCCCCAGGGCTGGGAGTGTGAGTCCTGGTGCTAGTGCACTAGGGCTTGGCTCCTGGTGAGCCCCGGGGCTGGGAGTGTGAGTCCTGGTGCTAGTGCACTAGGGCCTGGCTCTTGGTGTGCCCCGGGCTGGGAGTGTGAGTCCTGTTGCTAGTGCACTAGGGCTTGGCTCTTGGTGTGCCCCGGGCTGGGAGTGTGACTCCTGGTGCTAGTGCACTAGGGCTCGGCTCCTGGTGTGCCCCAGGCTGGGAGTGTGACTCCTGGTGCTAGTGCACTAGGGCTCGGCTCTTGGTGTGCCCCGGGCTGGGAGTGTGACTCCTGGTGCTAGTGCACTAGGGCCTGGCTCTTGGTGTGCCCCAGGCTGGGAGTGTGACTCCTGGTGCTAGTGCACTAGGGCTCGGCTCTTGGTGTGCCCCGGGCTGGGAGTGTGACTCCTGGTGCTAGTGCACTAGGGCTCGGCTCCTGGTGTGCCCCAGGCTGGGAGTGTGACTCCTGGTGCTAGTGCACTAGGGCTCGGCTCCTGGTGTGCCCCAGGCTGGGAGTGTGACTCCTGGTGCTAGTGCACTAGGGCCTGGCTCTTGGTGAGCCCCGGGGCTGGGAGTGTGACTCCTGGTGCTAGTGCACTAGGGCCTGGCTCTTGGTGAGCCCCGGGGCTGGGAGTGTGACTCCTGGTGCTAGTGCACTAGGGCCTGGCTCTTGGTGTGCCCCAGGCTGGGAGTGTGACTCCTGGTGCTAGTGCACTAGGGCTCGGCTCTTGGTGTGCCCCGGGCTGGGAGTGTGACTCCTGGTGCTAGTGCACTAGGGCCTGGCTCTTGGTGTGCCCCGGGCTGGGAGTGTGAGTCCTGGTGCTAGTGCACTAGGGCCTGGCTCTTGGTGTGCCCCAGGCTGGGAGTGTGACTCCTGGTGCTAGTGCACTAGGGCCTGGCTCTTGGTGTGCCCCAGGCTGGGAGTGTGACTCCTGGTGCTAGTGCACTAGGGCTCGGCTCTTGGTGTGCCCCGGGCTGGGAGTGTGACTCCTGGTGCTAGTGCACTAGGGCTTGGCTCCTGGTGAGCCCCAGGGCTGGGAGTGTGAGTCCTGGTGCTAGTGCACTAGGGCTCGGCTCTTGGTGAGCCCCGGGCTGGGAGTGTGAGTCCTGGTGCTAGTGCACTAGGGCTTGGCTCCTGGTGAGCCCCAGGCTGGGAGTGTGACTTCTGGTGCTAGTGCACTAGGGCTCGGCTCTTGGTGAGCCCCGGGCTGGGAGTGTGAGTCCTGGTGCTAGTGCACTAGGGCCTGGCTCCTGGTGTGCCCCGGGCTGGGAGTGTGACTTCTGGTGCTAGTGCACTAGGGCTCGGCTCTTGGTGAGCCCCGGGCTGGGAGTGTGAGTCCTGGTGCTAGTGCACTAGGGCCTGGCTCCTGGTGTGCCCCGGGCTGGGAGTGTGACTCCTGTTGCTAGTGCACTAGGGCTCGGCTCTTGGTGTGCCCCGGGCTGGGAGTGTGACTCCTGGTGCTAGTGCACTAGGGCTCAGCTCTTGGTGTGCCCCGGGGCTGGGAGTGTGAGTCCTGGTGCTAGTGCACTAGGGCCTGGCTCTTGGTGTGCCCCGGGCTGGGAGTGTGAGTCCTGGTGCTAGTGCACTAGGGCCTGGCTCTTGGTGTGCCCCAGGCTGGGAGTGTGACTCCTGGTGCTAGTGCACTAGGGCCTGGCTCTTGGTGTGCCCCGGGCTGGGAGTGTGACTCCTGGTGCTAGTGCACTAGGGCTTGGCTCCTGGTGAGCCCCAGGGCTGGGAGTGTGAGTCCTGGTGCTAGTGCACTAGGGCTTGGCTCCTGGTGAGCCCCGGGGCTGGGAGTGTGAGTCCTGGTGCTAGTGCACTAGGGCCTGGCTCTTGGTGTGCCCCGGGCTGGGAGTGTGAGTCCTGTTGCTAGTGCACTAGGGCTTGGCTCTTGGTGTGCCCCGGGCTGGGAGTGTGACTCCTGGTGCTAGTGCACTAGGGCTTGGCTCCTGGTGAGCCCCAGGCTGGGAGTGTGACTCCTGGTGCTAGTGCACTAGGGCCTGGCTCTTGGTGTGCCCCGGGCTGGGAGTGTGACTCCTGGTGCTAGTGCACTAGGGCTTGGCTCCTGGTGAGCCCCAGGGCTGGGAGTGTGAGTCCTGGTGCTAGTGCACTAGGGCTTGGCTCCTGGTGAGCCCCGGGGCTGGGAGTGTGAGTCCTGGTGCTAGTGCACTAGGGCCTGGCTCTTGGTGTGCCCCGGGCTGGGAGTGTGAGTCCTGTTGCTAGTGCACTAGGGCCTGGCTCTTGGTGTGCCCCAGGCTGGGAGTGTGACTCCTGGTGCTAGTGCACTAGGGCCTGGCTCTTGGTGTGCCCCAGGCTGGGAGTGTGACTCCTGGTGCTAGTGCACTAGGGCCTGGCTCTTGGTGTGCCCCGGGCTGGGAGTGTGACTCCTGGTGCTAGTGCACTAGGGCTTGGCTCCTGGTGAGCCCCAGGGCTGGGAGTGTGAGTCCTGGTGCTAGTGCACTAGGGCTTGGCTCCTGGTGAGCCCCGGGGCTGGGAGTGTGAGTCCTGGTGCTAGTGCACTAGGGCCTGGCTCTTGGTGTGCCCCGGGCTGGGAGTGTGAGTCCTGTTGCTAGTGCACTAGGGCTTGGCTCTTGGTGTGCCCCGGGCTGGGAGTGTGACTCCTGGTGCTAGTGCACTAGGGCTTGGCTCCTGGTGAGCCCCAGGCTGGGAGTGTGACTCCTGGTGCTAGTGCACTAGGGCCTGGCTCTTGGTGTGCCCCGGGCTGGGAGTGTGACTCCTGGTGCTAGTGCACTAGGGCTTGGCTCCTGGTGAGCCCCAGGGCTGGGAGTGTGAGTCCTGGTGCTAGTGCACTAGGGCTTGGCTCCTGGTGAGCCCCGGGGCTGGGAGTGTGAGTCCTGGTGCTAGTGCACTAGGGCCTGGCTCTTGGTGTGCCCCGGGCTGGGAGTGTGAGTCCTGTTGCTAGTGCACTAGGGCCTGGCTCTTGGTGTGCCCCAGGCTGGGAGTGTGACTCCTGGTGCTAGTGCACTAGGGCCTGGCTCTTGGTGTGCCCTGGGCTGGGAGTGTGAGTCCTGGTGCTAGTGCACTAGGGCTTGGCTCCTGGTGAGCCCCGGGCTGGGAGTGTGACTCCTGGTGCTAGTGCACTAGGGCCTGGCTCCTGGTGAGCCCCGGGCTGGGAGTGTGACTCCTGGTGCTAGTGCACTAGGGCCTGGCTCCTGGTGTGCCCCTGGCTGGGAGTGTGAGTCCTGGTGCTAGTGCACTAGGGCCTGGCTCCTGGTGAGCCCCGGGGCTGGGAGTGTGAGTCCTGGTGCTAGTGCACTAGGGCTTGGCTCCTGGTGAGCCGCGGGGCTGGGAGTGTGACTCCTGGTGCTAGTGCACTAGGGCTTGGCTCCTGGTGAGCCGCGGGGCTGGGAGTGTGACTCCTGGTGCTAGTGCACTAGGGCTTGGCTCCTGGTGAGCCCCGGGGCTGGGAGTGTGAGTCCTGGTGCTAGTGCACTAGGGCTTGGCTCCTGGTGAGCCGCGGGGCTGGGAGTGTGACTCCTGGTGCTAGTGCACTAGGGCTTGGCTCCTGGTGAGCCGCGGGGCTGGGAGTGTGAGTCCTGGTGCTAGTGCACTAGGGCTCGGCTCCTGGTGAGCCCCAGGGCTGGGAGTGTGAGTCCTGGTGCTAGTGCCCTGGGTACTGTGCTGCTGAGGCTGTGGGTCGCCAGGCTGGGATCCCTCGGACCGCCCGCCCCCGCCCCGGGTTTGAGGAGGGCAAGGGCGATGGGGGCTGGTACCTTGGCAGACGAGGCCCAGCGCCTCGATGGATTCCTTACACACCACACACGCTCTCTTCTTCTTCTTAAAGGCCTTCTCCTTGAAGCTGTGCAGCTTGGGCCCCTTCTCCGGCTACGGAGGCAAACACAGGGCAGAATTGGTACCGGGGTCACTAAAGCGTGGGGAGAGCAGTGTGTAGCTCACCCAGCAGGGCAGTGGCGGGCCCAGGGAGAGACACCAGGTCTCCTGAGCGCTAGGTCCGTGCTTCAGCCAGACCATGCTGCCTCTCTGGAGAGAGCGACAGGGCACTGGACACCCACCTGCAGGGGGCGCTCGGTCTCTACAGCCCACTCCATGCCCCAGTCCCCGGGCACAGCAGGCCCTACGCCCCAGGGCACTACTGCCAAGTTTCACTCTCCCAGCCCCTCCGAGCGCCAGTTAGGGCCAATGACTGTGTCAGGAATGTGTCCTGCCAGCTGCGGGGGGCCTTTCCCAACCGCCTCCCCCACGCTGACCCCCATCCCCCTCCTGGCTTCCCAGCCCCACAGCGCAGCACCAATTAGCCAGAAACGCAACAGCTGGCCGGCCGGAAACGCAGCCTCTCGAGGGGCCGGATTCCAGCCGTGTGGCTGGGGTATGTGTGTGTGTGTGGGGGGGGGCTTGGTCTGAAATGCCATGGATTCCCCGCAGAGTCTCTGTCCCTGCCCCCACGCACCGGCCCTCTGCTGGGGAGGCCTCAGTTACACAGGGCCAAATTCCACTGGCCTGAGCCCACCACCAGGGGTAGGAATGCTCCCTGCTAGTGTTAGACTGGGAGCCAGGACACCTGGGTTCTACCCCCAGTTCTACCAGTGGTCTTGAGCAAGTCACTTACTCACCCTGTGCCTCGGTTTCCCCTCCGACCCTTGGTCTGTTTGGCCCATGAGCTTTTCGGGGCAGGACAGCTTTGTTTTGTGTACGTACGTACAGCGTCTGGCGCAACAGGGCACTGTTCTCAGGGCCTGCTGCAGTAACAGCAGCGATGCCCCCGCCTTTGCAGCGGGGGGTGGGTGGGTTTAGAAGGCGGGCCGAGTTAACAGGCCTCGTTGGGGCTAGCCCTGAAAGCCCTCAAAACTGGGACGGCCCCTGCCCCACTGAGAGAACAGCCCTGCCAGTGCCCCAGTGCTGCCCCCTAAGGGTAGAGGCTGTTTATTGCTGCTTCCAGAGCCCTGTCATAGACTATCAGGGTTGGAAGGGATCTCAGGAGGTCATCTAGTCCAACGCCCTACTCAAAGCAGGACCAATCCCCAGACAGATTTTTGCCCTAGATCCCTAAATGGCCCCCTCAAGGATTGAACTCACAACCCTGGGTTTAGCAGGCCAATGCTCAAACCACCCTCCCTGCCCCATTGCATGGTCTGGCCACGCTCCCCTTTGGGTTTTGCGTATGAAAGTGATGGGGGGGGGGGCTGAGACCCTCACCCCACCTTTAACCCCACTCCGGGGGTGGTCACCAGTTCAGGACAGACACAGGGGTGCCCCCAAAGCCCCCCCCCCTTTTTTCTCTTCTCTCACACCATCCAGCGGACACTGGAGCCAACTACCCCCCCTCCTGCACCCTGGTAGCCAAGCCACCCGATCCAGGCTGGCAGGAGCGGCACCAAACTGGTTCCAGCCTGGTTCCCCCTCCATCTGGTTAATGATGCCTGAAATCAGCCAGGCATCCTCCACTCCCCCCCGCCCCTCCCGAGCAGGGCAGGAGGCTCCTGGGACATGTAGTTCGTCCCTGGGGAGGAAGGGAAGGGAAGGGGTGACTGCGCCTGTATAAACCCCGCTGAATGGGCCATTCACGCCGGCTCGGGCATGGCCGCCCGCGCTATAAATAGCCATGAATCGCCCGCTTTGTTGCCCGGCGTGTTTTGCGAAAACAAGGCTCTTTCTTCAAGGGCAGGATCGAGGGTGGGCCCAGCGAGATGTGGAGAAGGCGGACAAGGCCCAGCAAGATCTGGGGGGCGGGGGAAGTGGTGGGGGGTAAACCCTGCAGTGCTAAAATGCCCCCTCCTCACTCTGAACTGCATGCCTGGCACAGGACCCGCCGCAGTCACCCACGGGCACGTGTCCAACAGAGAGCGCCCAGCCGAGCCTCTGGCTCCAGACAGGTGCTCGGAGGGGCTCAGATACGCCAGCGATGGGCACGGTACAAAACCAGACCCCGCGCTAGATGGGCACCACGGCTGTGCAGCCGGCTCGGCTCTAGTGCACCAGGTCTCCGACGGACACCCGAGTAGACCGGTCGCTTGGCTGGAGTATCCTGTCCCCCGTTCCTCGTGCCATCAGGCGGGCGTAGGAGAACGGCAGCGTCTTTGCACGGTGGCGGGCGCTGAGCGGGGCAGGATCAGAAACACCTGCCGGCCCGCACATGGTGCAGCCCCCACCCATGCACCACTCCCTGCCCCCCCCCCCCGCATCCTCAAGCCCCACCAGCCTGCAGCCCCGACCCCTGGCAGCGTAGGCCGTGGGCGGTGCCGCCCAGCCAGGCTGACCCACAGCGCGCCGGCATCGCTTACCGGCATCCTGTTCAAGACGCGCCGGCGTGGGGGCGGGCAGAGGGCCCTCCCACCCTGCGTCCTTTCCCTTCGGGGCGGGCTGCTCTCTGCCCAGGCCGGCGGCGAAAGACAGCAGGGATCTGGCTCGGCTCTGGCTGCCTTTCGCAATCGTTGCCCGTGGGGAGCTGCGACACAGCCAGGCTCCCCCCCCCGCCAGCCCTTCCCCGCTCCCAGCCGAGGCCAGGAACCGGGCGGGAGAACAACATGTTTACTCACTGGCTCGGGTCACGATGCTGCCTGCTGAGTGCCCGCGCCTCGGGCAGCGTACCAGCATCTCTGGGTCATACCCGCGGCTGGGCCCTCGTCCCCGGGCCAGCAGGCCTCTAGGCATCACCCAGGGCATGGGCATACCCCATCCCATCCACATGCCCCAGGCTGGCCCCCAGCAGGGCACCCACTTGCAGGCAGTGTTCAGTGCCCGGGGCCCGTTCACCGTGGTTTGAGGGGGGATGTTGTGAGCTAGGCTAGAGGGAGGAAGGATGAGGAGAAATGCAGAGGGAGGGGTCAGGACCCAGATCCAGCCCCCACTCAACTCGGGAAAGGGGAGATTCAGGCCTCCTCAGCCTGGGCCCACGCAGTGCTGACTTCCCCGTCGCCTGAGGGAGGCCGGGCAGCTGGCAGAGCGGTGAGGGAGGAGGGTTCCCTATAACATGAGAGACACCCTCCCTTGCCCAAGCTGGCATCCCTCCCTGGCCCATCCCTGCTCTACCCCCCTCGCCCTGCCCTTAGCGGGGGGGACAAGACACGCAGCAGCCAGGTGTGCCCAGCACCTCCTCCGGTGTAGCGCCCCTGTTAGTGCCACCCTAAGGGTGGATCAAAGGCAAAGGAGCCATGCTATGTCCCTTGGGCAGGAGTGTGCGTTCCCCCCTCCCTCTAGAGATTCACCCCCCCCTCCCAGGGTGCTGGCAGAGAACGGCTGCTCCTGGTGTCCCATAGACAGTCTCTGCCCTGCCGCCCCTCTCCGGTTGCTCCTGGTGTCCAGTAGACGGGCAGGGGATGCCCTGTTGCACCCCTTAAGAGCGTGTGCCGATGCCCACGGGCACCCACACCAGGCCACAGCAGAGACACCGGCCCTTGCAGTTCAGTCTAGATATACACGGGATGGGAGGTTCCCCTAAAGCTGAGCTCCGTGTTCCCTGCTCAGGAAACACGCCCGTGCTCAGAGAATGGCTGGCAGGGAGCGGGTAGGGAGGGTGCCCGGCCTTAAAATAGGCCCTGTCAAACGATCAATGTGAGAACTAGCCTCTCTTCCCCTGGGCCACGGATCAGGCCAGAACTGAACGGTCCAAAGAGACCTCCCTCCCAGTCAATCCCTTTGCACGGGATCCCAAAACCACGCTGGTCAGTTTCACTCCCCTCCCCGCAGCATAGTCAGTTTCACTTCCTGGTTCCCATGTGGGGTCAGGTCCCCAGGAGGGAGGGAAGCTGGGAACGTCTTGCCCGGAATCCGGGGATCTCGCTTCTCGTTTGGAAACCAATTCCACGAAAATTACCGGGTTGGTAAAACCCTCTGTGTGCACCAAGCCTCAGCCACGGCCCCCGGCCAGCCCGAGAATGTCTCTGTAATTCCCATCCCCCGGTGCCCGCGCCACCGTCGCCCGATCGCAGCCGCCCACGCCGGTGCCAGAACCGCCCGTGAGAGTGTTTTATAATCCCCGAAGCGCCCAGGCTGGGAGGGTATAAACGGTGGGTCTGTCTGCACAGCAAAAGCGGTGCCTGAGGCTAGCCCGGCCCGAGCGCGCTGGAATCCAGCTGGCATGGGTAAGCACAGCCGTGAAGCGAGCGCAGCGCCGTGGGGGGAGGAAAGGGGGCAAACCTGGCACGGACCCTGGCTATGGGCTCAGCCCGCTGTGCAGCCTGGCAACACCCCCTGGCTAGGATCTGGGCTGAGACCCAGCAAACTCGTTTCACGCAGGGGCCCGCTGGATGGGGACGGCCAGTGAGAGAAAGAGGCTTGAGGTTCCCCCAGTGCAGCTTGTCTGAAAATGCAGCTCCAGGAGGGGGGCGCACTGGCTCCAGATCAGCCCCCCAAATATTCCCCGAGAGGCAGGCGGGGCGGACGTGGGAGAGCCGTGGGCATCGCCCAGCAAGGTGGCAGAGAGGAGGCCGGTGCCCTGTGCTCTGTGCACTGGCCAGAGATGTGCAGGGCCGGGCCTGGGGAGCAGCACCCAGACCCCAGCTTTAGACCCGCCAGCATGCGGAAGGGATCGGAGAAGCAGCCAAAGGGTCGGTGGTAGCTGCCAAGCTCCTCCCAAGCACCCTAACCACTCGCCTTTGCCAGGCTTGGCTTGGAGGGGTCAGCACGGGAACTTCGAGCTCTACAAGCCACTGGATGGGCCAGGAGAAACCGTCCCTCCCAGTGCCATCCAGTGCCAGTGCCAGTTAACCCTTCCCTCCCAGTGCCAGCCAGTGCCAGTGCCGGTTAACCCTTCCCTCCCAGTGCCAGCCAGTGCCAGTGCCAGGCCTTGCCTGGTTAACCCTTCCCTCCCAGTGCCATCCAGTGCTAGTGCCGAGCCCTGCCTAGTTAACCCTTCCCTCCCAGTGCCATCCAGTGCCAGTGCCGGTTAACCCTTCCCTCCCAGTGCCAGCCAGTGCCAGTGCCAGTGCCGGTTAACCCTTCCCTCCCAGTGCCATCCAGTGCTAGTGCCGAGCCCTGCCTAGTTAACCCTTCCCTCCCAGTGCCATCCAGTGCCAGTGCCAGTGCCGGTTAACCCTTCCCTCCCAGTGCCAGCCAGTGCCAGTGCCAGTGCCGGTTAACCCTTCCCTCCCAGTGCCAGCCAGTGCCAGTGCCAGGCCTTGCCTGGTTAACCCTTCCCTCCCAGTGCCATCCAGTGCCAGTGCCAGTGCCGGTTAACCCTTCCCTCCCAGTGCCAGCCAGTGCCAGTGCCAGGCCTTGCCTGGTTAACCCTTCCCTCCCAGTGCCATCCAGTGCTAGTGCCGAGCCCTGCCTAGTTAACCCTTCCCTCCCAGTGCCAGCCAGTGCTAGTGCCGAGCCCTGCCTAATTAACCCTTCCCTCCCAGTGCCAGCCAGTGCCAGTGCCAGGCCTTGCCTGGTTAACCCTTCCCTCCCAGTGCCATCCAGTGCTAGTGCCGAGCCCTGCCTAGTTAACCCTTCCCTCCCAGTGCCATCCAGTGCCAGTGCCAGTGCCGGTTAACCCTTCCCTCCCAGTGCCAGCCAGTGCCAGGCCTTGTCTAGTTAACCCTTCCCTCCAGTGCCATCCAGTCCCAGTGCCGAGCCCTGCCTAGTTAACCCTTCCCTCCAGTGCCACCTAGTCCCAGTGTCGGGCCCTGCCTGGTTAACCCTTCCCTCCCAGTGCCATCCAGTGCTAGTGCCGAGCCCTGCCTGGTTAACCCTTCCATCCCAGTGCCAACCAGTGCCAGTGCCAGTTAACCCTTCCCTCCCAGTGCCAGCCAGTGCCAGTGCCGGTTAACCCTTCCCTCCCAGTGCCAGCCAGTGCCAGTGCCGGTTAACCCTTCCCTCCCAGTGCCAGTCAGTGCCAGTGCCGGTTAACCCTTCCCTCCCAGTGCCAGTCAGTGCCAGTGCCGGTTAACCCTTCCCTCCCAGTGCCAGGCCTTTCCTGGTTAACCCTTCCCTCCCAGTGCCAACCAGTGCCAGTGCCGGTTAACCCTTCCCTCCCAGTGCCAGGCCTTTCCTGGTTAACCCTTCCCTCCCAGTGCCAGTCAGTGCCAGTGCCGGTTAACCCTTCCCTCCCAGTGCCAGGCCTTTCCTGGTTAATCCTTTCCTCCCAGTGCCAGTGCCGGGCCCTGCCTGGTTAACCCTTTCCGCCCAGCGTCCCTGCTATACACACCCCCCCCCATCTCTGCTCATCACCGCCCGTTAGGGCTCAGGGCCATGCCGCACTCTTTACTGAAGGGCCGCGCTCTGGCCCCGGGGACTAGCTGGAGCCTCCGGGCCGGACTGTGCCCGGGGAAGCAGGGGCCCCACATTCCAGCCTCTCCTCCTGCTGCTCCGAGCCTGGAACGGCTCCGGCTGGGCCGTGCTCCAGGGCCCCGCCGATTAGCACAGCCCTGGCGCCCTGACAGCCCCGTCACAAGGCCGGGCCCTCCTAGAAGCTATTTATGAGTCAGCCGGACGCGGGACCTTCGGATGGCCCCGGGACCTGCCTGTGGCCCCCACCCTCAACATCCTTCCCGCTGCACCGGCTGGGGACAGCGCCTCCCGCTGGCTGGGGCTTGGCCTCCCTTAGCGCCCCCCCACCCCATATCCATGTTACCCTGGTTACCAATGGAGAGTCGGACCCACAGGTGCCCCCCATGGGGCTAGACCTAGACCTCCCCACACCTGCACCCCATGTCTAATCCCCCCTGATCCTATGAGAGGGGCTTGACCCCCAAGTGAGCCCCATGTCTAACCCCCCTAGATCCTATGAGAGGGGCTTGACCCCCAAGTGAGCCCCAT
This sequence comes from Emys orbicularis, assembly GCF_028017835.1. Lineage (NCBI taxonomy): Eukaryota > Metazoa > Chordata > Testudines > Emydidae > Emys > Emys orbicularis. Next base: position 19,787,773 of record NC_088701.1, read on the forward strand.
GTCTAACCCCCCTAGATCTAGGGTGACCAGACAGCAAATATGAAAAATTGGGACGGGGTAGGGGGGTAATAGGAGCCTATCTAAGAAAAAGACCCAAAAATCAGGACTGTCCCTATAAAATCAGGACATCTGGTCACCCTACCTAGATCCTATGAGAGGGGCTTGACCCCCAAGTGAGCCCTATGTTGCTGACACCCCCCACCCCCACTGCAGAGGAGCTGATCCTTCTTTCTCCACCCCATGCCACCCCCACCTTCCATGGACTGGTGGGGCTGTCAGCTGAGTTGGGGGGGTGGGGGTAAGGGGGGGTCACACCTACCCTGCTGGAACCTGGCACCCGGGTGCTCTCTCGCCTCCCCAGCGCCCTAAGCAGCATCTCCACTGTGTGCCTGGGCTTCATGGCCGCAGGCGCGGTGTTGGGCTGGCCAGAGAGGCTGAGCCCCCGTCCCCTTCTTGGCTCAGAGGCCCGGCCCGGCCGGAGAGTGCGCCCGCCCGCGCCGACGCAGCCCCATCCAGGGTGGCACCAGACGGCACGGTGGGCTCAGCCCGTCCCAGCCCCAGAGGTCTAACTCCCCCGGCAGCCCAGCCCGGTCAGAGCCGGAGGGGGCCAGGGCGCGTGGGATAGGATGTGAGGCTGGAAACAATGAGCCAGAAGCCGGCCCAGGGGCTGGGATCAGGACGAAGGGACGAGCTGGTGTTTCCTGACTCACAATAGCCGCTTCCCTTCGCGCTGAGGTCACGGCGAAGGCCACCGCAGGCGGGGCCCTGCCCGCCAGGACACGGCTGGGCCTGGCTCTGGCCCGGCGACCCCACATGGCTCGTAGCATGTCATCGGCGAGGCTCGCACGCGGCGCCGTGGGCCAGGCAGGGCTGAGCGCCGATGCACTTGTGACACCCATGCCGCTGCTGGCCCCTTCCCAGAGGCAGCCAGGAAATGCCTTCTGGCCCCGCCCCGGGCTTTATCTCCAGGGTTTTCAGTGTCAGGCCTAGAGGGGTTGGCAACGCGGCTGTCAACTGGGGCGGGCAGGCCCCAAGCATCGACGGGAGCCCCCAGACCCCACTTTCTCTCACTCCCGCTCAAGGCAGCAGAGAGAGCCTGAGAGTCAGGGCCTGACACCTTCTCCCTCCCCACGCACAGGAATAATTCATTCCTCTCCCCCCTCCCCCCAGCAACAGATCCCATCCCCCCAGGCCAAGAGCTCCCAGCCCCACTCAGAGACCCCCTGGCCTGGGATTCCCGCTTTCACTTCTCCCTTCCACCCGAAAGTGGAATTCAGCCCCCTGTAAGGACACACCCGTGGGTGGATCATGGTGGGATTCGAACCCAGGGCCGCTGGATGTCAAAGTAGCCCATCCTACTGCACGTGCTCATGGGACAGTTCTCCTAGCACAGGGGCTATCGCCAGTTCCTCAGCCTCGGGGGGGTTGGCCCACTCGAGGAGCACGGCGCAGCCCTGCGAGAGTGGACGGGAGGGTGGGGGGTGAATCCTGAACACCCTGTTTTCTTTTCTCACCCATTCAGTTGCCCCTCCAGGGATGCAGAGCCACTGAGGAAGAGGCAACCAGCCACAGGGCCCTCCACTGCTCCTAAACAAGCATCCCCCTCTGGTCACCGTGTGCTGGCTCAGAGCTGGGGATCCTGGCTCGGGCAAGGGGGCGGATCAGGCAAGTTTGGGCCGATAGCACCCACCGCGTGCCAGGCGCTATACAGACATGGAACAAACCAGGCTCCTGCCCCCAAGGCTGAGAGTCCACATGGCCCAATGCACAGGCCAAAGCAGAGAGGAGGGACGGGGGCAGATCACGGCAAAGGGGTGGCAGGCAGCACGGGAAGGGGGACTCCTTCCTGGGTAACCAGGACGATCTCGGGGCAAACTGACCGGGAAGGGCCCCCAGGGGGAACCGTCTCCCCGCACGGCTCCCTCTTCCAAGCCAGAGTGGACACAGCTCTGGAGAATGAATTGCAGGGCACAATTCTGCCCTGCCTCCCTGGAGACGGACCCCAATTGCTCTCTGCCATCCTCCCCCTTCCCTGCTCCGCGCTTGTCCCCCTGCTCCCGGCCTGACGCCTCTGCTGTGTCTCTCCGCTTCGCCGGGGCCGCAGGCACCTTGGGAGGGTGCCAAGGGGCTGCCACTGGAGTCTTGTGACCTGCTAATTAACCAGCCCCTGACAAATTCCCGCTGCTCTTCCCTGCCGCCCTGGCCCTGGGTTAACTACTCTGCGGGGGAGTGGAGCTCTCGTGCAGACCCAAGTTCCCCCGGCCCTGAGTTTCTCCAACGCTCCCCTCAGGTCAGTCCTGCTGCCCGTCCCCTGGAGAACCCCCTGCACGTGCCCTGCAAAGAGCTCCGGGGGCCTGCAGGACCCCCCTGCGCTTTGAGACCGGCCTGCTCTAGAGGTCAGGGGACTGGCCTGCGGCTCAGGACAGCTGGGGTCTAGGCCCGGCTCCACCTCTCCCGCTGGGTGACCTGGGGCGAGTCATGGCCCCTTTCTGTGCCTCAGTTTCCCCTCCCATCCTCAGGCTAGACTGTGAGCTCTCTGGGGCACCACTCTGCCTCCAACAGCGGCCCTGGCCACAGAGGAGGAAGGGGTGCGACACCCTGCAGTGGGTTATGCAATAACCTGCCCGCAGAAGAGCCAGGAATAGAACCCAGGAGTCCTGCCGGCCAATTTCCTGCTCTGACTACCAGACTAGTTAGATCCAAGCAGCCTTGACTCCTCCCTGGGCTGCTGGCATCCCTTTTGCAGGCAGGCTCCTTGCTCCCCATTGCCCTGGGGGCAGGACAGCATTGAAACATGCACCCGTTAAGCTTCGCCCTGAGGCCAAGAATGCACAGAGCCCAGGTGTGGGGGAGCACCATGATTTCGGGGGGCTGCAGCCATCCGGAGCACTCCACAGAACCATCCCACTCCTCTTGTGTCTGCAGAGCTGAAGTGGCATTGCCAGGGCGAGAGGCTTTGCGGGGGGAAGGGTCTTTCCACTTGCAGTCTCCCACCGAAGCCTGGAGGGGCGTGGTTTTCAGCAGGGATCCCCCCCCCCCCCCCCCCAGCGTCATCCCCCCAGCCTGGCTTCCAGCTCCTCCCAGCCCAGGGAAGTGATCTGCGGCCGGAGCGCAGCTGCCCCTTTAAGATGGGGGCGTGGGCGTCCCCTCGCCTCCACAGCACCCATGTGGTTTCCAGAGCTGGAAAACGGTTCTCTTTGCCTGCTTGTTCCTACTGGGAACAGCCGTGGGGGGAGTGACTCAGCCCAGAGCTGGCCGGGGAACCAGCTGTCAAGTAGAGCAAAAGGAGGCAAATACTGAGATCTGACAGGTCTTGAGTCCACACTGGGCTCCAGCTAGCCCAGGATCCTGTCTTCCGACAGTGGCCGGGGCCAGATGCTTCAGAGGGAGTGAACAGAACGGGCAACCATCAAGCGACCCATCCCCTGGTGTCCAGGCGGAGGTTATGAGGCACCCAGAGCATGGGGATCGTGTCCCTGAGCATCTTGGCTAATAGCCATTGATGGACCTATCCTCCATCAACATATCTCATTCTTTTTGGGCCCCAGTTACACTTTTGGCCTTCACGACATCACCTGGCAATGAGTTCCACAGGTTGACTGTGTGTGGTGTGAAGACCTAGGGAGGCGAAAGTCAAGCCTAAAGGCTTTCCCCCGCTGGGTGTTTTTGCACGCGCGGAGCTGCACACCCTGGTGCGGAGGCCTTGCACGAGGGCTCATGCAGCACGTTCACACTAGGGGTTGCAACTGGCACAGCGGCTTTCGTGCAACAGCACGCCGATCGATTCACCCGCCAGCGCCTCCTCGCACGTGGTCTCACACGCACACACGCCCGAGGCATGCGGTGCCACAGCCCAGCTCAAACCCAGCAAGCTGTGGCGACGGAACGGACCACTCCGGACTAGATTTTCACACACCCTCAGCTCCTGACCAGGCACCAAAACAAACCGCCAGCTCTGCAGAGAGGCGCAGCGTGCGGGGCACTGGCAAACCCAGCCCTGCTGCTGGCAAACCTGGCCCATCCTGGTCTGGGAGAGAGACGTCTGGGCTCAAAGGCCTCCCTGCTGTAACAGTGGAGTTGCCTGTGTTTATGCCAGTGGTGAATTTGGCCCGTTCCCTTTTACGATGAAGGGGCAGAATAGGCTGCACCGATTAAATAAACACAGAGGCCGGCCGGTTGGAGAGAGAGCGGAAGTGACCGCAAACCCCTACGCCGCGGCCGGCAGCGTTCAACCCCTGAATGACGCTGCTTTCTAATAAAACTGGAGCTCAGTTCTCCTCCTTGGCCCAGATTCCGGTCTCAGTTAGACCGGTGTCAATCTGGAGTCACTCCATTCACATTGCGTTGCATTTACACTGGGGATAACAACGATCAGAATCTGGCAGTACTATAGGGAGGCCGTGTGGCCTAGTGAATACAGCACTGGGGCTCAGGAGAAAGAAAGAAAGAAAGAATGAATGATTGCCCCAATCTCCAGCTCTCTCTAATGACGAGTCTGGGATCCGTTTCTCCCCCACGAATCCCAGCGCCCTGCAGCTCTTGCATTGATTTAAACCCTACGCTAAGGACCAGCTGCTCGCATCGGACACACCCTTCCTCCCCCAGCAGAGAGGGCCAGGGGCTTCCCCCACCCCCACTCCCACTGCCCCAGGGAATGTCTGCACTCAGCTGTGGGGTGTGGCATGCGGGGAGGAGAGGGTTTCCTGGCCTGGGAGGCACAGGAGGTCAGACCCGATGACCTGGTGATCCCGTCCGGCCTTAAATCCTATGTCCCATTCCCAGGACCCGCACGGCTGCCTAGAGAACCAACATCGCTCCACCCTCCCCGCCCCGTCGCCCCATGACGGGGCTGCCAGCTGCCCGCCGGTCCCTACCTTCATGCTGATCTTGCTGCCCAGCCGCTGGCTCGGGCATAGCCGTCCCCCCTTGACCGGACACAGCGGCGTCTCCTCTGTCTTATTCCAGCCGCGCTCTTGCTTAGGGGAAACTCCTGGGCCTCTGGGTCAGAGCGAGTCCTCCGGAATGCAGCCCCGGCTTCCCTTAACCCGGAGCAGCAGCGAGGAAAACACACCCTCTCCTCCCTCCGCCGCTTTTCCCGGCCCCCTTTCCCACCCTCCTTGCAGGGAGGCTGAACGTGCTGGCTTCCTGCCACAGAAATGAAATCATCTACGGGCCGGGGGGGGGTGGGGGGGGGGTGTTAGCCCTCGGACAGAGGCAGCCCAGCAGCCGCGGGAGCGTTAATATAACGGCTCACACAGCTCAGCACTGGGACCTCCCTTGCAAGGCGCAGAAAGCGTTAATGTCAAGGGATCAATTGCTTGGCCTCTCAGCCCTAAGGAATCCTGGCGCTGGTGGCCCCTGGATTTATGGGGGTCAGAGGCTGGGCAGAGTGGCTCGGCTGGGGTCAATGCTTGCCCCCCGTGCTCAGCACATGGCCCCTATACCCCTGCTGGGCCGGACCGGGTCCAAACATAGTCCACAGCTGGCCCCAAACGGCGCCTGAAGCCCCCTTGAAACCCGGCTGCTCCCCAGAGACTCGAGTCCGAGACCCGGGAACGTTTCCGACCCTCCCCGGCCTCGTGTTTTCCTTTCATTCCATCCACTCTCTGGGGCAGCCCCCACAGGGCTGAGGACGCAGGTCTGGCCGGGGAGCAGGGGCAACAGGGCGTCTTCGCTGGACCAAGGTGCTAATGGCAGCTTCTTCCCTGCAGGGGAGATTTCATGAAATCTCTGTTCCAGTGGGGAGGCAGGGACCCCGTCCCTCTTCTGGCCCCAGAACGCTCCCAGCTAGGGGGCAGTACGGTAACGAAGGACGCGAGGGGCCAGGCCGTATAACAGATTTAGGGCCTCGCTCCTTTACCCACTTTCATCTGCACTATGGGCTGAGGCCAGGGGCCCCTTGCGCTGGGTGCTGTATAGACAGCCCCTGCCCCAAAGGGCTCGCCATCCAAATGGGATGGGAGGGGAAACTGAGGCACAGAGCGGGGGGAAGGGATTTGCCCACGTCACCGACAGAGCCAGAAATAGACCCCAGTGCTCTGCCCACTAGACCACACTGTCACTTGGTCTGATATAGTTCTGTAGCTGCAGTTGCCCGAGCAGCCAGGTGCTCCGTGCTGCCCCCCGCCCCCTTTTAACGCCCCCAAGTCGGCATTCGAGCTGCGCCCATGCCCCGTTCTGCCTGCTGACTCCCAAATCTCGGCCCCGTCCCCAGAGACGCCGTCCCATTCCCAGGCCCGGCCTGACGCTGACCCGCTCCCCCAGGCGGAGGCAGGGCCCAGAGCACTCAGGAGCCGGGCTTGGGAGGAACTCTGCCGGCTTCCCGTGACCTCCACGGCTCGGAGCCAGGCTCACCAGGGCATCACCCGTGCAAGTCCTCAGGGAAGCAAATTCCGTGCAGCCCCTGGGATCTGTGCGCAGGTCACGGGGCGCCACCTTGTGGGCAGGCACCAAACTGCATGGGGCGAGCCGCAGCTGGCAAAGGGGCTCAGGTTTTATTATTATTATTCGGATTATCGGCGCCCCCCAGTCTCGGCCTAAGACCCCAGTGCGCCAGGGGCTGCACAAACACAGCTCCTGCCCCAAAGAGCTGCCAGTCTCCGTACCTGCCTTTCTAACCAGGGGCTGCTAGCCGGGAGAGGGCGTGAAACAACCCCCGTCTGGTTCTGCTGCCCCGAATGCAGCCAAAGGCTAAAGGTGAATGAACAGCATCAGAGCACATCAGCTGTTTGTGTCTCACCAGGTTTGGCACTGACGAGTGGGCTTTAGTGATTAGAGCAGGGGGTGGGGGATTAGGACGCCTGGGTTCTATTCCTGGCTCTGAGAGGGGAGTGGGGTCTAGTGATTGGAGCAGGGGGCTTCGAGTCAGGACTCCTGGGTTCTCATCCCAGCTCTAGGAGGGCAGAGAGGTCTAGTGATTGGAGCAGGGGGTGGGGAATCAGGATGCCTGGGTTCTTATCCCAGCTCAAGGAGGGGAGCGGGGTCTAGTGATTGGAGCAGGGGGCGGGAAGTCAGGCCTCCTGGGTTCTCATCCCAGATCGAGGAGGGGAGTGGGGTCTAGTGATTGGAGCGGGGGACACTGGAAGTTCAGGATTCTGATGCTCTGCAAATGCCTCACTGCGTGACCTTGGCCAGGTCCTCGACCTAAGCTTGGGCCTTAGTGTCCACCCCTCCCTAAGGCAGGGCGGGGCTTCCCGTTCGCAAAGCGCTTGGCGATCGGTGGCAGGAACCAGAGGCTGCCCGCCTGCGATTCAGGAGGCCACGTCTTCGGAAGGTGCCCGGGCGCTCAGAGATGTGCGCAACGGCCAAGCAGAGGGGAAGACAGCGTGGCGCAGTGGGCAGAGCGCTGGAGTAGACCGGAGGGGATGCGGGCTCTGGGCTTGGGTCTGCCACAGCCCCAGAGCATGACCTTGGGCAAGGCCCTGCCTCGCTCTGTGCCTCAGTTTCCCCACTCACCAGCTGGGGCTGGGGCTGTGTAGCCTCCGGTACACCAGGGCCCCGGTCGCTGTTGTGCTGCTGTGATCGAGCAGGGCCGGTTGCCAATTCAGGGGGATTTTTGAACCTATTTATTATCTTGGCAGCAGTTCCCTTGGGGCTAAATATCAGAGGAGAGGAAATGGGAGGGGGGCGGGAATTGGCTGCCGATCCCAGCCTCCTTCATGGGCTCATCACAGGCGATTAGCCCTATCATGGCCAACCCCCTCGCTGAGCAGGGCCTGGCTGAACCGCCTGCATCCGGTGTCCTGGCCACTGTCACTCCATCACGCCAGGCTCCCTGTCAGGGTAACGCTCCTGCTCCGAGGAGGGGAAGGCTGTTATCAGAGCTGGAGCGGGGCCAGCCTTTCTGTGCTGGCTGCTGGGATTCAGGCCTGGATCCAGCTTCCCCAGGGCCCGGGGGGGTTAGGAGCCATGCCCAGGGGGCTGCAGTGCCCGAGAGCAGGGCACGGGCTCCAGGGATTGAGGCTGGCTTAGGAAGGGGTTTCCCCACCCTCTCCCAATTCACGTTCCCAGCTGGGGGAGTGCAGACAGAGACAGATCCATGCCCGGGTCGCAGCCCAGTGCCCCGAGTCTGCTCTGCAGACTGGGAACACTGGAGGGGGTGTGTGTGTGACATGATGAGATGAGTTTGCTGGGTCTCAGTTGGGCCCTAACTGGCCCACTGGGACTTAGGGGTATGGTAGTTGGCCCGGGCTGGTGACTCCCCACCCCATTCTCCAGCTGGGGGGGGAGGGTCTCTGCTCCCCCCTGGGCCTAGACTCTGCCCTCCATGCCAGCTGGGCACACAGGGGGCAGGGCTGGATGAGGGGCTTGTGGAGAGAGAGAGGAGGGTTCATGGCTGCTTGGTTGCCTGGGGTGATCCCAAGGTGAATGCTGCAGGGGGAAAGCTCTAAACCCCCCTGCCCGGGCCGCTGTAACCTGCCCCAGGCCCCTCGGTGAAGGGGCCAGCCAGGCCCACCGGTCCCGGCATCCGCAATTGGTGCAACCTGCCCCAGAAGCTGGGCTAGCACGATGCCCCCGGATCTGCCCGCTGAGCCCTTGACCCCGGGTACCAGTTCCTAGCCAGTCTCCTCTCTGCTCCTGTATGGAGAGCCTGGGGGCAGCTGGGGGGGGAATGTCCTTAATTAACCCTTTGCCGGCCCTGTCAGTGCAGCCGTCTGTGGAGTCCAACTCACGAGGGTCCCTGCCGGCTCCCTTCACTCCGCTGCCCACACGGCTGTGCCGAAGGGTTGGGTGGGGGGCAAGGGGCAGAGGAAGGGGGTGGCTGGGATCAGTAACCTGAGCAGGGGGTTCTGGCTTTGCCAGGCCCGTGGCCCGGCTCCAGGACGTGCTGGCAGCGCCAGGCCGTTGTCAGAGCAGCTGCTGGGCCCGGCCCGGCTCACGGCAGGGTGGGCACCGGCTGGGTTTACCCCCAGGCATACACTTCCATGTGGGACTGGAGGAGCTGGGAATGGAGCAGGGGGGCTGTGGGTGGAAATGGGGCAGGGGCATTGGGAGCCATGGGGGGCAGGGCGATGCCTGGGAACGAGGTGGGGCTGGGAGGGGGAAGGGTTGGGGAGGGAGCTGGAAGGCCTGGGGGTGGGCAGGACAGGGCCGGGGATGGGAGGGTGGAGTGGGGTCTAGGGGTAGGGGGTGGGCATGGGCTGGGGACCCCCCCCCCATTCTTCAGCTGCGAGGGGTCTCCTCTCTCCCTTGGGCCCAGACTCTGTCTGTCCCCCTTCAGAGGCTGCCTTGCCCACCCCGGGAGCCGTACGGGGGAGCCCCCGCGGCCTCCAGCCCGTCACCCCCTCGTCAGCACGGCCCCTGCCCCCCACCCACGCTCTGTCTTTCTCCTCCTCCATGACAACGTCTGGGGTGGAAAATCCTGACCCCCCCCCAAAAAAAACTCCCCGACTGCTTCGCAGCCTTGGGGGCCTGGCTGGGCTTGGGGGGCAGCCAGTTGAGCTTGTGTCCAGCCCACGGTGTAGGCTCCCCCACACAGCCCCTCAGCTCCCATGGGGGCAAGGAGAGGTTAAGTCTCCGGGTTGGAACCAACGGGGGCTCAGCATTAACCCTTCGATAGACACAGCTCTCCGGCACGGCCCTACGGAGACCCTGGTTGTAGGCAAGGGACAGAGGCTCGGCTGGGCTGGATAATTTGTTATGGAGGCTGCTGGGCCTAGACCAGGGGTGGGCAAACTTTTTGGGCTGAGGGGCACATCAGGTTTTAGAAATTGTATGGAGGGCCGGTTAAGGGAGGCTGTGCCTCCCCAAACAGCCAGGCATGGCCCAGCCCGTGCCCCCTATCTGACCCCCCTGCTTCTCGCCCCCTGACAGCCTCCCTGGGACCCCTGCCCCATCTACCCCCCCTGCTGTCTGTCCCCTGACTGCCCCCGGACCCCCCGCCCCTAACTGCCCCTAACTGCCGCCTGATCCAACCCCCCCTCCTTCCTGACTGCCCCCCGGGACTCCTGCCCCATCCAACCACCTCTTCTCCCTGACCGCCCCAGGAACCCCTGCCCCTGACTGCCCCCCACCGCCCCATCCAACCACCCCTTCTCCCTGACCGCCCCCCGAACCCCTGCCCCCATTCAACCCCCCTGTTCCCCACCCTCTGACCACCCCCACCTCTATCCACACCCCCGGCCCCTGACCACCCCCAGAACTCCCCTGCCCTCTATCCAATCCCTCCCCCCCCAGCTCCCTGCCCCCTTACCGCGCTGCCTGGAGCACCAGTGGCTGGCGACGTGGCTGCACCAGGACAGGCTGCCGCGCTGCCCGGCTGGAGCCAGCCATACACCGCGCAGCACAGAGCACCGGGTCAGGCCGGGCTCTGCAGCTGTGCTACCCCGGGAGCTTGCAGCCCACAGCCCAGAGCCTTGCGCTGGCGCCGCAGTGAGCTGAGGCTGCCGGGGAGGGGGGACAGCAGGGGAGGGCCCGGGGGCGAGCCTCCCGGGACAGGAGCTCAGGGGCCGGGCAGAACGGTCCCGTGGGCCGGATGTGGCCCGTGGGCCATAGTTTGCCCACCACTGGCCTAGACAGACCCTGCGGTTCCCTCTGGCCCAGCTGCCTTGCGCAAAGTTCTGGCTTGGACTCAGTGCATGTGCCACTGCACACAGGAGCTGGGCCTATACGTCCCTCTGCCCCCCAAGCAGTTTCCTCCCTCAAGCCTCCTCCCGCCCTCCGGGCAGACAGGCTCTGAGGGACACGACACCAGCAGCTCGTTCTCAGAAACAGAAGACACGTGGCGACACTGCTTTGCATGGACAGCCTCTTGCAGCTGAGAGGTGGGCGGGAGGGGAGCGCAAAGAGAATTACTGTCCATTTTTTCAGAGGGGGAAACTGAGGCACAGAGCGGCAAAGTGACTTGCCCACAATCACTGGCAGAGCCAGGGGTAGAACCTGGGTCTCCTGAGTCCCAGCCGAGGGCTCTATCCGTCAGGCTTTTGGAAAAATCTCAAGATCTCTCTCTTCCCCTCTCCGGGCCTCAGTTTCACCCACTCTGAATGGGGTAATCGTCCTGTCCTACTCGCAGGGTAGATTGTGAAGATAAAATCCATTCATGATTGTAAAACGCCCAGATGCTGTGGTGATGGGCCCGTGGAAAGCACCTAGCCAGCCAGCCTTACCCTACGACTGCTGCGACATCCGTGAGATCTTTTCCCCTGGCAGCTCCCGCCTCGTGCCCCTGCCTGGCAGCTAGACAAAGTCTGCTGTGAGATGAAATCAAATGACATGGGGCTACGCCACGGTAACAGGGCTTTGGGAGACCTCACCTGGGTTTGACGCACACACCCCAGGCTGCCCCCGAAATCCATGTCTAGACTGGGGATTAGCCCAATTTAGACAGTGGCCAGCAGCCAGCGTGGGCAGGCGCTATGGCTGGGCACCAGCCATCGACTCGGGCGACCCAGGTTCCATTCCCTGCTCTGCCGCAGACGTCTTGTGTGCCCTTGGGCAAGTCACTTTGCCGTGCCTCAGTTTCCCCCTTTTGTGCAATGGGGCTAATAGTACTGCCCCGCCTTACGGCCGGTGGAGGGCTCTGCTGCAGGAAGTGCTCAGTAAGGGATGGGGTGTGACAGATCCCGACGCAGACCAAGCCGCGGCTTGCCCTGGTGCGGCTAACCCCGTGCAGCAGGCGAGATCCATTGTCTGCTGCGTCGTTCCTGGCCTCTGATGGCTTAGTCCCAAGTATAAACAAGGCCTTTGAAATTCTCCTGCAAACTTTCCCTTCTGCAGAAGGGTGACTCTGCAAAGCCACTCCCTGCTGATCGGGTCGGCCTGCTCCCTGGGCATCCGAGCCGCTGCTTCTACCCCCACAAGCCCCACTCTCCTGCCCTCCAGCTCCCTGCAATGGGAGAACAAGCTGCTGGCAGTAGCCCCAGGGACAAGATCAGGGCCCCACAGACACAGTCCCTGCCCCGCAGGGTAGCAAAGGGGAAGACACCACAAGCGATTTGGCTAACGTCACCCAGCGGGCCAGCGGCAGCTCCGGGAACAGGTCTCCTCAGCTTTCTGCCCCACATCACAGAGCTGGAGCTCACGTCAAGGACGCAAGAGAGTGGGGACAGAGTAGGCAGGGAAGGGCTGTTTTCCTCTCGTGCTGCCACTTCTGCCCAGTCACTAAACATATGGAGATATTCCAATCTCACAGAGCTGGAAGAGACTCTTAAAGGTCATCGAGTCCAGCCCCCTGCCTTCACTAGCAGGACCAAGTACTGATTTGGCCCCAGATCCCTAAGTGGCCCCCTCAAGGATTGAACTCACAACCCTGAGTTTAGTAGGCCAATGCTCAAACCACTGAGCTATCCCTGCCCCCAAAGGGATGTGACTTCATTAGAACCCCAGGCAGGTGCTGTTTCGATTGGCTTAGAAGAGATGAAATGACACATTGTTGCAACTCGTGTTCCGCCCAGCAGCTGTGCTCAGGCCAGTGACATTTTCAGCTATACTGAGGGATCTCCCGTCCATATACCCAACGCTCCGTGATCCATTTGCAGACGGCAAATCTAGTCAACTTTCTGCGTAAACCAAAGCACCGTTCACTCGTGATTTGCATTCCGCTCAGCAGAGATCACAGCCCACGAGGCAGTGCCTGCCCCAGAGAGCTTACCAGCCAAGCAGACAGAGAGTAGGGGAGGGGAAACTGAGGCAATCAGAGCAGGGAAGCGACTCATCTAACATGAGGGGCGAAGCTCGGAAGAGAACCCAGAGGGTTCTGACTCCCAGTGCAATGCCCTAGCCAATATATCACACCGCCTTTGCTAGCCCACGCTGCTTCCCCGTCATCTCCAGGGGCAGTTCTGGCCCGTTGATTCCATCAGCTGGTCCCACTGAATTCAGTAGCTTCCTGCTAGCAGAGTAGATTCCTAGTAGCTACTTGTTCCACCAGCCCTGGAGTCCACACTTCTCTCCACGCTCCCTCTCCTAGCCCCCCCATCAGCGACCCCTGCTCCCCCCCTCATCGTAAATTAGACGTCTGTGAGGATCCCCGACCGGATCTCACCCATGTGCACTCCGCTCCCCTTGCTCCGGCCAAACACAAACACACAAAATCCCCTCAAATCAGGTTTTAACCTCAAAAAATGCAAAGAACGTCCTCCAAATCAGAGGGCGCCAAGAAGGCCAGAGAAAGAGGCTTGGAGAAAGGGAAAGCGAGAGCTCCCAGCCTGGGGAGGAATTAAAATATGCAGGCAGGGGAACACAAACCCTGGGTAGGCCCCGTGCCTGGGGAACAAGCAAACAGCACAGAAAGGGGCTTTATTTTCCCAGCTGGAAAAGTCCCTGGTTCAGCAGCTCTCTCACCTCCCTGACGCAGCTCGGCGCTTAAACCCATCACGTCGGGTGAAACGGGGAGCCCTGACACAGCTGCCTCCTTGCTACGGCGGCCCCCCCCATCACGTGGTCCGTGGGAGGGGTGGCTCAAACCTCTCTGGCAGCCCAGGAGGCTGGAGGAAAGCAAGGTCCTCTCCTCTTTGAACACACTTAGCACTTCTTGTCCTCCGCACATTGGCTAGTGCATCCTTCCATCCTAATCTGCCTGCGGAACTCACCGCCTCATGAAATTTAGGGTTAAAAAAAAGGATTGGCTGTTTGTGGGGGAACGTGCGCCAGCCCTAGCTGGTATTTGTTATTAGCAAGGATGTTAATCCACGGATTTAATTCAGGGCACATGCCAGTCCCAGGGGGTCACGAAGGCTCTTCCCTGGTGCAATGGTTATTGCATAATTGTCCATACTGGGGAGTGCTGCCCCTGCCTTTGAATCAGCTGGTGCTGGCCACAGGACTGGCTGGGCCCTGCTCTGCTCTATTACGATGGTCCCTGGGTCCCCTCTCCTCAGGAGCTGTTGGAGGGGGGTTTCTGAGCTGGGACCCTCACTGTGCAGACGGGAGGCCAGGCACCGTAGGGGAAGTGATTCATGCTGGGAATCGGAGGCCAATCCGGGGAGTTCCCGGCTCCTGTTTCCCATTTAACCCACTAGATCGCTTCACCTTTTGCAAAACAACGGCTCCCATCTCCTGACGGCGAACCCCCCGCAGCCACACGCACTTCTGCCCCCCCCCCTGCAGCGCTTCCTCCCTCCCAAAAGCTGTTCGTCACATGATCTGACCCTTCCCTTCTCCCCCCCGCCCCCCCTCCCCTTGCTGCGCAGATTTTGGTAACACACCTTGGTCAGTTGCATTCTTGTTCTGCTGCCTTTGCTCCCCCGGGGTGGCTGACAGCAGTCGTGTCCCCAGCACTCGGAGCCACTACCCCAGCCCATGAGGTCCCCACCGCTCCCTCCGGCTTTTCCTCTGCCTACGCTGCTGTTTTCTTCCTCTGGCTCTTTGAAACTGCCTTGAAAACTCCACCTCCTGCCCTTCTCCCCCCCTGCTCTGACACACAGTCGCTTAATAATATTCCTTCTGGTGCCAAAGCAAAGTCAGCCGTGCCAGGGTGAGCTGCGATCTCACGCCGCTGGGGCCCGTCAACAGGTGGAGACGGAAGATCTCCGAGATGCAGCCAGGCCAGGAGCTGACGGGGAAGGGGTCTTAACCTTTGGGGCTAATGATGTGCGTGGGGGAGATAGATTTTAAGGGTGAAGGGATCCTAGTTTCAGTGCATGATTCCAAGCCGTGGAAGTGGCTAATTGGAAACATATTCCTGCTCTGAAACCCCTCCAGAGCAAATATATGTGCTGTGTGTATATATATATGTGTGTGTGTGTCTATGTGTGCGTCTACTTCCTTCCAGCCTTCCGACCCTCAGCCCAGCTCACAAGAGGAGGAATTACTTTGGTTCCCATCTCTCCCACATGGCCAGGAATCAGATCAGATAAGGAGAGAAATGGAGGAACAAGGCATCCGCCCCGCCCCTGTGCCACCGCACTAGCTGCGCGGTGCGGATGGAGGTCTGGGAAAGCCGGCAGGAGGGGGGCTAGAGGCAGTCCCCTGTTTTAGAGCCCCCCCCCCCCCCCAAGGTCGTAGGTGTGGGTAGGGGCCTCTGCAGCTTGCCTCTGCCAGCCACGTGCTCGTTAATTAACTGATAATGATGCCGAGGGCTTGATGGAGCTTTCCACATACAGGGGTCAGCAGAGGGGAAGGGGCTGGTCTGAGGCCTCCTGGCAACAGAGCCGGGGCTAGAACCCAGGAGTCCGGGCCTGGTGTGTGGAGGTGCCCCTCCGTGCTGTGCCTGGGGGGTGGGGCACTGGAGCAGCTGTACGTGGATGGAGCCAGGGCTGGGATGAAGGTGGATTTAGTCTCTTGCGTGCGGAAGGCGTGGGCTGGGGTCGGGGGCCGGCGTGCCAGCAGCACCACAGATGCAGCTCGCGGGGTCCCCGCCCCGTCCCTAGGGGTCAGCGGGTCAGAACCGTTGCCCCGATGTGAAGGACCAGTGTCGACACGGAGCATCCCAGAGCCGGTGGGTGACAAATTCCTTCCTGCTGCCGGGAGGAAGCCGAGTCCCACTAGGCAGCGCAGCTGTGACAGGGCTGGGTTACGGCCAGGAGGCGGGGGGGCGGGGGGGCGGGCTGGAGGGGATGTGCGCGGCTCTAGGCAGTGGCCTCATGGCTGATGCTCTGGATCAGAGATCAGGAGACGTGTGGGCTATTCCCTGCTCTGATGGGGCAAGTCACTCAGTCCCCTCTGGGCCCCTAGTCCCCCTCCCACCCTGCATCCATCTTGCCTGGTCGGACTGGGAGCTCTTTGTGTCTTGTGCCCCTGGCTGCTCCCGTGATCAAAGAGCTCCCACTGGCAATGGGCAGAGGGTGGGGTCCAGCGATCATTCCCAGGACTGAACTGGGAGCACTGGCCGGGGAGGGGGGGCAGAATGCTGGAATGGCAGAGCCCTCTGGAGAAGATATTCCAGGGCAAGACGGGCCCGTTTTGCAACCAGCTTCTTTGCTGTAAGATCTGCCGGGGTTTTCAGCCGCTCTGCTCGGGGCCAGGCCTGTTTGCAAGCCCAGCCGTGGCAGCTCCCGGGCACTGTGTGGAGCAGGGTCCATGCCCTGGCCAGGATTCTGATGTCTGGCTTTGGAGTACCGCAGGATCCTCATCTCAACACTCCACGGAGGGGGGGTTACTCTCCCAGCGCCGAGCCCCCTCTGGCCCGAGGGCGTGCCACTCCAGGTGAAATCAATGGGTGAGCCTAGGCGGGCACATTGGCAATGAGTCACTGCAGCAACATCTGCCGCCAGCGGCAGCAACACATCTGGCCCTAGACCCTACGTTCATTCTGATCCCCCGAGCTCCCAGCCCAGGCACCCGACGTGGCCTCAGCTATCTCTCAGTGACTTCTTTGGGACCTGTTTTCCCTGGGTTTCCTTTCCCAGCTGATCCCGAACTCTGAAGCCAACGCTGCTGGGTCGCAAATCCATGGTTAACCCGCCTCCCCAAACCTGCCCAAGGGGGAGACAAACAGATGGCGCTTAGTGCCCGCCCCCGGGGTGTGGGGCAGAGGCATTTCTGTCCATCATCTCTGCCCTCACAAGATGGGTCTTCAGCAGAGGGGGGGCAGTATTGGCTAGTGGCTCAGGTACCGGCCTAGGGGTCAGGACACCTGGGTTCTAATCACTGCTCTGCTCGCAACCTGCTATGTGACCTTGAGCCATTCTAGGCTCCTTCAGGGCTCGGGGGCTGCTTCTCACTCAGGCCTTGTCCGGGGAAATCAACCGTGCATTAATATCCCAGTTACCCGGGTGGGAATTTCCCTGATGCACACAAATCCGCCGGGATCTGTACAACATCCCGGCCCCTGATCTCAGTCAGGGATCCCCGGTGCTAGCCTCCGGATCTCACTTCCGAGGCTGCGGGAAGAGACGATCTGAATGGCGCTCAGCTCCCAGGCATTGTCCAAAGCTGAGCGTTGCCGGGGGCGGAAGTGAGTCCCGGTTCGATGACTGGGCTTAGCGACGGGCTGGGCAGAGGCTGCTAATACGGATGGAAAACCATCACTGAATTCCAGCCTCCAGCTGCTTTGTTTCATTGACGCAGTGGGGGCGGGGAGGGGGGGAATCTGGGGAGATCGGTCCCAG
Source organism: Emys orbicularis (assembly GCF_028017835.1). Taxonomy (NCBI): domain Eukaryota; kingdom Metazoa; phylum Chordata; order Testudines; family Emydidae; genus Emys; species Emys orbicularis. Next base: position 19,804,761 of record NC_088701.1, read on the forward strand.
CAAAACAAGATGGCACAACGTGCCCCTTTTGGGCCTGCTGAAAACACCCCGAGCCCGGGGCTGTGGCAGGCGGGGAGGGGCTGGGAGCCTGCGTGGTTGGGTGGAAGAGGTCAGGTTGAAGGTTATCCAGAGTTCAGCCTTAAAAATAGCACATTTCTTGGCTGCTGGATATGGAGGTTGTTTCAAAACAAACCGCTTACGTATTTATCTGCCTGATTCTTCCCTGCCAGTCGCTTCGCCCTCTCTGAGGCTTTAGCCTCCTGGCCCACGTCAGACCCTGTGCATGGCTGGGGTGGGGCGGCAGCTTGGCCCGGAGCTGGGGCCGGCTCGGTGCTCGGGAGGGCTGGGGCTCCTCCAGTCGTGGCGGGGGGCACGCTCGGGGCTCTGGTGGGTGGGCGGGCTGGCAGGTTAGCCTCCCCAAAGAGGGGGGGGTTCTCCTGCCACCTGGGGAACCTGGTGCCTTCTTCCTTCACTTCCAAGGCTGCGGCTGACTCTTCCCAGCTGGAATCGGCCTCGTTGATTCACTTTGCAGTCGTGACGTCATGCCCAGCTGGAGCGGCGCCAGACCCGCCCTGGGAACGCTCGGCTCTTCCGTGCGGTCTAGTGGCTGGGCCAATGGGCCATTAATGCAGTGGCCCAGCCTTCTAGCTCCTGCCAAAACACCTCGTGCCTTGCGTAACGTAGGCTGAGGGCTTGAGCCCAGCTCCCAGCCCGTGAGGGGCCCGGCCCAGCGTCACAGCTGGAACGGTGGGAGCTTATCTTCGGCAAGCAGAGCGCACCGCGGGAATCCTTTTTGCGTCATTGTACCTGGGTTCCGTCAGCCACTCCCTCTTCTTGGCCAAGCCGGGATTAATTCATTAGGAACAAGGGCAAAGGAGCAGCTGAAATCAATGTCAGCAAAAGCCCTTTTAAGCCTTCCATGGAATCCTCTAACCCCCCACCCCAGCAACATCCCTTTCATGGCCCTTGATCACGTTAGCTGGTGCCATAAAGAGAGAGAATTAACCAAGGGCTGGGGTTTAATGTCTCTGCAGGAGAAGCTCTGAACCAGCCAACCGCCCCCTGCCAATCCCCAGACTAACTCCTTCCTTCTTTCTAAGGAGTTTCTTTCTAAGAACGGCCAGACTGGGTCAGACCAAAGGTCCAGCTAGCCCAGTATCCTGGCCAATGCCAGGTGCCCCAAAGGGAATGAACAGAACAGGGAATCAGCAAGTGATCCATCTCCTGTTGCCCATTCCCAGCTTCTGGCAAACAGAGGCTAGGGACACCATCCCTGCCCATCCTGGCTAATCGCCATTGATGGACCGATCCTCCATGAACTTATCTAGTCTCTTAAACAAGCTCTGTCTCTCTCTGGAGATTTGACTCTTCCCATGACTGGGAAAAGGGAGATGGGGAGATGTTGAGGGCTGAGGGGGAGGAGACCGTGGGTCTGAACTACTGATGGAGCTGCCCCTGGGGATTTCCCAGGGGAAGAAGATATACCGGAGAGGGGGGTGTTGGAAGCAGGGCCAGGGAGAGAAATCAGAACAGGCAGCACCTTCCCTCACTAGCTCTCAAAGCACATCGCCATCAGTAATGGATTTCCCCTCACGACCCCCCTGTGAGACAGGGCAGGGCTATTATTCCCCTCGTATCGATGGGAAACTGAGGCACAGATTGCGGAAGGGCATAGACGATAAAGCAGGGAATTGAACCCAGGTGTATCAAGGCGCTAACCCCTGCGGGACTCTTCCCCATCAAGCTAAGAGGAGCTCGGCTCGGCCCCTACCGTCTCTGCTGATTGGGAGACCCCCTCCGTGGGCCACTGGCCAGGCCCCCTGGTTTAGATCTCTGCTGTGGGGATGAGGGGCGGGTGGGGGGCACAGCTAGTGGGACAGACACGCAATTACACCTAGTCAAAGCGCTGACTTGAGAACAGGCCCCAGCACTGCGAGTCACCGGGGGTCTGACACCTCCCATCTCAGCTCCCAGGCTGGCTATGTAGCAGAATCCCTAGCTAACCCACTCATCTCTCCGCAACTCCCTACCTGCAGCTAACCTCACTCTGTCTTTACAAAGGGCCCATCCCCTCAGTATCTGGGCAGTGACAAAAATCACCACCAGGCTGTCACGGAGTCACCGGGCAATGCTCTGGAACTGCTCCCTACGAAGCCGGTCAGGACTCTGGGGGAGCCTCCTCTCTCGGAGCAGACTGTCTCCAGGGCAAGCAGCTTACACAGCTTCGCCCTTCCTGGGTCTGACCTCGGAGTATTCAGCTTCCTCTGCCCCTCCGTGCGCTTCCCACAGTGAGTCCGCCCAGGCGGGGTCCTGGGAAAGCCAGAGGGACCTGCACCCCAACTCTGCAGTCAGACGTGACTCTCAGCCAGCCAGTAACACAGAAGGTTTATTAGATGACAGGAACACAGTCTAAACCAGAGCTTGTAGGAACAGAGAACAGGACCCCTCAGTCAGGTCCATCTTGGGGGATAGGGAGCCCAGAGCCTGGTTCTGGGCCTCCCTCCGTTTCCCCAGCCAGCTCCAAACTGAAGCCCCCTCCAGCCCCTCCTCTGGCCTTTGTCTCTTTCCCCCGGGCAAGGAGGCCACCTGATCTCTTTGTTCTCCAACACCCTCAGTTGGCACCTTTTCAGGGGAGGGGCCCAGGCCATCAGTTGCCAGGAGACAGGGTGTCGGCCGTTCTCTGTGCAGACAGCATCACACCTGTCCAGGGCTCTGCAAAAATCACACACCCTTATCCCACCACCTAGATACTTAAGAAAGGCATAGGGGAAACTGAGGCACCCACACAGTATTCAGAGAAAACATTAAGAACATTCCCACTTTGTCACAGAGGCCCACGCATTTGGCAAGGTCGCAGCGCCCGCCCCTGCCTTGTGTTCCAGCTGGTAGCTATGCGCGGTTAGTGGCGAATGGATCCCGGGGCATTTTAATAACAGAGACAGAAACTCAATATCCCGCAGGCCCCGAAGCGTCTCGGAGGAACTCAGGACTGGAAGGGCTTGGAATGGTGTCAGGATAAAAATCAGCCCTCAACATCTAGCTCCCTCCGCCAGCTCCCAACCTGCTTCTGCTGGCAGGTCAGGGGGGTTGGTCCTGATCTGCAAAGCCAGGAACGGGCCAGGCATCAGCTACTTTAGCAATTGGGTATTCCTCCACAGTATCTGATCATGATCTTCCAAAGAGCTCCTGCCCCCTGGCTCCAAGTCTGTAGGTTGACTGCAGGATGGCTTCGTGGCTAGGGGTTAGTTTAGGATTTAGGAGACCCAGGTTGCTCTGCTCCAGGCGGCCCATGTGATTTGGGATATGTCTACACTGCCGTCACAGGATGTAATCCTAGCTCACACGAGTACTAAAGAGGTGAAGCTGCAGTATTGGGAGCTGTACGTGCCCACCGGGAACCCTGGGTGATGACTTGTGTGGCTGGCGGCATTGCTGCTGGTCGCAAGATTAAAGCTAAGCGAGCTCTGATACATCTACATGTACTGCGGTCACACCCTGTGAGTACAATGTAGATACAGCCTGTACCTCTGTTCCCCAGGGTAACAGCACTGCCCTACCGCACAGCAGGAGCGTGAGAACAACGCTATTAAAGATTGTGAGCTGCTCCGGTGCTCATAGACTCATAGACTTTAAGGTCAGAAGGGACCAATATGGTCATCTAGTCTGACCTCCCGCATGATGCAGGCCACAAAAGCTGACCCACCCACAACAGAATCTTCCAGCCTGCGACCCCTGCCCTATGCTGCGGAGGAAGGCGAAAAACCTCCAGGGCCTCTGCCAATCTACCCTGGAGGAAAATTCCTTCCCGACCCCAAATATGGCGATCAGCAGAACCCCGAGCATACAGGCAAGATTCTACAGCCGGACCCTCATTTTACCCGCGATGGCACGTTAATGCCTAATTGACTAAAATCACGTTATCCCATCAAACCATTCCCTCCATAAACTTATCAAGCCTAATCTTGAAGCCAGAGAGGTCTTTCGCCCCCACCGTTTCCCTCGGAAGGCTGTTCCAAAATTTCACCCCTCTGACGGTTAGAAACCTTCGTCTAATTTCAAGCCTAAACTTCCCCACGGCCAGTTTATATCCATTCGTTCTCGTGTCCACATTACTACTGAGCTGAAATAATTCCTCTCCCTCCTTGGTATTAATCCCTTTGATATATTTAAAGAGAGCAATCATATCCCCCCTCAGCCTTCTTTTGGTTAGGCTAAACAAACCGAGCTCCTCGAGTCTCCTTTCATAGGAAAGGTTTTCCATTCCTCGGATCATCCTAGTGGCCCTTCTCTGTACCCGTTCCAGTTTGAGTTCATCCTTTTTAAACATAGGAGACCAGAACTGCACACAGTACTCCAAATGAGGTCTCACCAGCGCCTTGTATAACAGAAGCAGCACCTCCTTGTCCCTACTAGAAATACCTCGCCTAACGCATCCCAAAATCGCATTAGCTTTTTTCACAGCCACGTCACATTGCCGACTCATAGTCATCCTGCGATCAACCAGGACTCCGAGGTCCTTCTCCTCCTCCGTCACTTCCAACCTATGCGTCCCTAACTTATAACTAAAATTCTTGTTAGTCATCCCTAAATGCATCACCTTACACTTCTCACTATTAAATCTCATCCTATTATTGTTACTCCAATTTACAAGGTCATCCAAGTCTCCCTGCAGAATATCCCGATCTTTCTCCGAATTGGCAATACCTCCCAACTTTGTGTCATCCGCAAACTTTATCAGCCCACTCCTACATTCGGTTCCGAGGTCAGTAATGAATAGATTGAATAAAATCGGACCCAAAACCGAACCTTGAGGAACCCCACTGGTGACCTCCCTCCAACCCGACAGTTCACCCTTCAGTACTACCCGCTGCATTCTCCCCTTTAACCAGTTCTTTATCCACCTCTGGATTTTCATATCGATCCCCATCTTTTCTAATTTAACCAATAATTCCTCGTGTGGCACAGTATCAAACGCTTTACTAAAATCGAGGTAAATTAGATCCACCGCATTTCCTTTATCTAGAAGGTCTGTTACTTTCTCAAAGAAGGAGATCAAGTTGGTTTGGCACGATCTGCCTTTCGTAAACCCATGTTGTAATTTGTCCCAATTGCCATTCACCTCAAGGTCCTCAACTACTTTTTCCTTCAAAATTTTTTCCAAGACCTTGCATACTACAGAAGTTAAACTAACAGGCCTGTAGTTACCCGGGTCACTTTTTTTCCCCTTCTTAAAAATAGGAACCACATTAGCTATTTTCCAGTCCATTGGTACCACCCCCGAGTTTACAGATTTATTAAAAATTATCGCCAAGGGGCTTGCAATTTCTCGCGCCATCTCCTTCAATATTCTAGGATGAAGATCATCCGGTCCGCCTGATTTAGTCCCATTTAGCTGGTCAAGTTTGGCTTCCACCTCAGATACTGTAATGTCAATCGCCCCTCCTTTATTCCCCTCTGTCCCGCTCCCTCTATTCCTAAGCCCTTCATTAGCCTTATTAAACACCGACGCAAAATATTCATTTAGATATTGTGCCATGCCTAGATTATCCTTAATCTCCACTCCATCTACATGCTTCAGCGGTCCCACTTCCTCTTTCTTTGTTTTCTTCCTATTTATATGGCTATAAAACCTCTTACTATTGGATTTAATTCCCCTCGCGAGGTCCAACTCTACACGGCTTTTGGCCTTTCTCACCGCATCCCTACATGCTCTGACCTCAATAAGGTATGTTTCCTTGCCGATCTCTCCTCTCTTCCATTCTTTGTACGCTTTCTGTTTTTTCTTAATCGCCCCTTTGAGACGCCCGCTCATCCAGCTAGGTCTAATTCTCCTGCCTACTAACCGTTTCCCCTTTCTCGGGATACAGGCCTCGGACAGCTCGTGCAACTTCAGCTTGAAATAATCCCAGGCCTCATCTGCCTTTAGCTCTCTAAGTATGTTAGCCCAATCCACTTCCCTAAGTAGTCGCCTTAATTTATTAAAGTTGGCCTTTTTGAAATCGTAAACCTTAGTCACAGTTTTATTTGTGTTAATCCTTCCATTTAGTTTAAACCGAATTAGCTCATGGTCACTCGAGCCAAGGTTGTCCCCTACAACCATTTCCTCAACGAGGTCCTCACTACTCACCAGCACCAAATCTAAAATGGCATCCCCCCTCGTCGGTTCAGCTACTACTTGATGAAGGAATTCATCTGCTAGCACGTCTAGGAAAATCTGAGCCCTATTATTGTTACTAGCATTTGTTCCCCAATCTATGTCCGGGAAGTTAAAGTCCCCCATGATTACACATGCTACTGGGGGCCATTGAAGTGCAGCAGTAGCAGCTAACAGTATGTTAGGAACTATCAGGGAAAGGGACAGAAAATATCACTATGTATATCCCTGGTGCACCCGCACTTTGGATCCTGTGCCCAGTACGGGTCACTCCATCACAAACAGGAGATAGCGGAACTGGGAAAGGGACAGAGAATTGCAGCCGAGATGATCAAGGGCCTGGAAGGGCTTCGGGACGAGGCGAGACTAAAAAGATTGGGGCTGTTCAGCTTAGAAACGAGACGGGATATGATAGGGGTCTATCAAATCAAGAGCGGTGTGGAAAACGTGAATAGAGAAGTGTATTTACCCTTTCCCACAATGAGAAAGCCAGGGATCTCCTGATGAAATTAATAGGCAGCAGGTTTAGTACAAACAAGAGGAAATGCTTTGCCACCCAACACAGAGTTAACCTGTAGAACTCATTGCTGGGTTTTAAAAAAGAGCTAGCTAAATTCATGGAGGGCAAGTCCATCAGTGGCTATTAGCCCAGATGATCAGGGATATAATCCCTCATCCTAATAAGGGGGATCCTAATCCTCTGATTGCCAGAAGCCGGGAGAGGAAGACACGGGTGGATCTCTGCCAAATTTCCCTGTCCTGTACACTCTCTGTGATGCTCTGGTACTGGCCACTGTCAGTGACAGGTTACTGGGCTAGATGGACCATTGGTCTGACCCAGCATGGCAGATCTTATGTACTTAACATAGATAGATTCCCCTGGGGCATCACCCTCCCTTGCTCGATGGCCTGGGTGGAGCTGCCCATTTTGCAATCGGTTGTGTCTGGTTTGTCCATCCCACGAGCCTCGGGCAGCTGCAGGAATGAACTTTATTAGCACCAGATCAAACCGGAGTGCAGGGAAAGTCACATGCCTGAATCGTGGGGACGCTTCTCCCATAAGCCCGGTCGGCTTTGTGCTGGGAGTCAGATGTGATCAACCCATCCCGAGGATGCTGCGCGTGGCTAAGCCTGGAATGTGCTTGCCCCAGGGTCTGTCCTGCCTCATTGACAGGGTCACCCGCTCTCAAAGCCCTCCAGCAGCTAAATCAAGCTGCTAGCGCCGGATGAAAAACATTTCCCTGCTCCCAACAGCAAAGTTGCAATGAAAACCAACCATTTGTCGCTTCTGTGGGCGTTTTCAGAAGACAGGTTTCCATTTTTTATTGGAAAACACAGACACATTTTGACCAACACTTGAAACAAACTTTGGGCTTTAGCCAAAATTTTTCAGTTTTGGGGCCGAAAGCGACAGTTTTCGAGGCAAGCAGCCATTTCCCGGGAAAAGCGTCATTGGCTTGGAAACCCAGTTTCCCATTTTTGATGGAAATTTTTGATCGGCTCTAAAAGTTTTGACTTCTTGCTTCTAACCATGTGACTCCCAATCTTGCTGTCCCTACACTGATTACCATCCCCATCCCCAACGATTCTACCCTGGAACATCGCCCCCTCCTCCCCCCCACACACTTTTTCACCCTTCCTCCTTCACCAGCCCTATGCTCTGTTCATTCCAGTGCCAGGGAGGGGTCTAGAATTGGCCTCGATCAGCTAATAGGGGTCAAAACTAGAGCTGTGGGAGGAATGGGTTTTTTGGTTCACTGACAGTTCTGAGAAATTGAAGGGGGAAAAAATTGTTTCAGGTCAACCCGAAACGAAAATTGCCCTGGAAATTTTTGGCCAACTGAAAAGTCAAAAAAATTTCCCACTTCATTTTGGATTTTGACACTTTTTAAAATGGTTGTAGTTTTTTCAAAAATAAAACGGAAGGACATTTTAAAACAGAAAGTCGTTTCAAACAGACGCATTTGGATCTTTGCGGATTTTGTGAGGGGACTGGTTTGGTTTGGTTTTTTTTTTTTGGACTGAAACAACATGCTAAAAACGACACAAATTTGCTAAACATTTCGGTGGACCCGAATCTGCATTTTTTTCAGAAAAAAAAAAAGTTTAGCTGAAAAATGTCACGGGGTTCTAATCAAAGCTGCTACGTGCCTTGTCTATACTAGGATTCTCTCTCTCTCTCTCTCTCACACCCACACACCTTTCCCCTGATGAAGACAAGGCCCCTGTATTTGTACAGTGCCTAGCACAATGGAGCCTGGATCTTGGGCGGGGCTTCTAGGTGCTACCCTAATACACCTAATAAAGCAGCAGCAAAAAAAGGGGACATAAAGCTATTTTCTTCCATTGCAGGCCACCTTTAAAAGCAAGGCCAACAGCTGCCAACACAGACAGTCCCAAGAGAGCATCTCAATCGCGGCATCCTGTGCTTGCAGAAATGTGGCCGCAAATGTGTACACAGATGTGAGTCACAGCAGAACAAAGGAGGGCTTTCAGCATCTGGGACGGGCTGGGAGAGCCTCTGAATTGCTAATCACAGGCATGTTTGAGTTAGAATGTAAAGGGAGCAGCAACCAGCCAAGGGAAACCAAGAGTGGGGGGTAGCCCTGTGGTTAAGACACTGGCTGTGATTCAGGATACCTAGGTTCAATTCCCAGGCTCCTCGGACATGTTATTTGACCTCCCAGTGCCTCAGCTTCCCAGTGATAAAACAGGGCTAATAAATATTATTTGCACTGCAGTGGCAACTCTGAACCCTCGCGATGGGCCAGCCCGGCCTTGCGCTAGGCGCTTTACAAACCCAGAACAAAAAGCTGGGTCCTACCCCCAGAGAGCTCACCATCTAAATAGGGACAGGCTAAGAGGGTAAACTGAGGCACAGAGTGACAAAGCACCTTGCCCACAGCTGACGCTGTGTTAACCAGCTCATTAGTTATTATTCAGATTACCATTGTGCCAGGGGCTGTACGAACAAGGCAGCCCGGAGGCGCTTACAAACTGGGGATAGGACAAGAGACAACACGCAGGAGGATCTAAGGTAACAATGAGATGAACATGGCCAGCAGGAGGATGCTCCCTTTGCTGGTGCTTTTTAGCCCATAGGCGCCTTTAGAGGCAGGGCCTGGCCCTTGCTCTGTGTCTGTGTCACGCCCGGCCCAAGAGGGTCCTGGTCTCACTTGGATGCTAATAGAACTGGGAGAAGGCAGGTGCATGTTTGCAAAGCAGGGGTCTGACGGAGGCAGCACTGCTCCCCATTCCCTCAGCAGCACCCTGTCTTCCCTCCCCGCTGCCCAGCGCCAGTCCAGGACCCCCAGCTGTTGCACAGAGACCAGCAGGAGCTTGGAGCCTACAGTGTGGGCAATGCTCTGTCTGCAAATCTCACCCCCCCCCAGCCTGGGTAAAGCACCATTATCACTCAGGTTCTGAAGTGCCAATAGAGATCGGGGCCCTGCACGGCACCGGATGAGAGACAGTCCCAGCCCTGGAGCTTGCAGGCTGACGGTGGGGAAGCCCAGGGTCACCAAGCAGGTCAGCAGCAAAGCCAGGAACAGAAGCCGGCTCATCCGGCTCTCCGTGCAATACCCTCTCCATGGCCACACACACACTACAGCTATCCAGACGGATTAGACATCCAGAGGCCATCCTGCCAATTCTGCTAGCGCCAGAGAGGCTGGGTTCCTACTGGACGGCGGCTCCTAATATAGGAAGACAAAGCCCACGGCTGACAAGAGGCTGGAGCTCTCAGGGGGACAGAGCCCTGCTGCGGCCCCTTGGGAGGTGTTAGACTAATGCCACCGGGGAAAGAACCCTGGGTCACCTTAACGTGCTTCCTGCACGGCCCTGAAAACTCCAGTTGGGCTCATGTTAGTTGTGGGAGGCTCAGCACCAAACTGAAACGGGCCCAGTTTGTCTAGTGGTTACAGCAGGGAGCAGAGTGGGCCATGCGACAGTCTTAGTGCCTCAGTTTCCCCATGGCGAAAGGGGAATTATACAGGATTTCCCCATACGGTAGTTGAGAAATGAATCGAATCAATGAGGGGGGAGGGGAAAAAATGGGTGTGGGGGTGGGGGAGAGTTTGCACCAATTCTACCCTTCAAGGATTTTTTTCCTGCAGATAGTTCAAACTTCCTTTCCGGCCTTCGATAGGAACCACCAGCAAAGGAATATTGGAAAGAATGTTTGCAACTCCACAGCACAGTGGTCCCACTCCTATTCACGAGCTCCTTCCGTTCACTTCCTGTTGCGAGAGAAGGTGATGCTTGCAGGAAAGGCGAGTATCCCAAGCACTCGTGCAAAGATGGATTTGCACGGCTGCCTCATGGCTTTGGAGGTGAGGGGCAGAACAATAAGATACCAGATGGTTCCGGGTGGTCTATGTAGCAAGTGACAAACAGCCAGTACTTGTAGCAAGGGGTGGTTCTACTCCCAGCTCAGTGCCTCAGTTTCCCCTCCCACCCTTGGTCCTGTCTCGTTTACTGACTTGTCTCTAAGGGGTCGTCCGGCTGAACAATCAACCACAGCAAGCTGGGGAGTGACTGTACCCCGCGCTAAGCTGCCGTTCTGTTTGCATACGCCCCCAGTTAGCCCGCAGCAGGCTAGTTGTGGTCTACTTGTTCCTGTAGACAAGCCCTCAGTGGATGGCTGTACAGCTCCAAGCACACTCAGGGACCTCTTGGTGCTACCGTAATACACATAATAGCAAAGCACCCTTACTGCTCCAAATACCTCCCACAAGTGCAGGACAGAGGTACCTGCTTTCCTCTCCTCCCACCCACTCCAGAGACCCCCTCATTCCTTGCAGACCCTCTGTGGATTTGCCATCACCTGTCTCTCTCCAGTCAACCCCCTGCTCCTGTAGCACCAGCCCCTGCCCGTTACTTCACACTTCTTCAGAGGTAGAAGGAGCGGTCATAGCAGCATTCCTTCATCTCAGCCTCGTTTTCAGATGGACAGTAACCCACCTGCCATTCTGGCTCAGTTGGTCCATTTCTCTGACCTCCTAGATCCTGGGAGAATTTTAATCTTTTACTTCCCCATGCACCTCACTGGCCAGCTGGCTGATGAAGCGCTAGAGAATTGTTTATTGGTCCCTGCTATTTCCTCACCAGATAAGTGCCCTGCCAGCTCTCAGAGCCAAGTGGGGCCCATCCTATATTCAAGGCCCCTTGTGCTCCATAGCAGCTGGATCACTCAATTTACTGGTATCCTGGGGTTGTTAATGGCAAAATTTGTAGTGGCTTCATTTAAAATCCCACAAGGGAGGTTTTTAATGAATTAAATATGGCAATGAGCAATGGGCAGAACAGCCCGTTTGAATCATTTTGCTATTCTATGTTCAGTTTCTAATGTGCCATAGATTTCAGATAGGAGTTGCCAGGGGATGGATGGGTGGGGAGTTAGAGGATTTGGCTACTGGGTAAGGGCCAACTGGGGCTATAAACACATTGGGGAGCAATCTCGGACAATAACATTTCCTGAGTATTTCTGCGAAAAGGAATAGCATTGGCAATTGGCCACCATTAGGTTTCAGAGTTAACAGCTCAATTACCTGAATCGGGCTGTCCAGCGCTATTGTTTCAGGCTGTGTGCAAACTCAAGCAGACATCACTGCGTCAGCATACACCCTGTTCACGTTTTCAAGGTTATGTTTACAACCGCAACAACTAGAATCTGTTAAGTCCCAAGCAGACTGCAAAGAGCTACAAAAGGATCTCACAAAGCTGGGTTACTGGGCAACAAAATGGCAGATCAAATTCAATGTTAATAAATGCAAAGTAATGCACACTGGAAAACAATACCAACTATACATATCAAATGATGGGGTCTAAATTAACTGTTACCACTCACGAAAGAGATCTTGGAGTCACTGTGGATAGTTCTCTGAAAACATCCACTCAATGTGCAGCGGCAGTCAAAAATCAAACAGAATGTTGGGAATCATTAAGAAAGGGATAGATAATGAAACAGAAAATATCATATTGCCTCTATATAAACCCATGATACGTCCACATCTTGAATACTACGTGCAGATGTGGTCGCCCCATCTCAAAAAAAGATATTGGAATTGGAAAAGGTTCAGAAAAGGGCAACAAAAATTATTAGGGGTATGGAACAGTTTCCATATGAGAAGCGATTAATAAGACTGGGACTTTTCAGCTTGGAAAAGAGATGACTAAGGGGGGGGGAATATGACAGAGGCCTATAAAATCATGACTGGTGTGGAGAATGTGAATAAGGAAGTGTTATTTACTCCTCCTCCTAACACAACAGCTAGGGGTCACCAAATGAAATTAATAGGCAGCAGGTTTAAAACAAACAAAAGGAAGTATTTTTTCACACAACACACAGCCAATCTGTGGAACTCCTTGCCAGAGGATGTTGTGAAGGCCAAGACTATAACAGCGTTCAAAAAAGAACTAGATAAGTTCATGGAGGATAGGTCCATCAATGGCTATTAGCCAGGATGGACAGGGATGGTGTCCCTAGCCTCTCTTTGCCAGAAGCTGGGAATGAGCGACAGGGGATGGATCACTTGATGATTACCTGTTCTGTTCATTCCCTTTGGGGCACCTAGCATTGGCCACTGTCAGGAGACAGGATACTGGGCTAGATGGACCTTTGGTCTGACCCAGTCTGGCCGTTCTTATGTTCTAATCAAACAACAAAAACTTAACTTTTGCAGCATAATTCTTCAGCGAAGGGGTGTATTTCTCAGCTATGCAACCCACATAGGACCCTGCTTAACCAAACAGTGCACCAGACTCCTCTTAAAAAGTACTATTTGGCTGCAAACAGGCTCAGTTATTTGCCATGCCCCTTCAGAGAGTTTTCAATCAGTTCCACACTGGGCCAGACCCTCAGCTGGTGCGTAAAACAGTCAATGGAGCTTTGCAAATTTAAACCAGTTGAATGTCTGGCCCTATTAGCTGAAGTGTCCCTAAGCCATGTTCTCTAACAACCAGAAACCCCAGAGACACAAGCTCTGAAGAGGAACTAGATAAACCCACATCTTGAGGACACCCAGATTTGGGCCATTCTCACGCTGATTTCCCCTCCCCCATTCCCAGCCAGCTCTGCTAGGTTTCCACAACTTCAGATCCCTTCCCCCGGGGAAGGGTGGGGTGCCGGGATGGCACAGGTTTGCCAGCTGCTGCACCAATACCTTTCCCGGGGAGCAGATCCACAATGCCAAGAGCGCTGCTCCTGCCCCGAGCCTGATTGTTATCTGGGGGCGGGCGATGGTGTGGAATTAAACTCGGCCAGAGTAACACAAAAGCCGTCCAAACCCAGGGATTGGACACAGAGCTCTGACTGTGCGAGATTGTGCTGGTTTCTCCAGCAAGATATGGAATGAAATCAGGCCCCAAGGTGATTAAAAATAATAATAATAAAAAAAAAGTAGACAAAGCCAAGCATGTTCTCAGCTCGGTGCAGTTAGGAAGCCACAAAGTCCCAGCGTTGCCAGTTCCAGCTTCCTGCGCAAATGTACGGGAGACAGCGCAGGGAGCAAACAGCCTGTTCCCGGCCTCAGGACCTCCGATGGCCTGCAAGGAGCTTGGGGTTTTGCAAGCGCCGAGCTTCACTGCCTATTGGCAGCCCCTGGTGCTCAAAGGCAAGGGAAGGCTGAGCCCCGTGGGTACGTCTACACACCCTTGCAGAGACTTCAGAAGGAAATGAACGGGAAGAGGTAAACTGTTCCTGTAGGAGGATAGACCCTACTTTCAGGTGAAGATCAAAGGTCTAACCTGCTATGCGTGGTGGTGCAGAGAGACACCCTAGGATCCTTCAGTCTGTGAAGCCAAGCTGACAATACGTTCAATCTTATCAAAGGGGAATTCTCCGTCATCCTGGTTGAAAACACTGGGGCAAAGGACTTGAGGTAAGCTAGCCTGTAGGAGATGGGGGAATGGCTGGTAAGTCAAGTTTAGGCTTCAGCAGGTGTGTTATGATTTTCTTTGCCATGTAACTATTTGTTTCCAATATTCGTACTTACTGTCTTTTGAATCTCTGGTTCTGCGATGATGAACTTCATTCTGCCTTTCACCACGTATACTTCCAAGTGCCGTGTGCTAAGCAGAGCGTGGGGATCCGGAGTTGAAGCTTGTCTTCCCGGGGAGTAGCGGATCTCAGAGCTCTGCATGCGCTCGGTGGCACAGGGCCTGGGCACTCCAGAGGGATGCTGGGAGGACTCCCGGGTGGGTGCGTGCCTGTGGCTAACCTGTAGAGAGAGCAAGGCCTGGAAGGCAGAGCTTGCATTGTCAGAGGCTGGGAGAGGGAGGGCGCTAATCTTCAGTAGGCACAGACAAGAAATCTTCGCACTAAGGGCAGGTGGTAGTGAGGGGGCTCACAAGTCCAGCTACCCCAGGAAACACCCTGGGAACCAGATTTTAAGAGAGATTTAGGCACCTAACAGATTGCCCAAAGCCCCTTACTCTCAGTGAGTTCCAGTGGGGCTTTTGAACAGCCCAGCAGGTACCCAAATGCCATTGAAAGACTGGCCGATCCTCCCATTATCAATGGACGTTAGGAGCCTAAACACCTTTGGAGATCGGGCCCTACGTGACTTGCCCAAGGTCACGCCAGCAGCGTGGGGGAGAGCGACAAACTGAACTTGAGGCTGAGTCCCAGATTAGCGGTCTAACCCCTGGCTAACCCTTTTCCCTGCTAACACAAGCATCACTCACCTTGGTTCCAGCACCTGCACATAGCGCGCCTGTAACACCGCTGGGATGGAGTGTCTGCCCGGACTAGATCATGGGGGAACAGCAAATGTCGAGCCTGGAGGACTGCGTTCATTTGCTCAGATGCTGTAATTAAACCACTTTATCTAAACAGATGCAAAACCCAACTGGAGATTGCTTTTCAGTCCATTAAAACCTGATGTTCAGCAGTTCAGCTGAAGCCAGTTCCTCACTGAATTGCACGGCACTGTTACAAACCTGGGTAAATGGTTTGGGCTTGTCTACACTAGAAATGCCGCAGTAGTGCAGCGTAGGGGGTTCTTCCGTCGGCAATGCATTTCCCCAAGAGGCGGTAGCTAGGTCGAGGGACCTAGCGCTGTCTACACGGAAACTTAGGTCACTAACTACGTTGCTCAGGGTTGTGGATTTTTCATGCCCCTGACGAACGTAGTTGAGTCCACCTAATTTTCTAGTATAGACCAGCCCTGAAGTCTAATTCAGTAAGGAATTGACTAACTATTTCAATCTGGTTGGTAAGAGTTTGGTGCAATTCAGGGATGGATTGATTTCAACTGAACGGCTCTAAGTCAGCTGCAGATCAATTGTTAACCATTGAATGATGGCTGCAGTATTTAAGTTGATTTAGAGACCTTCCTTGGTTGTCGGACAGGATGCTGGCCACATGGCTCCTTTGTGTACCCTTGGCTATGAAACGGATGCGTCTTAACTGTGTCAGCCCACTGAGCTGTTGGCTCGGGGGAACTTGGACTTTAGACAAATCCAGGCAACTGTGTGGGGAAAGCGTCAGTTGGGGCTGGTAAGGTGCCACCGTAACGCAAGGTTTATTGAAGCACCTAAATAAAAGTCGGCCGATGGCTAAAAGGTGCTGAGCTCCCCGCAGCTCCAACGAGCGGCAATGGGATTGGTGGATGCTCAGCACCTCTGAAATGAGCAGCAGGCTGCTTCGAGCTAGAGACTTTACAGTCCCAGGATGAAGTTTGCTGTAGCCAGCGGATACGAGAAGTGAAAGCCGTTGCTTTGGGGTCGGGAATGGCCTTTGACACATCTGTGAATGGTGCAGAACAGACATGGGAAGGCCAAGGGGATTGAGACCAGTCACTCGGCCTTCCTTTGGAAGCACATATGCAGGTAAACCAGGAGGCAGCATCTGGATAGACCTTTACCCTACAGTGCCTACCCCCAATTCAGCTGGCTGGGGGAGGAGCTGACACATACGAGGCTGGAGATTTGGCCCAAGGGGTTTGCATCTGCTGATCTCCCAAACAGTAGCCTAAGGAAGGGGGCGGGGGGGGGGGGGGGACAAAAAAAGGACCAAAGGCCAATGAGATCTTAAGAGATGGGAGCCAAACGCTGTCTACCAGGGTAGAGAGCCGTGTGTGAAGCCCTATCCCTAGCGAAGTGGGCCCTGGACCATTCTTGGGGTTTGAGAGCACATTTGCTGCAATAGTCCCTTGCATGCACTACACCAGCAACATGCCCAGAGGAACACCCACACAAACGCTGGGCCCTCGAGCAATTGAACTGTCTGCTGTAGCTCCAGCCCACTGGGGATAAAAGGGATCAAGAACTGTCTCCATTAGCACTGGGCAGTGGTGCCAGGACACAGAGGCCAGGCCTGAGTGAGAGAAAGGAGTGAAGTTCCATGCTCTTCCTCAAAAGCAGGTTTGGTTCCGGCACAGGAGGGTCTGCGCTGGAGAATGACTATGTAAAAGCAACAGAGAGTCCTGTGGCACCTTTAAGACTAACAGATGTATTGGAGCATAAGCTTTCGTGGGTGAATGCCCACTTCGTCGGATGCATCCAACGAAGTGGGCATTCACCCACGAAAGCTTATGCTCCAATACATCTGTTAGTCTTAAAGGTGCCACAGGACTCTCTGTTGCTTTTTACAGATCCAGACTAACACGGCTACCCCTCTGATACTATGTAAAAGTGGCATCTGCTCCGTGTGTATCCAGACTGAACTACTGGCTGGCTTAGATTACAATGGCCACTGGGTTTTGCCACTTGTGTTTGCCTTGCAGAACCAACACAGAAAGAACACGAACTGGATTCTGCGCCTTCATGAGCGTAATCCAAATTAGTTACGGAGTCCAGATTAGACTATGCCGACACACCCACTACAGGCAATGAAGCGGTATAGACCAAACCTGGCCTGCAAGGGCTGGAACCATCAGCAGCAAAGGCTTCACTCAGATGCACGCAGGACAATCTCTCGGAACAAGCCAAGAGCTCCTTAAGGAAACTGAGCAAAGACTGGCAAACGCCTCCCTCTTGTGGCTATGATTCAGAACAACAATTAGATAAGAGCGAGGTTGTAATGCAGAAAAAACACCCTTCTTATACCAAGCCAGGGAAGATTTCTGCTCTCCTTGCGCTGAGGAAGTTTTCCTTAGTTTGCAACAGAAGCTGGTGTGGATGTTTCCACAGGGAATATTCCAGGACTGTCCAGTCGGCTTTGGAAAGCTGGTGTGGTACCAATTAAAGAGTTCAGGACCACAGCCTCCAACTGCCAATGGTGGGAGTGAGAGACTTGCAAATGATTTGGGCCTTAGCGGGTATTTTAAAGATTAGCTTTATTTGGAGGAAACAAAAAAAAAAACAAAACAAAAAAACAAAAACCAAAAAGGGGATTTTACATAATAAAAGACATCTCCCAGGAAGTCCACTACAGATTACAAATCATTTTCATAGAAGATATTTTTGTACAAATTTTACATGTCTTCAGAATGTGTAAAACGCAACTCAATCAGTGTGACCCTGTCCCGACAGCAGAGGAGGGGGTGGGGAAGAGAATGCTTTTTTCAGATGCAATTTAGTGATAGTCACACCTCAAATACAGCCCCTGCGTTATCTAGACCTACGCAATACCGTGTTTGAAATTCAGCTCTGCTGTCCCGGCGGTGGTCCCCCTGTGGTACGTGTTGACCCCTCAGGTTTAAGGTTTTTTGAAACTAGCTAAAAAGTGACTGAAAACCAACCAACTGCAGCTTTACAATGCATCAAATCCAGCACCTGATAGAGAGAGCAGTGCTTTGTGAGTTTGCCCAGAAGAGAGAGATGGTCCTAAGTCACGAGCATTTGTGCAATTCTCCTCCCCCCAACTAAGGTAAAAAGGTGACAATTGCTGAATGGGTGCACACCTTGTCAATCAAAGAAGTATTGTCTGTTGTCTCGCAATCCAAATATGCTACACCATGAACGGGTTCTTTCTGAGAACCATATTATTTAGAAGGCGGTGAAACCCTCATACTGGCTTGACAATGCCATGAGATTACCACCACTCTGCCGTCAGCTCAGGAAACCTAGTGAGGGTGAATTAAAACGGCTAAAAAATTTAGAATCTGACTTTTAAGACCTTGCCAGTTTTAGGCCAGTGAATATTTAGGGACTGGAGAATCTCTCCTCAGTGGAAGTTTGGGTCAGGTATTCCCTGTACAAGGGCCTATGCCACCAATGCCGTCTGCCTGCTTGTCCAAGTGGAGTGAGTGAGTTGGACAAGCAGATGCAGAGGGGGCAGGAACACATTCTAGATGCACAGAGGTGCAGCCTGCTCCCTGCACCCAGAAACAGGCTTGAGGCCCATCTAGCCTGCCTTCCCGTGCATCTCGATAGCTCTACATGCCCAACCAGAAGAGGGAGCTCTCACTCAAGGAGAGGGGTGCTATTTAAAACGTGTGTGAAAGGGGTGACACCAGGTGATTAAAGAAGTGGGTAGAAGGTGGCTAAGGGGGGGAGAAGAGATTCCAAGAGAGACAGATACCAACCCATGGGAAGATGTCAGATCCTGAAAGTTTGTCAGTCCCAGCAGGGCTTGGAGGAGGGGAGCTGAGCGTTTGTGCCTCCAAAGGGAGGACTTTCACTACCTTGTTAGCATGCTTTGCTCTTTCCCAACTGACTGCTGTCTGAGGCTCTCCACTCCCCCAGGAGGCTGCCGCTGGTGTTCATCGGAAAGCCTGCCTGTTCTTTCCTGGATCAATTGGCCTGACATGGTACATCACTTTCAGAGACGAGTGTCAGGATTCGAAGCTCATTTCAGAGACGGGCACGGTTCAACACCCCCTCTCTACCTCAACGTCTCATCCCATCCTCCGCTGTTGGGACAGCAAGACAGTCTTCTCCTTCCCTAGTGCACTGGGTAATGCTTTGTATTGCACTGGGTTTTGGAAAGGAAGAGCTGGCCGCTTAAGGAAGGAAGCTAGAATAACCTCATGGACTAGATATCCTACCTTCAAAGTGATCATTTATTAAGGTAACATTGCAGAATTCATCCATTTAGGCTAGCAAGATGAGGGAGAAAAGCCAGTTCTTCCTTAATTAGCTGTCCTACTGCCCAATCTGCTCAGGCTTCTCCAAGACACCTGGCTGGCTAACATGTTAAGCGTCCACTCTAAGTGACAGGGCCTATGCTCAAGTCACACTGGAAACCACGCTGAGTCGCCCTTTTCTTTTTAAAACTTGCACTTCTCTCTCGCTACACTTTGCAGAGATTCTCCAGTTAGTTCAATACTTTAAAGGCTGCAGCAGCATGCAAGAGAAATGGTTTCCTTTTGTTTTTTAAAAAAAGTTTAAGAAAGGTCTCCAGGAGATGTTGAGTTTTACATTTTATTTCTGTCTCGTCTGGTTTGGTTTGCTTTTCCTATGTTCCTGGGTGGCGATCGGCTAGGAGACAGCGCAGGGTCTGGAGATTTTAATCAGTGTAATTGTCTTCCTCCACTTCATCTTCACCATCCACTGACAGAGCAGCGTACTTGCTAACGTAGCTGAACTTCTGCAAGAAATACAGCAGGTTAAACGGGGAATGAAACACCAGGTCAGCAACTCGGCAGCCTCTTTGTGACAGAGAGTTCAATAGCCTGACACTTCAGTTTGGATACATCATTTCATAGGAGAATCACACCCAGCTCCCACTACGTACCAAAGGGTTTTCGCTGTGGTTTTTAAATCAAGGTATTTATACCCCACGCCCCTTACCACAGTATGCGAGTACTTCCCAAACAATGAATTTACCTTCCCACATAAGAGGTAGAGGCAGAATAGCCTCATCTGACAGATGGGGAATAGAGAACAGGAGCAGTAGATGGCACTCGGGAAGTCCGTGATCGAACTGAGGTTTCTGAAGTCTCAGTCCAGCATCTTTAACTGCAAGGCCAGCCCTCCTCTCCCCACACGCTGCCCTGTGCTTCAAACAGCAGCTAGTAGATTAAATGCTTACAGAGGCTGTACTCTCGTCGGGCTTCTTTGGCTCAGATGCAGATTGCGAGTCATGATCGTTCTTGCTTTCTTTCCTGCAAGAGTCAGTTTCAGTTGAACAAGCGTTCATTTAGCTGGAGGAGTTGCCAATGGAGCCAGTGCGCCACTACCAGGCTACTGCTGTGCTCACAATAGGTGCACACTGGATTTGAAAGGGGTGCCAATCAAGGAGAAGAGAAAATGGCCAATTTCACGTCGAACGTACAGGCTAGCCATTGGAGTTTCACACAGCCTGGTTCTCAGCCCAGCGCTGACTGCTGACCAGACACAGCATGCATCAGTCCAGTCAAGGAGGGACACTAGCTTTATAGATCCTCTGCAGGGGAATTAAGTCTGCACGTGCCTACTTCTGGTGGCGAGGGAGGCTGTGTAGCTATTTTACTGACTACTGCTAGATGATTAGGAGCTTGGTAAGTGGACGAAGGAGGGAGTCCTGGCCCGTCCCTAAGGGCATGGCTAGTAACATGCTCAGCTCTCTGACGTCAGCCCTTTCACATAAAAGCCACCTGTATGAATGCTCTAGCAAAAACCCAGGGACTTAAATGAGAAGAGACGCATCATTGGGGCAGGGCAATGGGGGAGACGCTGACAAGGTGTCTAGGGAATGCAGGGGAAGACCTGAAGGGCTGGATTTTACCCTTCTGGTAAAGGCCCAAAATGAGCATTCTGAAGTTAGTGAGAACTAAAACCGAGGTCAGCTCAGGTGGTGCAGTGTTTTTAAAATACCTGGCACAGTCTATTGTAACAGACCACCCCGCCTCATGCCCAACTGGAGAACGAGGAGTCATGAGACCATTACACCAGCCAGTGCTTTGTGCTTCAGTTGGCAGTGGGTGCTGAACCAGGCAAAGCCGGCTCCCAGCATGGAAGCATCAGCATTAGCATTACCAACGAGGCAGTAACAGCTCAGTACACAGATTTAAGGCCTGACCCCAGCGCTGCAGACGGTCAGACACGCCACACCTGCCACTGGTTAGGTCAGAGGGGGCTGGTGCGGGACACTGGAATGCTGCTCAAATCTGAAGCAGTCGTTGAAATAGGCCTGGCGGGAGGAGAAGGGGAAGATGAGGCACCCCAAGACAGACAGACGTACCTATCTGAATCTTGCCAATGATCTCTACTGCCTCCGTCTCCTGGGCCACTTCGACCTTTTGGAACGCTCTCCTGCCCCTCCTCTGGTTTGTTCTCATCTCCTGAAGAAAAAAGGGGCCGATGAAACCTTCCCTCTCACTAACATCGCAAAATCTCAACCAACCACTTAAGGCCTGTGTATCTCAACAGTTCCAGTGCAGCGAGCTGGGGCGTACTAGCCTGCCGCGCACTAGATGTCGGGTGGACCCTACTGCTGCACACTCCAAGTTCTGTCGTGCGTTTTTAGCAAGCCCTTAGGCAGCCTGCGATACACATGGCACAACACTACCCCAAACAGCTTACAGACAAGGCCCAAAATCCATCTGAGCCTTCCTACTGCCTGTTACCTGCTCCTCCCTATTGGCTCCACAAGGGCTGGCTGTCCATGTTCGGAGGGATACCTATTCAGCTCAACTGGCCCCTTTGGCATTTCACTCTCCTAGTTTCTTTGCCTTCCTGCTTCCTCTTTTGTTTAGCGTGTCTTCTGTGACCCTCGGTTACTTAAGCAGCCTCCATGTCAAGTTAAGAATTTTAGGGTTCATCCATGACTTGCTTCTCCCTTTTACGAAAGCCTCTTTCTAGAACTCAGGGATCCCAAAGGCAGTTTTGAGTATCCCTTCCCCCATAAGTGGGGCCCTACCAAATTCATGGTCCATTTTAGTTAATTTCACAGTCATAGGATTTTAAAAATCGTAAATTTCATGCTGCTGCTGGCTGGGAGCCCAGCTCTGAAAGCAGAGCTGTGGCCGGCAGCAGTGTGGCACGGTACGGTATTGCCACCCTTACTTCTGCGCTGCTGCTGGCGGGGCGCTGCCTTCAGAGCTGAGCGCCTGCCCAACAGCAGCTGCTCTTTGGCCACCCAGCTCTGAAGGCAGCGCAGAAGTAAGGGTGGCCATACCACAACCCCCATAGAACAACCCTGTGATCCCCCCGAAACTCCCTTTTAGGGTCTGGACCCCCAATTTGAGAAACACTGGTCTCACCCATGAAATCTGTAGAGTATAGGGTAAAAGCACAAAAGACCAGATTTCACGGTCCATGACGTGTTTTTCATGGGTGTGAATTTGGTAGGGCCCTATCCAAGAGGATCTGAGGTCAATTACATTACTTGGAAGATGCTTCCTGAACCATCTCGCACATGCTACTTCAGACTAAGGCCTCTTTGTGCTTGCTCCAAAATGTGCTGTTTTCCAACAGCCTCCTACACAGGCCGTAGCCCGTGGCATTGTTACTGTCTCTACAGCAGGTAGAGGATCTGAATCTCTGTTCTCCTGGGCTGTTAATTCAGCACTTTTCAGGTTAATCCACCCCCAAACCAGTGAAGCCAGCATTGAGGCAGGAGGCTTTGGAGTCACAACAGCACGGGAAGTGAGGTTTCCCCAACCACAGAAACGCCAACAGAAATGCAGACTAGGGAGGGGTTACACTTTCAGACCCATGGCAGTTTTCCCTTTGCGGCTGGTCAAACATCTATGCGGACAAAGATGAGTGTTTGAATTCAGTCTGAAGGAACTGTCCATTTCTGCTCCCATCAATGCAGGGAGGAGACTGCTGCCCCCTACTGTCCAGCAGAGGAACAGCTTAAGGTCACTAGAACTTGAATCGAGTTTTTTACCCTTTGATCCTGCCGAGATCAATAAGCCATACGAACAATAGCAATTCCCAAACCTGGAACCACCCCTTAACTCCACAGTGCTAATGCCATAGAACTAAGGGCATCAAACCAGGGAGCAGCAGGGTTAGTCCACCTCAGTAATTCTCAACCCTTCTTGCCCTACAAGTGGAAACAAACCCTGACCGTACCTTTCCTGGGAGCACTCTTAGGTGGTGCTCTCTCCTCCGACAGCAGGGCTGGTGCTGCCTGGCTGCTGCTAGGAAAAAAAGAACAAAACGTGACCATCAGGGACGCTGCATCCTCTGACAGGTGCTTGGGATACTGCTGACTTTGAGAGCTATTTGCTTCTTGACGAACCTCAGCCTTGGGTTTTCAGCAGCCACATGTGGGTCATACAAGAACCAACCAGAAGCCCCAAAACCAGACTCAAACCTGAGGCCACTGCCTGAAGCTAAGCTCTACAAGGTGCATGCTGCATTCACCATTGTTTCAGTGGAGAACAGAACAGCAGCTTATCTCCACGGGAGTTTTAAGCTCCCTTCTGTAACTGGAGCTCCTTGCATGCATCTAGGGATGACAGATCAGACCCCGAGCAGGCACTCGGTACAAACACTCACCTTGTGGGAGAGTGCTGCTCCGTGTCAGAGCTCAGGGAGCGGGCAGGGGGGTTGCTGCTGCGTTTAACCCAGGCGTTCTCCTTCGGCGGTGGTGCTGGCATCACTTTCAGAGGGAGCTTCTCTTCCTTGGGGGTCTTGGAGGTGGGAGACGGGGCATCGTCCTCTTTGCTGAAGGTTTCATTTTCCAAGGACTTCTCGCTCTCCCTCCTTCGGGTGGCTGTAAAGACAGGAGATGGCAGTGAGCACAATGGACGTGGACAGGCAAGACTTCCCCCAAATGTATCTAGCCCAAGGGAGGTGGTCTGGACAGGTCCCCAATTATTCCAATCTGGGAAGCCCGGGTCATCGACCTTGACAGCCCCTTAACTATCACCTTAGGACTCTTGCCTGTCTGAGGCCAGCAGGTTTGACCTAAGATTGCCCACGAGTAACCTGACGAGAGGCTCTTGTGTAGCACATGACCAATAAAACCTGATTGCTAGAGCAGCCAGGACGCTAGGCCTCACATAGCACCTGCTCTGTTGCGGGACAGGATGAGGGTATGTTGATGATGGAGGCTGCACCAGAGGAGTCTGGTGAACAAGCGTTTGAGCATCACAGATGTTCTTGGTCCCGTGCAACCATCCACCGAATCTTGCTAGCGATCCTTCCCCACACGCAGCCTACACACGTGACGGGGCTTTCAACAGAAGTGGGGCTAAGCAGCCGACTTGGGAAACGAGTTGACAAAGACAGGCTTGCTCCAGGCTGACTCATCCCGTCCCTGACTTACTTCTTCCCGTTGGGCCAGTTCCCACGGACGGGCCTGTGCTCCCAGTCTGTGAGGACTCGCTCCCTGTCCGTGAGCGCTCCTGGTTCTCTTCACTACGCCAGCTGGGGTGTCTACAATAGAGAGGGGGAAGAAAGTCTGATCAAACCGTAATGTCCAGTAAGAACTGGGTGTGGGGCTGGAGGAGAGAGTGGGCAAAGGGCCCCTCTGCACCCCAAAGCTGGGGAAGGCAGTACAATTGCTTGGCGCTTCCCATCTGCTGATCTCAAGAGAGACAGCAAAGGAGGGCTATCACCACTACCTTTCTTTGACAGATGGGCAACGTGAAGCACAGAGAGTAAGATTTGCCCAAGGCGAAACTAGAACTCGTGTCTCAACTCCCAGGCCCATGCCCTACCCACTGGACAAGGCTGCCTCTCTTCAAAAGTCAGCCAAGAGAGAATCAAGCCCATCTTCTGACAATACAAGTCAAGAAGGTACAGCTGCCTCGGTGACTAGGACATAGCAGGAGCCCACTGCTAGGGCCGACCACTCCTTTTAGGTGTATGGAGCCGCCTGGAATTCTAACGAACGTATGGACTTTGACAACATTATTCCAAAGGATGAAAACCACCAGACATTGCAATATTACACAGGGGAACAGTCACATCTCCAGCACCCTTTATCAGAGGGGTACACAGCTTTGCAGGCGTGTTGAGGCTCAGCAACCTGGTATGTACAATTTAGAAGAAGGATGTGGTGAGAGGGGCAGTGTGCACACCACACAACCACCAGGTGCAGTCAGGCAGCTCACGTAGAGAGCTGCTCCCGATGGTGTTCCAGCCCCCTCCTGCCACCCACCTCTCTCGGGGCCGCCTTTCTAGCCTTGGTTTATCATCCTCCAGTTGACGCTGCAGCTTCTCCTGCTCCTTCTGTAGCCGCTCTTCCACTTCCCGCTCCCTTGCGGCCGTATCCACAGGCTTGGCACCCCCGAAGATAGAGGCTGCACGGCTGGACTGAGTGGCAGGGGCCACCGAGGAGTCTTCCTCCTTGGGGGCGCTGCGCGGTTTCAGGTTCAGTTTTGGCCTCTGAGTGGGACCTACATTGGATGAAGTGGACAGCGACTGAGGGCAAACGCCATGGGATCTGCTCAGAACAGGACCCCAGGAAGACCCAGCTGGGAAGAGAGAGGAGCACTGGGTGCACTGGCTACCAACCCTCCAAGCTCAGCTTCCTTCCAGCTGTTGAGCCCACCCCCTGAGAACAAGCAGAGCCTTTACCTCTATCATCGCGACGAACTTCATCCCGGGCGTAGTCATCCCGGGAGCTCCACCTGTCCACCCTGTCGTCCCTCCTTTCATAGCGATCTTCGTAACGGTCACCTCCCCCTCTGAAGTCATCGTCCCGACGGTACCCAGTGCCAAAGGCTCTCCGGCCACTGCCCACCCTGGAATCGTAGCCTACAGGAGGAGGAGAGGGAAAGCAGCGCTGGTCACGCCTGAGCAATGGAGCATTACACCAGAGGATGGTTGATGAAGTGCAGGAGAGGGAGGCCCCTCTAAGTTTACGCAACATTCCCCAAACAGGAAGACAAGAACAGGGCAATGGTGACCTGTACATGCGGCAGCCAACCCAACCTCTCTGGATCTGCTCAGCCAGTGGGCACTATGAAATGTAAGTATCAGGGCAGGTCGGTGCACATCATCTAGCACCAAGAGGATTAAGTGGACTGCAGCTCAGAGGCATACAATGAATGGCCTACCTTCCACCCCCCACTTCTAGAATGGGGAATAACAATAGACCTGGGAGCTGCACAACTGAAGTGGTTTGTCAATGGTTAGTGCAAGCTCTGGACAGAAACAGACTCCAATTGACGTGCAGTTTGATACCCTGATCCATCAGATCATAGGAAAGCCTCTGAAGCCATACTACCTCCTCTATCGTAGTCTCTACTACGGTCATCGTAACGATCTCTGCCCCCAAAGCGATCCATATCCCTGCGAGGGGCATCGCGATACCGGTCCGAATCGTTGTAACGATCGCGGTCCCGATACCCTATAGAGAGAAAGGAAGGTTACAGTACAAGGCAGGCAGTATTGAAGGACTATGCACTATTCCCAAAACACTGTGGCTTAGTCTACACTACAAAGTTAGGCTGATGTAAGGCAGTTTACATTGACCTAATGTTGCCCCTGCCAATGCAAGTCACCCACCACACCGATTTAATTCAACGTCCGCGAAAGGTGTTAACGCTTAAGCCAATGTAGTTAGGTCAACGCAGTGTCCATGTAGATAAATGTGTTGCTTACATCACCTGTTGCCTCCCGGGGCTAACAGCCGGAGCCCAAGCCCGGGGCTGATAGCTGCTGAGGGATTGAGGGGGTTGGGGAGAGGAGAGCCTGAGCTGTGGTCACCTCCTGGTAAGGGGATGTGGGGAGGGTGCAGCAGGGCTCCAGCTGTCAGCCTCAGGGGGGCAGGATTCCAGCTGTCAGAGCCCCACAATGTCAGTTAAATTGGTGCAAGTGCACCTGGTGAGAACGTGCACTGCCGACAGAAGGAGCACAGTGTGGACATTAAAAACGAATTAAACTACTGCGGTGGCTGTATGTCGTCTTAATTTTGTAGTGTAGACACGCCCTAAATTGACACACCGTCCCAAGGAGCTCAGTTGGCAAAGACTATACACAGTTCAATTCATTCCTCCCACCTTTGATCACTTGTTGAATCACATATTTCAGCAGACTGTCTACGGCACTTGGCCAATGGTACTGAAATGTCACCTACATTACCCTCAACGCCCCGGTACAGCAGGGAAGCATTATTACTCATTCTGCAGATGGGAAACAGAGGCACCGAGACGAACTTGCCCAGGGTCATATAACAAACATGTTGCAGAGCTGAGAGCAGGCCTCAGATCTCCTGGTCCCAGTCAAACACCTGAGCCTACCTACATAGAATGTGTCTGGCCTCCACCCAGTAACTGAATTGGTCACCATGTGCAGAGCTGAAAAGAAGCACGCTAGGATACCACGGTGATGCAGTTTTCCAGCAGACACCATCCGAAAAGGAAGGGTATCACTAGAGTATGAGGGGGACACAGGATCTGACTCCTCAAATCTGGGGATCTGCAGATCCACCTTAGGAAACCAATAAATTGCCACCCTCAGCAAATCCCAGAAGAAACCCAAGAGGAGGCGTGGAACTAACATTTCACAGGTAGTGTTTAGATCAGGGGTAGGCAACCTATGGCACGTGTGCCGAAGTCGGCACGCGAGCTGATTTTCAGTGGCACTCACGCTGCCCGGGTCCTGGCCACCGGTCCGGGGGGCTCTGCATTTTAATTTAATTTTAAATGAAGCTTCTTAAACATTTTAAAATCCTTATTTACTTTACATACAACAATAGTTTAGTTCTATATTATAGACTTATAGAAAGAGACCTTCTAAAAACGTTAAAACGTATTACTGGCACGCAAAACCTTAAATTAGAGTGAATAAATTAAGACTCGGCACACCACTTCTGAAAGGTTGCCGACCCCTGGTTTAAATACTATGATGGGCATAGAGGGAGGGTTCTCAGCCAACTCACGGTCTCCAAAGCTATCCTCGCTCCTGCGTGGAGGGTAATCATCAAAGCTATCAGTAGCAGGACGAGCCCTCCAGTCAGTCTCAAATCTCTCCGAGTCCCGGTTGCGATCACGATCTCTGCCAAAGGAGCGATCGTCCCTGTCTGCAGGAGGAAGGGAACCAGACAGTCGAGTCAGGCCTGCAAGGTCAAGTCTTCAAATGCCCAAGGGCTGAGCACCAAAGGGGAAATCCATGGATTTGAAATGCACTGAGACTAATACGACATCTCTGCGTTCGGCATGTTGCCTTGCAGTTAATACATCAATGGCAACAAGAACCTCTGACTGATGCTTTAGAAGGATGACAGGCCCAGCCAGATTCAAGGACAGTACGTGGGCGGTGGGGCAGAGGAGGGCTACCCCTTTAGCAAAGCGTGCAGGTGTGCAGAAGCCTGGGCCCTGCAGTGAGTCTGAGAACAGCACACATGAACAAGAAGGACTTGTATGCTGCCTTTGAACTATTTAGGTCAGAGGGAGGTAAGGCTGCCAGCCAGCTCTTCAGGAGCTCCAGTCCTAAGGCAGATTCAGTCATGAGGACAGTTGCCTTGCGGTGTGGTGCCTAATTTGTCAGCATTCAGTTTATCTGATCAGAGAAGAAAATTGCTACCTATTCCAGGCAGTTCTCACCTTTATCCTGAGCTTGATCAGCAACATCCACTCGTATCCTTCTGTTCCCTAGAGACTGAACACACAATACCAGATTCATTAGCCTTTCAGCCTGAGGATGTGGGGGTGCCTAGACAGTTTGTTCTAGGGAGATCTTTGAACACTTCGAGGCACAGTGTCCGTTAACCGGGCCCCAGAACACCCTGTGAAGCCACCTGGGGTCTGGAAGCAAGAGTTTTGGGAATTGCTTTGATCCCATTTCTTTGCAGGTTTCAACTCACCTCTTCATTGAGGCTCAGAGCCCGGAGCAAGGAGTCCAAGTCTTCAAACTCGGCATAACCAAAACCTTTCAACCTCTCCGGGTTAGTAGGTTCCCGGGGCAAACGCACAGCACTTATCTGCAGTCAATTGGGAACAGAAAGGAAGATTCTCATTAGAAGGGTCAGGATCCCTTGATGAGCGATGTAGAGGAAGACTGAATAGGATTGGGTTTAACTACACATTCATCTGGCAGTTCAAATCCATTGGAGAAGGCATGTGGTCTCCAAATATGAGATACTGAGTTATCCAAAGTCATGTGACTCAAATAAGATTTATGAATTAAGCAAGCCAGACAGCATAGTTCACTTGCAGGCAAATAAGAGGATTAGTATATCAGAAACAAATGGGCCTGGTTCCTGTTTAAAGTGCTATTGTCTGAGAACCCAGATAGTAGTTTGGAATGAAGAATTTGGCACTGGTAAATGGTGTCTGACCGTCAGCCCTGGAGACTGAAGGTCTTTATCCACAGAACAGGGAAAACACAGGCAGTGGTAGAGCAAGCTTTCTTGGCATTCCTGGTGAAAACAAGGTCTGCGAGTCTTTCAATCTTTAACCTCTGCTGAGAGCTACCAGCAGCAGAGACAACGGCTGCCCCTTCCTCCCCATTTCGCATAGGCCAAAGAAGAGCACTGATCAGAATTGACCTAGGCTGGGGTTAGAACTGGCAGCACAGGTCAGAACGCTTCACACTTACACAATCTGCAAAAGGATCTTTGCACAGGATAGCTCAGTGGTTTGCGCATTGGCCTGCTAAACCCAGGGTGGTGAGTTCAATCCTTGAGGGGGCCACTTAGGGATCTGGGGCAAAATTAGTACTTGGTCCTGCTAGTGAACGCAGGGGGCTGACTTGATGACCTTTCAAGGTCCCTTCCAGTTCTAGGAGATAGGATATATGCGCTCTCCCCACCCTGCAATGAATGCGCCCTATGAACCCCACCCATTTCCACAGCTTACTTAATCTTACCGGATAAGGTCCTCATCTAAGGCCAATTTCTGACCTGCTTCAATGGAAAGACCCTTCAAGCTAGATTATGGAAAACAGGAACAGCAGTTTTATTGCCAGCTGCACAATTAACTACAGATGACATCCCACTGCCAGGAAGTGCAGCTAACACAACGCTTACCATTAGGTTTGGGATGCAGAACTTAAACGAATATCACCGCTTACAGCACAGTTTGCTTCAAGTGGTAAATGTCACTTCAAAGGCTAAACCAAATTCTATCACATTAATGATTTCCACTTGATTAACCACTTCATCAGCACAGTTGCTCCCAGTTGTGCTTCCTGCTTAGAGAGAAACAGCACACAGCTCAAAGCCACAGCGTATTATCACAGTGGTTTGTGGAGGTTACACTTAAACAAGGAGCTCAAATTGTGTTCAGATAAGCCACATGTGACAAGCCATAGGCTTGATAAAGAATTACAGAAGCTGTTGGGCAGTGGTTAAGAGTGAATGATACGGGCAACGCTGCAGCTCAGCAAAGGAGGAAGGAAAAATTCTCACGATGGTCATTAAACTGACATCCCATATTTATTACGCGCGCACACACAACCCATTAATATTTCCCTATCGAATTTGCTCAGTTTGACTCCGTCAGAACAAGAGGTTTTTGCTGCTGGAAGAAAAAACATCACCTTGCCAGCTAGGGCAGCTCAGTGTTGTCTTTCGGAAGCATGGCCCACCACCACCAAAAGTACCTAGTCATTTGCTAATGCACCTAGGGTGTAAGTAAAGGATGGGGGCAAGTATTGGATGATTATAAGCAACAGAATGCCACGGAGATTGGTTGGCAGGAAATTAACAAGGCAGTCCCTTACTCTGAGGAGTAAAGATACCAATGAGTTCACCAACTGGTTACGTAAGGCTGTCACCTGTACCGCTACAGCTGTGCTGCTGTGTAAGGTCTCCCACGTAGACATTTTGCTGGCAGGAGAGAGCTCTCCTGTTGGCATAAACAAACCACCCCCAACAAGTGGCATTAGCTATGTCGGCAGGAGAGCCTCTCCTGCTGACACAGCGCTGTCCACATCATCACTTCCGCCGATTAAACTTATGTCAACTGACACGTTTTACCGACAAAAGTGGTAGTGTAGACAAAGCCTGATACAGTACATCGGTCACCTCTCAGAGGTACATTCACCATTGCCAGCCACCTAAAGCTACCGCGGCCTCTATAGATGGCGACACTGAAGCACAGCAAAGTCCTTCCCAAGACTGCCCAGCAAGACAGTGGCAGAACTGGGCCTGGGACTCCTGGGTTCTACTCCCAGCTCTGCCACAGATTAAGCCCCCATCCAGGAAGTGGTGAAGCACAGGAATGGGTTACCTAGGGAGGTGGTGGAATCTCCTTCCTTAGAGGTTTTTAAGGTCAGGCTTGACAAAGCCCTGGCTGGGATGATTTAGTTGGGGATTGGTCCTGCTTTGAGCAGGGGGTTGGACTAGATGACCTCCTGAGGTCCCTTCCAACCCTGATATTCTATGATATGTCTATGATATGTCTCACTCTTAGCCACTTACTAGACCTCATCTCTTCCTTATTCTTCCCATTTATTTTTCAGCTATGTGGAACTTGAGCATATGAGATGAGAAATGGCTTCTTCTCTGCATGCTAAGTATTCTAGGTCTTCGGCACAGCCCTAGGCTACTATATGCAGCAAGTGCTATGAAGTCTCTTGCAATGGCCAGGACACTGTGATGGACCCCCTGTTGTACTGTCATAGGCACCTTGCTCATGCAATGCCCTATCCTGCTCCCTCTGCCGAACAGGCTGGAGAGCAAGTTTGACTAGGGAGTGGAAGAGATCCCATCCCAGGGGCTGCCTAACCCTCAGCTGTTCTCACTCGGGCTCCCATCCGACTCATGGCTTGCTGCAGGAGTTTCACCCATCCTATTACTTCCAAGAAGGAGGGGATGCTGCATCAGTAGGCAGAACAAATGAGTTATAGATGCAAGCTGAAATGGACAAGAAATGCAAGCAATGTCATTTTGACCATAACAATCTGCTGTGAGCAGCGGAGCTCATCATCATGTGGGCAACATTCAGTTCAACACCCAACGGGATATCAAGTAATATTTCACATTGACCTTCAGCACCACTGTGATGCGTTATCATTTCAGGAAGGGGAAAGAATTTCCTACCTGTAATTCTCTCCCCTCCACCACCACTCCCCTCTATTCCAGGCCTTCCAAAAGAAGACCGTTTGAGCCTCCTGCTTGATTAGGACTGAATTAATAGTTCATAGCAATCTGCACTCCTCTTTAAAGCTGTTTCCTTCCTCAGTCAAGTTGCCACCCAGTCTAGCAAGTGCCACCGGTGAAACCCAGAAGAAACTCTCCTTCAGGCTGAACCTGTGGGACCCCGTCTGGCCTCTGGCTGTTCAGACTTTATGGGCATCTGAAGACTGGATTCCCAGAGTCCCACAGACCTTATGTAGTCCTGCTGGCAGCTAAGGGTTCATAGAGGAAGACAATCCCAAATTTGTACCCTAATGCCAAGGAGAAGATCCTCAGAAAGAGACTGACACAAACTGTTTCTGCCTTTGCTACCAGAACCAGGAGCTGCTTCCTTTATGTAAACAAGCTTGCTAAATCAACCACAGAAGCAGAAATCTCCTTGCTTGGTCTACAGACAGGAGGGGGACAGACTATCCATGGTGCGCAAGATAAAAGGCTTTCAAGAGTGGCTCTCCTGCTCAGTGGCCCTTGTTATGGAGAAGCCTGGGGCTCAGGCAACAAACCTTCTAAAAGATACTTGTCTTGTTAGAAGTCAACTTGTTCTTCTAGCTTCTGCGAGCGGCCTCAGCGGCTCTTAGCAGCGAATGGCTTGCAATGAATGCTTTTATGCTCTTGGGTGGGCCCCAGAAGACAATACTATTATGGGTATGTCTATGCTTTGCGCTGGGGTGCAATTCCCAGCTCAGGGAGACATACCCACGTTAGCTCTGATCAAGTTAGTGTGCTAAAAACAGCAGTCTAGCTGCAGCAGTGGAAGGGGCTAGCCGTCCCGAGTTCAGAGTCTGATAGAAAGCACATACTTGGGGTGGCTAGCTCCTCCCGCTGCATACATCTCCACTCTTTTTTAGCATGCTAGCTCAATCATGGGTGTATCTCCTTGTGCTGGAACTTATATCCCAGCTTGAAGTGTAGACACAGCCTCAGAATGTAACAGGACTGAGCGCCAAGGGCACAAACCATGCAGAAGTGGGATCCATACAGGCAATTCTGCCAGGAAAATTCTGGGCTTTACTCCTAACTCCATTCACTGTTTGGGTGATGTTGGACAAGTCATTTCAGTCTGTAGAACTGGTATAATATCACGAGCCTCTACAGGGTGCTGAGAGCTCAATAGATGAGAGCATTCCACAAGCCATAAATTACGTCCCACCTGCCTTCTGCTGCCACATGGCCCCTGTATGTGTCACACAAACTTAAAATTCTGCATAACAGATACTCACGTTGAGTCCTCTGAAGAAGTCCTTGATGGACTCTTCTGACACATCATAGGGCAAGTTTCCCAGAAAGGCAGTGTACGGGGGCGACTTTGGGAGACGGCTTCTGTCTATATTGGGTTCCCGAGCAGCCCGAGGTGCGGTGGGCAGGATGGACCGGTCAATTGGTGCGGCTCGGTACATATCATCATCATTACTATGCCAAGTGGTGGAAACTAGAAGAGAAATTTTGCACATGGTCAAGACATACTGAGCTAGTCCCCCAGAGAGTTTATAGATGTTGATGCCTCTCAGATCCCCTCTTCATTGGGATTGTTTGAATTTACTTGCAGCTCCCTCAGCTGTAAAATAAAGGTATTAAAGATGGTCAAGAAAAATGTTCAGCGCTATTATAAACAATCCCACAATTAAATTAAACTGTGTCATGTATTTTAGGGCACCTTTCCCCCAACATATCATAGCACATACGCTGCACAAAAACATGAGATCCAGCTAATGAACAAAACTGGATGAAGAAAAAAACCCAAGAGTCCAAGCTGGTGATAAAACGGGGACAAAATGGTCAAATACAGCAGACAGAAAAGTTTTCAGTGAGCTCTGAGTACAGCCAGTAAGGGACAGAGTCAGGGAATGAGCTACCTAGATGGAATCCCTGAATCAGGACATCTCTGCTGCGAGCCCCAGACCAAGCCTCAGATAAAGAAGAGAACTCAGCTGGTCTCTCAAAGGAGTTAGGTGTTACTAGTAGTGCCAAATACTAAGTGTCACTGAAAATTTTCGTTCTTTCCCCGTTGATGTACAAGACTCTCACAAATGCAGGGAAACTATATACAAAACGTGACAGTGAAACTGACCAAAGTACTGTCAAGTGCATTGTGAACAAGCTAAAAAAAAATTAAGGCACTTTTCCTGTAATCTTTTAGCTTCAAGATGTATTAACATCAGTAGGTTTCACTGACACACAAGCTATTCAGGGACAGTACCTAGAGACAGAATGCTAATAGTACGGAAACTTGGGAACGAACGTACCATCTCCTTCCAGGTCATCTGTTTCATCGGCCCAGCTGACTGGTTTTGGAATAAAGGTGGTTCCACCGCCACCACCGCTGCCACCATCCTCTGCCAGAAAGTCCGTCAGAGTAAGGGTTTTCCCCTTCTTGTTCTTCTTCTTAGCTGTTAAAGGGGAGAAGGGGACAGATGTGAGTAACATCTGGGCACAATTAATTCCATTAAGCAAGACAGGGAATGGAGGAGTTACTGCCCATCACGATGCCTACGGAGGCAAGTATCCTACATGCTCAGGAGGAGCAGGCAAAAATAACATATCACCTCTAGGCCAAACCTCATCAGCACAAAACCACACCCCACTATTCCCACAGACTGGGAGAACAAAAGCCATCCACTTGTTATATAGCATTAGACTGCCAGACTAGTCTATGGAGTTGAAAGACTTTTTATTCATGGGTCTCCACCATAACTTTTGTTGGGCATTTGACTCCTGCTATTTTAATTGGCATCTCTATGAACCGACACCAGAGGAATTCTCACTAGCACTTAGCATCTCTGGCTGTGGCTTGTGGCCTAAGGATTCAGGCCTATACTCAGTGGGAATGGGACAGAGAAAAGACCCGTTTTGCTGTTCTCTTCAGGACCCTTCTGATAGATTGGATTTAAATTAAAAATCTCACTTTGAATCTTCCCCACTTTTTTCCTAGCCCTTGTTAGGACAGATGGACCTCTCTACTTTCATTCCTTTGTCCCAGAGCATCCCTTAGCTACACGAATTACAGCGACACCCACAACCTCTACTTAGAATGGACAATTATTCGAAGGCCTCTGTGACCCTCCTGTGAAAAGTCTACAGCCCCACGCATTCTACTTGTGCTGGGAGTTCCTGGCTTCTAAGTGAGTAATATACTATTGCCAACAAGGTGGCTGAAATGCTATTGTGAGAGAAGCATGCAGGTCACCTGAACTATGAGAGCGACTGGACGCTCTGGTAGGACTGTATCCCATTTGAACCCTTTCACGGTCTATTTTACGGAGGAAGGATGGTCTAGTGGTCAGTGCTAACCAATTCCCTGATCTGCTACAGGCTTCACATGACAAGTTACTGAGGTCTGGTCTAATTTTTGTGTAGATTGACCTAGCTACATCACTCAGGGCTGTGAAAAATGTCAGTGTAAACATGGCTAGGTCAACTGGAGAATTCTTCCATTGACCTCGCTAAACCACTTTTCCAAGAGGCAGTAGTACATCGACAGAAAAAACCTTCCGTTGATGTAGGAAGTGTCTATGCTACAGTTGGCACAGCTTGCAGTGCCGACATGGGAACCGAAGCACAGAGATTCAGGCCATCTGTAAAACAGGATAACAGCAATGCTCTGCCTCACACAGAGGTTGTGAGGAGAAATGCATTTAAGACTGAGATGCTCAGATACTATGGTGACGGTGGCAAGAAAGTTCCTTAGATAGGTTTAAGTGCACTCAAATATGCAATGAGTCTGGTATTCTATACATGCAACGAGGGAGATCAGCTATTCTGAAAGCCTGACAGCTACATTTCTTGTGTTTTAAAACTAACTTTAATTGTACACCTGGGCAACTTCTATTTTGTTTACATTAACAAAAAGACTAACACACTAATCAGGTACTTGCACAGGCATAGACAGAACTATGCAACTGAACAATGAAATGACAGCACAAAACCACCCCGTGGTAACACCGAGATCACGTTTGTTATTTGGTAACCAGCACAGCATCGCACATTTAGTGGAAATCTGTGCCGTGCATGTGCAAAGCAAGAGCATAATTCCTTACTGATCCCCTATACATAATTCCTTACTGATCCCCTATACACACACTCACAAAATAACCCACCTTGAAAGATTCAGCTTTTCAACTGCAGCATGTGAATTATGTATGTACAAGACAACTCAATATGGGTTTCTGTGGTGGCAAAAGACCAAAGCAAAAAAACAAAAGAGATTTTCACCTGCATATAACTCAAAACTAGTAAGCAATTTCCTTAAACTTTCAAAACGCCACCTTAAGGCCAAAAACAAGCAAGGATGAGAGTTAATGGAAACTGGACATTTTAAAATGGGGAAGTTGATGG
Organism: Emys orbicularis; assembly: GCF_028017835.1. Taxonomy (NCBI): domain Eukaryota; kingdom Metazoa; phylum Chordata; order Testudines; family Emydidae; genus Emys; species Emys orbicularis. The sequence continues at coordinate 19,841,102 of NC_088701.1, forward strand.
AATTCTAATAAACTTGGCTTGAGTTTTCAAAAACAACGAGTGATTTTGGGTTCTCAACTTGAGACATTTTACAGGTGCTCAATTTTCTGTGGACAGATGCTCAACACCTCTGAGAGTCAGGCCCTTCCAAAGTATCTCAAGTTGAGCATCCAAAACCACTGATAAATGTAGGCCTCTCTCTTTAGTAGTTGCTACAATAAACTTTAGTAGAAGCATTGCTGCATTTCGTACAGATCTCTTACCAACCTTCTGGCAGGGGAATGAAAAACTGATCTCTGTATTGTGACAATTAGTACCTTTCAATAAATGCATTTTATGAAAAATAGCTCTTACTAGCTTTCAAATACGTTCTGCAACTGCCAATATACCAGCCCTTGTCTACCATTCTCTTGGGTACAAGCAGGGAACTGCTCACTGACAGCACAGAAAATGTTTCTTCTTCAGGTGGATGAGGATCAATATTATGACTGCAAATTGGCTACAAGCATGTAGCTGTATAGCCCCTAGCACTAAGTTGTGGCTGCACAATGAATATCCGATAATACCTTCCCTATTCCCCAACCCTATTCCCCACCTTTCAGCACACCGGATTTACTTTGTAACCCCATATTCCCCTTTGGTCTCAATCCAGATTGTAGCATAGCAAGCAGCCTCACCCCTGCAATTTTAGCTCTCTGCTGCAACTCCTGGGACACTGTGCCCTACAGAACACCTAAACTCCCTGGGCATCCAAGAATATCTACAGAAAAGTCACTGCCCAGAATGGCCACAGACATTTTAAGCCATGCTCTCCACAGGGTCTTCATCCCGAGTGTCTTCTACCAACACCCAGGGAGGGGCACAGAATAGGCACACTCTTTTTGCTCAGCAGTTTTGTTGTTTGCTCTGAATCTAATTTGACATTCCTGGAAACCTTCCCTTTATTTTAAGCTTCAGCAAACAACCTGGAAGACTTTCTGCTATGGGCTGTCAGAGCAGTGTAACCACATGCGTCCAAAGGAGCCCTATCAGCTGCTTCTCTTTAACCACCTGAGGAAAAAAAAAAAAAAAGAGACAAGCTTGGAAAGCCTGCCAGTCTGCAGTGAAATGCTGCCATCATAAGTAGACGGATATCAATATTTTTGCTCCTACAGGCCAATAACCTGGCAGCAACCAATTTTACAGCCTCCCATCCATGTTGCCAGTTGTGCACAAGAACGTAGACTCTGAACATGGGCAGGTTCCACAGATTACTGCCAGATGATAACAGGGCATGCCACGGCCCAGACCATCAGGCTTCTCTCATCCACCCAGTCAGTAAGTCACCCAGTGAAATACTGTGTGATAAGATTAGCCAGGTCCTAGGAGGCTCTTTAGAATTCCCCTTAGGCTGGTCAGAGCAGGTATTACTTGTAGCACTTCCTACACTGATGCAAAGCTTTCCAAATCACCAATGGCTTTCATGGGGGCGGTAAAGAAGTCATATGAGCAAGCTTACCCATCACCAGCGTTCATTCAGTGTCTTAAAGAATGTGTCTTTAAAATGGAGTTTCCAGATCACGCGCTGGTTTAAACCTACACACTAGGCAGAGGATGTGTTCAGCATTAATAAGTTTAGCAATGTGGAATGACACAGAACCCATACTGGGATTGTAGGATGCAGGTCTGCTCTCTCCTTTGGCTTCTACTAGCTCCTTGAGGACGTTCCAGCTTTGAGCTTCAGCCTTTAGTGCCCCCTGTGCATGCCTTATGGAGCCTGGACCTCAAGGATTTCACTGTGCCCATCTTCACAGGCAGGCTCACATCCAAGTATTTTCATTAGCTGGGCCAGATTATTCCTCCACCCAAATGATAGGAAGGAATGCCATTGAAGCCAGAATGGTATAAAATTGGTGAGAGGGGAATCAGACCGCTAAGCTAGGGCCATCTGGTCCCAGGGACATCAGTGGGACTTCTGCAGAAGATCAAGGGTAGGCCACTGCATTCAGCATCACACAAAGGACACCTTTAGGGGTACCTGCTGTGTTTCTATTCGTTCCCCTTCTTTCTGCTCCCACCTCCCTACCTCCTCCTGCCTCTGTTCCGCCCAGGCTTGGAGACTGCTTGATATTTTCTATTGGGAGGGAGGGTCTTTGCATGACTATTTCTCCTCCAGCAGCTCCCAAGAAATCTATTTCTCTGCAACCTGCCCAGCTTTCCCTACCAGCATACCGAGGGAGTCCAGCACCACCTAATTTTTCTTCCCTCTCTCAAGCAGTGGCTCGCTCGACTGCTCACAACATTAAACAACTACACTGCTTACAGCTGCATATAATCTTCTCAAGTAAGTTTGACTACAGGGCACTTCCCATGCCCTACCGGGCAGCTCAATATATGAAATGAATTGGTTCAGACGTAGCAGCTTTAAGTAAGTTTACTTACTTTCCTCTGCTGCCTGCATGGTAACTGGGCAGATCCTGAACAAAGATACATGGCATTTGCTTGAACTGCTCGTCCTTCTCACTTTCCTCCCCCCCCCCCAGCCCACTCTAGAGTCTAAATCCTGCAGCAAAGCCACATGGTCCTTTTTTTATTAAACCACCTCATTTTGTTGCCATGGAAGCAACTGTGAAATCACAGATTCAGCATTATGACTTCATGGCTAGGCCAAGAGGAGGAGGGGGAAAAACCCTGAGGCACAGGCAGTTTTGACCTCAAGCAAGATGGGAAATGGGCTTGGAGCCTTAAAACTCCTCCAGCCTTGCAGGTTGAGTTCCAAGGAGTAACAGTGAGCTCCAGTTAATAAGACATTCAGTTCCTATGGCCAGGAGGAATTTTGAGGTGCCAGGACGATAAACATATAGGGTAGATTCTCCTATCCCATTTTGCTAGCCCCTATTTTAATCCATCACCTATGAAGCCCACCCTGCAGTTACTATCCTCCTAGCAGAGATCTTACCCAGTGCTTTCTTATCAGTAGATCTCAAAGCACTTTACAAAGGAAGTATCATTATCCAAATTTTACAGGTGAGGAAACTGAGGCAGGGAGCGAGGAAGCTACTTACCCAAGGCCACAGCCAGCAATGAAACTCAGGCCCCAAATCCCAATCCAATGCACTATTCACTAAGCCATACTGCCTTTTCCAGAGCCCCTCAACAGCACTCAGGGCTGGCCTACACCACAAAGTTCGGTTGGCTTAACTACATCGCTCAGGGCTGCGAAGTTTCATTCCTTGTGCAATGTAATTAAGCCAGCCTCAGTTGCAGTGTAGATACCACTAGGTTGACAGAGGAATTCTTCCTCTGGGAGAGGTGGATTTACTACTGCAATGAATAGGGTTTTTCCATTGCTGCAGTTAAGTGTCTGCTTTCCAGCATGGCCGCCTCACTGCTGTAGCATTTCTAGTGTAGATGTACCCTCAGTCATCCAGACGAGTCAGAGGCATCTACACAGAGTCCATGCTGACTATGGAAGTATCACTCTTACATAGCAGCAGTGATTAATATTTGATCACAGGGCCAGCCCACTTTGCACTCTACCTAGAATAATGCCCTATACCCAAAATCTGTCAGAAGTAAGTGATTAATGGAGAGTCTATATAATTTACTGGAACTATTTGAGTACAGAGGCACAGGTTTATTGCTTCCTCCCTCCCCCATCACTCAAATGATATCGCCGGCATCCCCCTACTTCACTGCAAACATCTCTTTTCTTTCAGGTTGCCTTCTGCTCTACCTTCTCAATTCCTGTCACACACCTAATTCAGCGACCAGACTTCCAGACACTGCGCAGAACATGGCCTCACCAGTGACTAAAACAGCACTATAGATAATTAGATCTAAATGAGAAATGTCTACCCTGGGGTGAGCTTTAGAAGTTCATAGCCACTGTATTAGCCGCTCAGTTTACAAAATGTAGTTATTTTAAAGGTGGTCACTCAAAATCCACATGCTGCTACCTATGCAGCTTTGGAGTCTTCCAGAAAACCTCAGGGGTAAAGGTTGCATGATGTTTAAGGTGACCCTCTTGATGCAGCAGAAGAAATTGAAAAGACTCCAAAGTGCCCCCCCTTCCTGCAAAATGCTCTAGTCTGATGTCTATCGTATAGTCCGGGAATGCTATTGCTGAGTATGGCAAGCAGGGGTTGCAAGAGCTCTTGCAAATGAGGATGACAGGGGAATCTAGCTAACCTTTAAGAACTATCAATTGTTAAAGCACTGGAGTCTACAAGGACTGAGAATTAAAATTGGGTTAGTCCTCTAGGACGGTTAAAGTTCAGTTTGTCAGGGGTAAACTCATGGAATTAGGACATGGGCCAAGAACTGGCAGCTCAGCAGTAGCGACATACTGCAGTGACTGTCTTGGAAAATGAGGCTGAAGTGCCCTCCTGCTGTAGGCGAGTATTGCTCAGAAAGAAAGTAGCTGAAGGTGTGTTTCATGCATGTTCCCACCCCCCAAGGACGTCTACTTGGTGTCAATGATTGGTTGCTAAATGACAGCAAATGCACTGCTAACTAGAGCAGACGCTGCATTCATAAAACCTGCAGGCTGGCTGTTTGCTCAATTTGCATCAAATGGCTGACACGTCACAGGCAGGAATGAACAGTATGAAGCAACTTCTGTTGCTGAACGCAGCGCTGCTTATGCATCAATGAACCTGTCAAAACCTCATATGGCTCAGGAAGAACAATGCAGGGAACGCCACCTGGACAAAAGAAGCCCTTTCTTGCCAGTTGTGGATTTCCAATAAGGCCAGTATTTGCCTCCTTGATATGAGCAGAAGCTGCTATCTCCAAACTAGGCACCAGTTATACCTGGGAGCACCAAGCCCTCCAAGAGTGTTTTCTTAACATCTTGCTGTTGGAACTGGAATCAGAATTTACCCAGCTGCTATATACAAACAAAAATCATGCTACTGCTCTACTCAAACTTAGCTTATTGAAACATTACCATTATTAAGAGATGTACAGGCACTTGTACAGAGATCTATGTTTTATTAATGCAGCTTTGTAAAACTGTTGGGAAATTTGATCAGCCTAGGCACAAAGCCTATTTGCTTATCCTTTGATACAATGTTGAAAATGCTAGGTTTTTTTTTTTTTTTAAACTTATCCCAGCAAATGTGAAAATAAAAATTCAAGGCAGAATTAGTATATTGTAAGTATTATATTTAATGTTGCTCTAAATGAGTGACTTAAGAGATTTTGTGTGTTTCATCACTTTCCCTTATCCTTAAGCTCAAAGCAATATTTTGCTTTTTGGGGTGCACCAATGCATAAGCACATCATGGGCTCAGGTTGTAGTCAGCTACAGACCTGTTTGTGCAAACACCTAGGGGAGAGGCAGGTATTTCTGCCTCAAACTGCTTGCTATGAAATATGGGACCTTACAGTTCTGCTGGTGGAACTCCAAATGGCATCTGCAAATTCAGAGTGTTTCAGTTTTGCTTAACTATCCTTATCCATGCCCCCTGACATTTCAGTCATACAGAGAGCAATGTTATTGCAGTTCAGATGGGATGTAGTTGGTTGTGTACTTAACTCAGAAAGATGAAATATTACTCATTTTAGATGAAAAGTGAGTGAAGTGAAGAAAATTGCCCGAACAGTTATACTCATGCCTTGACCTTTCCTACATGTCAAACACTGCACTTACCATCCTATGAAAAATAAATGCAACAAAACACACACATTCTGCTGCCTTTTCTCTAGGGAACTGAATGGGACACAGCCGACCGAATTAGTACCAATGGACTCCTAGTAACAGCTAAGGCTTTTTTGGTTACTGTCATCGGAAGTGTAACCAGTGAGATAAGAGACAGAAGCCAGTTTATTTTAAAAGCTCTCCGCCTAGTTAACTGCAGAACCTCCGTATAACCCTAAAACAAAGGCATCCTGACTCAATAGCTACAGACCCCTCAGTTCCTAATGGAGCAATACTGGCTGAGTGCCAGGAAGAGTCCAACAGAGTAAAGCCAATCTTTCACATAAATTAATGGGAGACCCATTGTTCCAGACAGGGTAAGACTATATTTAAATCATGGAGCTTCCCCCACCCCCAAACAAACAGGCCTTTAGCTCCAGAGAGGTTTTCTAAATGAATAGCAGCATTTGTTGAAGGAATATTCCAAAGGGATAACTTGCAATAAGGGGTGTGTGATTAAACTCTTCAGCATGGGGTCTTGGGTTCAGAGGGTTAGAAAGAAGAGCCCTGCTAGGAGATTCAAGGGTACGTACCTTCCAGCTTATTTTGGATAATACCTGCAGATAATGGTGCAGTCTGGTGCATTTCAAAGGCATATAAAAGTCACTCTTCAGACTAAGACAGTAATAGAAATTCAAGTTCAACATCAGCCAGGGAGGTAAATGAATCTCAACAGCAGAGAAAGCCCTTCCAGTTTAGAACTGCCAAATCTTTCACCTTTTATTCTGAAGGGAAGGTAAATACTGCAATGCTTTTTCCCACCCCTCCTGGATTCTGTCCTGACCCTATGCACCATATTAGAAATACAAGGCAGACAAACCCCATTTCCTGCAGTAGAAGGGGCACTGAATCCCTACCACCCAGGACACAGGGCCGGGACAGCAGCAGATCCTGCCTGGGGGAGGGAGAACTCTACAGAGCAAGAGGAAGGGTGTTGCAACAGGGCCAGGCAAAATGGCGTGGGGCAAAGATGTGTTCAAGAGGGGGGTGCAACCTCCCAGGAGAGGGTCTGCCCAACTCGCTGAGGACAGAGATAAGAGATGCAAACTAGTGAGGATCTGATCTGTGGCGAGTGCACAGCCTGGGCTGGGCTGTCCTTTTCTCCCCTGAGAAAGGGACCATGTGGGCAAACTGCACCCTCTGGTCCCTGGGGTGTGCGTGGAGCTTCACATTCCCCTCATCAGGGCAGGGGGTGAGGCAGGAGCGACACCCAGCACTGGGGGCAGGCCGCAGCCCCCCCCCAAGGCGTTCTATGCAGAGTGGTCAGGCCACACCCCTTAGTTTTGGGGTGGGGGAGAAATCAGGGGTACCCTGCACCCCCTGCCCTGTCCTGGGGGAGATGCTGCAGCACTGAGGGAACTCGGGGGCAGCCCCCCCCCCCCCCCCGCTGTCTGGGGGGCCCCCACGTGGCGGTGGGGAACTTCTGGTCTGTCCGGGGTGGGGGGACTGGGCAGCGGAGCGGGGAAGGGGTGCGCACACTGACAGGGCCTGGTACCCCGCCCTCTCCCAGGAGAGATGGGCCCGCGCACGCACCCAGGCTGGGCACCGCCCGCAGCCAGTGGCTGTTCCACCCCCCACCCCCCCCCGATCACCAGCGCACCCACGTGGGTGCCGCCCAGTCTCCTTCTTCCTCTCTCCGTGTCCGCTCCCGCCCCCCAAGCTAGCCAATCCCTGCGCTTGCGCAGTCACGCGACCGAAGGTTCCATCTGGCTCCCCCGTCAATCACCGGCGGCGCGAGCCGCCCCTCCCCCAGCTGCCCCCCCCTTACGGTAGGATGGCGCGCGCCGCGGCTCCGAACGTTTCGGGATGGAACGTTCCGAGCCGCGGCGCGCTCGCCCCGGCTGACTGGGGAGGGGGACAGTGCGCGCGCACGCCGGCGAGGCCTGAGGGGAGGGGCGCGCGCGGGCGATCCCTGCGTGGAGGAGAAGACAGACAGGATTCGCCTCGGTCGGGCCGGGAAGGGCGAGGGTCGGGCCGGGGCGAGGAAGCGGGTAGAGTCCTCGGGCCGGAGGATGGACCCGGGCCCGGCTCAGGTCTCAAGGGCCCGGAGGCCGCCGAGCACCACTCACCTGAAGCCGCCATGTTGGGCAGAGGGAGAGAAGGCAAAGGACCCGGATGGCGCCGTCACGTGACTATAGCGAGGCAAAAGCCCTCCTCCCGAAGGGGCGGGGCTCCAGGGGGGAAAGGGGAGGGAGCGCGGTTGATTCTGCGATTCCGGGCGATGCAGATCAAATCCCAGGGCAGCGCAGCGGGCGGGCGAAGGCACGAAAATAACGAGGGGGGGGGGGGAATTCTTCGTTTAGCATCGCCGCACGCTCTCGATTTTCTGACGCCAAGATGGGGAGCTGGAATTGCCACGGTTGTGGGGCTGTCAGTAGTGCTCGCCCCCCACCCGGGGCCAACCACAGCCCCCCAGTGCAGCTCCCGCGGGGGCCCCACCCTCCCTTTGAGGATGTCTCTGGTTGGCTGTGGGGGCAGTGAGGGGGCTGGGGATGTTTTGGGGGACAAGTTGGGGGGCAGTTAGTGGGGCTGGGGTAGTTCAGGGGGCAGTTAATGGGGCTGGGGTAGTTCAGAGGGGCAGTTAATGGGGTTGGGGTATTTTGCGGGCAGTTAGTGGGGTTGGGGTATTTGGGGGCAGTTAATGGGGCTGGGGTAGTTCAGGGGCAGTTAATGGGGCTGGGGTAGTTCAGAGGGGCAGTTAGTGGGGTTGGGGTAGTTTGGCGGGCAGTTAGTGGGGCTGGGGTAGTTCAGAGGGGCAGTTGGTGGGGTTGGGAATGTCTCAGGGGACAATTAGTAGGGTTGTGGGTGACTCAGGGCAGTTAGTGGGGTTTTGGGTGACTCAGAGGGGCAGTTAGTGGGGTTGGTGGGGTGTGAGGGGCAGCTGGCGGAGGCGAGAGCATGTCTGTGACGGGAATTTTGTTCAGGGTGTTGGGTCCTCTCGAAAGACCACAGCGGGATGATAATCAACATCTCCCTGACACTGCAAGGCAGCCACCTCTGGGGTCATGGCTGTTTATGGAGACAGTGTGGTCAGGGCTGACCATGAGCAGCAAGGAATAGGTTTATTTTCAGCTGTACACCAGTGCTGTGTAACCAACCCACAGCCCAGCGGGCTTTTGTCTACACAGGAAAGTTTTACCTGTTATAATCATACTGCTCTGACACCACCTCCTCCTATGTGGACACTCTTATTCTGGTATGAATGGCCTTTTCGGTTTAACTTATGCCACTTGGGATAGGATTTAAGCTAAACCAAAGAAAGCCACACTTACATCAGGATAAGAGACGTCTACGCTATGGAGTCGGTGCCGCATAGTCCCACGGTGTCGCCACAGCCTGCCTGATAGAAGGTTTTTTCTGTCACTGTAGGAACATCGCGAAGTTACAGCCCTGGAATCCCACTTCCGTCAATATAGCTGCGTCTCCACTGGGCGTCATGACGGCATAGCTACATGACTCAGGTGTTTGGGTTTTCATGGTGATATACATTTTGAGGCTATATCTACCCTCGAAATGCTACAGTCGCCCAGCTACAGTGCAGATGCCTACCCCAGTGATGAAAGCGGTTCACCCCAGCTATTGGCACCCTGCCATAGGGTCAAAATCTTGGGTTTTACAGCTCATCTGAAATACGGCTACTGCTGCAGCACAATTCTTTCCTCCCTTCGCCATGCTGGAGTCTGTACTGACTTGAGGGGAAAGCCACACCCCCAAGGACAATACTGGGGTATCCCTGCAGACTTGGAAGAAAGTGCGTCCTTAGCACCACTTACTGCAGCACCCTAGTACTGACCTGGGACACCTCTGCTTAACCTATGATCTGTGGTAGGCTCATCATCCCGGCTAACACTCCCAGAGGCCCTTTCACTCCCAGAGATGATTGGTCCCAACTCCTTAGACAGGCCTAGGGTCCCCAGACTGCCAATGAAACCACCTTTCTTTGACCCCACAAAATCCTCCAATTTATTGTTTGAAAAAAGGAAACAAAAATAATCTCTAAATTCCCATTTCTCTCTCTCAGACAAACTCTCTGCATTATTAATGCTGCTGGAAACATGAGCTGATGATTCCTCCACACCCCCCTGTGGCGTAGGTGAATATGGTAGATGGGGAAACTGAGGCACAGCGCAGCATAGTGACTTACATAAGAACGGCCATACTGGGTCAGACCAAAGGTCCATCTAGCCCAGTATCCTGTCTACCGACAGTGGCCAATGCCAGGTGCCCCAGAGGGTGTGAACCTAACAGCTAATGATCAAGTGATCTCTCTCCTGCCATCCATCTCCACCCTCTGACAAACAGAGGCTAGGGACACCATTCCTTACCCATCCTGGCTAATAGCCAATAATGGACTTAACCTCCATGAATTTATCCAGTTCTCTTTTAAACGCTGTTATAGTCCTAGCCTTCACAACCTCCTCAGGCAAGGAGTTCCACAAGTTGACTTGCTTGAGTCCGCACAGCAAGGTAGTTGCCAGGGCTGGGGTTAGAACCTAGGAGTCCTAAAGTGAAGCAACCATCCGATATCATGCTCCTTGTTCCAATTAGCCTATACCTAAATCCCCATACCTTTGTGGAGCTGATGGGAAAACCACAGGATCGCTGGTTCTCTGGTCCCCAGTTTCTGGTCAGGTCCCCGATTTCTGGAAGCCTTTTGGGTCTTGCTAAGAGAAAGCCCCATTTTGCAGCTTGTTCCTCCGCTTCTCTGCCCAACCGACTCAGAACTTGGTATGCTCAAAGTTCTCTCTGTCTCTCTTAAAGGGGCCATCGCTTTAAAAGACTGTAATCCATTCCTGGACTGTAGTTTTATCCAGTCTGGCTCCAGGAAAGATAGTGATACAATAGTGACAATGTGGCGTATTGGTCAAAGTAGGGGACTGGAACGTAGGGCTCCTTGGTTCTCTTCCTAATCCTATTAGTAACCCCCTGTGTGACCTTGGTCAACTCACTGCACAGCCCTGTAAAATGCCAGGGTTAATAATTTTGGCCTACCTGAGAGGAAAGCTAATAATCATCATAATAACTAATAATTATAATAAGTACACTGGTTTAATTCACACACGTAAGGTGCTTTGAAATCTTCACTTGAAAGGAGTTTGGTACGTGTAAACTATTAATAAAGGAATGTCGCTTTGAATCCCAACTCTCACAGTCAGTAGTGGAAGTAGGAATATTATTTACTACGCAGATGATTGCCCATTGTGGCTGCATTAACCAGCGTACTTCACTATATTTCATTTCAGGCAGGGTCAACAGCTGGGGGTGAGGAAGGGGAGAAATTGCCCAGAAAAGGCATTTACAAAACAAGACCCATCCCAGTGAGATCTGACAGAAAATCTTCATTAAATAACAATACGTAGCTCTGATCTAGAGCTGGTCATCAGTAGGTCTCAAAATGCTTTACAGAGGAAGTTAGTATCATTACCCCCATTTTACATAGAGAGGGAAACTGAGGCACGGAGCAGGGAAGAAACTTGCCCAAGGTCACCCAGCAGGCCAGGTGGCAGGGTTCAGGTCTCTTAAATCCCAGTCCAGTCCATTATCCACTAGGTCACACTGCCTAAGGATTACAGCAGCCAAGCTGCAGTGTTATCAAGACAGTGGTTCGGGCACTGAACTGGGTGTTAGGAGACCTGGGTTCTATTCCTGACTCTGCTGCATGGCCTTGAGTAAGTCATGTCCCTGCTTCGTGCCTCAGTTTCCCCTCCCAAATCATTGTTTGTGTTGTTTTGCGGGCAAAATCTTCAGGGCAGGAGCTCTCTCTCTCTGTTCGTACAGCACCTGGCATCATGATACCCTGCTGTTAGGAGACGAATACTAACAATAAGCTCTGGTCACGCTGCCTGACTTGGTTCGTCTCAGTGCATTCTGGGAGAATCTGGGACGCTCTCCCTTTTTGCACACGAGATGAGGCAAGGGCGTGGAAGGGAGAACCACAGGGCAGATCCAAACCCTTCAGTGCAGAGCCAAGAGAATCCAGGGACCTGCAGGATGGACCAATGGCTCCTTCCTTTACTCTGCTGCGATCGCGTGAAGCTGCTGTGGACTCACCAGATCCATCGCTTACCCGGAGACTTAGCTGATGCCTTTGCAGTGGCCTAGCAAGTCCCTGCCTTCATTAGCTGGGGGGGGGGGGGGGGCTTATGCATTAGCCCTTTGCTAGTGAGCTGGTTCTTGCTAGAAGGGTGTTAACGCAGTTTCCCGGGCTGGTGTGAAATGGTCCTTGACATTATTATGTGGCTACTACTCTGCCAAAGGGGTCTGGGACTTCTGTGAGATGGCACGGGCAGGGTTTCCAACATGTGAGTTGCAGGGTGGCGCACACCAGCTTGTTACTGTAGGGTCACTCGAGTGAGGGGTCATGCAGACTGGTGTGTTCATTGTAGGGTCGTTCCTGAGTGCTGGGCTGTGGGCACTGGTCTGTTATTGTAGGGTCTCTCCTGAGTGCTGGGCTGTGGGCACTGGTTTGTTATTGTAGGGTCTCTCCTGAGTGCTGGGCTGTGGGCACTGGTTTGTTATTGTAGGGTCTCTCCTGAGTGCTGGGCTGTGGGCACTGGTTTGTTATTGTAGGGTCTCTCCTGAGTGCTGGGCTGTGGGCACTGGTTTGTTATTGTAGGGTCTCTCCTGAGTGCTGGGCTATGGGCACTGGTTTGTTATTGTAGGGTCGTTCCTGAGTGAGGGGCTATGCAGACTGGTTTGTTATTGTAGAGTTGCATCTCAGTGCCAGGCTCTGCAGACTGGTCTGTTATTGTAGGGTCACTCCTGAGTGCTGGGCTATGGGCACTGGTTTGTTATTGTAGGTCTTTCCTGAGTGGGGGGCTATGCAGGCTAGTATTGTGGGGTTGCTCCTGAGTGCTGGGTTGAACACACTAGTTTGTTATCGTAGGGTTGCTCCTGAGCGCTGGAGTGACTGCGAACTCATTTGTTTTTACAGGGTTGCTTGTGAGGGCTAGTTTGCACCTGCTGGTTTGTTATCATGGGGCCCCCCACGAAGGCTCCCCACACTGGATTGTTACTGGAGGGTTACTCATGGGCCCTGACCAATCAAAGCAGAGCTCAGCAAGATGGCAAAAAAACAGAGGGGGGGCTATAAACCCAATTTTATGAATGGAGTGGGGAGAGACAAGGTGGGCGAGCTCAGATCTTTTATTGGACCGACTTCAGTTGGGAAAGAGACACGCTTCCGAGCTCCACAGAGCTCCTCTTGTCTCTTTCCCCAAGAGAAGCTGCTCCAAATAATGATATGGCCTCGCCCACCTTGACACTCAGAGCCTGGGGCCGGCATGGCTGCGCCAACACTGCAAACAAAAATATTGGGTGTTCTCAAGGAGTAAAACAAGAACGGCCACATGATGGCGCTGCAACCTCAGCATCAGGAAAGAGGGTTTGTGGGCTGCCTTCCCTGTAACCCCCACCTCCCCCCGCGCCCCAGTGAATGCACCCTGGTGAGTGAGTGAGTTTTCAATGCTGCTGGCCCCTGCTCCCCGGTGACTCACCTCCTGATATCTCCATTCACCCAGGCCGGACCGGGTATTTCTAGCATCCACAGCTACAGGGCCAGCATGGACTGGGCTAGGAACCTCTCCCCAAATACCTGCATGGACTCCGCCCTCTGCCAGCCAGGGACCTATGGTTCCACCTTGTAGGATGTAAGAAACTCCCGTTGACTTTAATGCACCCAGGACCTGCGGCCAGATTCAGCCTGGTGCTGTGGCTGCAAAAAGGGGCCTTAGGGCGGGTATAATGCTCCCTTGGGGAGTGGCACAGAGAGCCCCTATGCCATGCCCAGAGCTGATGGATAGAGCTGCGGACTGCCTCTGCAGTGGCCCTGGTGGGAAGGAGGCCCAGAGGAGTTTGGGCCGGGGCAGATGTGTGCCCCAGCAATTCTGAGCGCCCACAAGGGGCCATTGTCACGGTGGTGCTCAGGGCTGTACCAGCCTCCACAACCCCTGGATAGGAGGAAGGCAAGATGCCCCCCCTTCTGCCCCTGCCCTGGTGCTGAGTCTGCCCCCTGAAGCGTGAGTTGAGCGGCACCATCCCCTTTGCACGGCACCGTGTTTTCCAGGGATGTTGAGTGATCCCGGCTCCCACGCGGACATGGATTCATGCCCAAGCAGAGTCCAGAGTATGAATCGGCGTGTGAATAGATCGAGTGCTGGGCTCATCCCTAGACAGCCTGGCACGGATGTCAGCGAACTGTGGGGCAGAGCATGCCTTGCCTGACCCTAAAGGAAGCAATGATCCACTCTTGGTCAGTTTCCTAACTCCCCATCCCCCCCCTTGTCCATTTCACGCTGAATGTGGATGAAAAGGGTTAGCTGGCTGGATTCTTCCAGGACCAAATTCTCCTTTAAGATCCCCCCCTGTCAGTGCAAAGCTCGTGTGGCGAACTGAAATCCTGCCTGCAGCTCCACAAGGGAAACGTGAGCATGCAATGATTTGTTTTTATATAGTCACGCCTACGTTCTGGGCTGTGCAGACTGGTTCGTTATTGTAGGGTTGTCTGTGAGTGCTTGGCTGCACATGCCGGTTTGTTATGGTAGGGTTGTTCTTGCACGCTGGCCTGTGCACACTGGTTTTACTATCCTCTGCCCTGGGACAGACCCCAGCGGAGGTGAGACAGAGCCCAGAGTGTTTGCTGCAGGAGCTGGGGACGCTTCCTGGGTTGGGTGCAGCGAAGCGAAACCTAACGCTGGCGTATTATTTGTTTCTCGACAAAGCTAGCTTTGTTGGGACGCTAGCTCTGTCCCTGGCAGTCCCTCCATGCTACAGCCGCCTCCTCTGCTTGATCAGCGCACAACACGGAGCCATGCAGCGGGGAGAGCTTAACTTGAACCCTGCCTCTCCAGGGGCTGCCGGGGCTGGAGCCCAGGGACCCCAGTGGGCCGGCAGAGACGTTTGCACAATAAACACGTGTGGACCCCACACCCGCAGGGAGTTCTCTTGTTCCTGGCAGCTGGGTAGACATTCCTGCTTGGCTGAATGAGGAGAAAGGGCCAAAACCAGCTGACCCAGCCCAGCCCTGAAATTCCAGGGGAATCGAAATACTCAGGCACTTCCCTATGAGAACAACACGCAGGCGCTGGCTAGGGAGGCCTGTGGGAGGCTAGAACCTAGCTCCTTCACTGGAGCATCATGGCCTCGGGTCGGGTGGTCCTCCTGCAGTCATCAGTCGGTGTGGAGGGGACTAGGGAGGTCAGGGGAAAGGTGTGGACAGCCCTGCTGCTGGTGGTGTGGGGATAAATGGAGGATTTGGAGCCTCTGCCAGTCCACCTGTGCCAGGCACACTGTGGATTCTCCTTAGCGCGTGACAGCGGCAGTGGAAAGACAACGAGGAGGGGAGGGGCAATTCTGTCGCACAGCTGCATCCCCGGGGCTGGCGGAAGGCCCCCGTTTTCTCTGCCAGCCCTGGGGATGCAGCACACCCAGGCAGCCGGTGATGTGAAGCGTTCCCAGACAAGGCCTGGAAAGCCCCAGGCTTCCCTCCGTGCCAGGCAAGGAGGGAGGCAGGGGAGCAGAGGTAGGACTCCAGCTCATAACAGCCTTCTCGTGGGTGTGGCTTGTTTTGATCCCTGCGACGCTGGTGTGTCCGCACTGGGCGTGGGACCCTGGTGAAGGACTATGGGAGGCCAGACTACCGCAGGGTGGCTCTCAGTGTGGCTGGACCGCACATGGAGGTGTCCAAGCGGGACAGATTCTGAAGGAGAGAGAAGGGCTGGTGGGTGTTGTGTGACCAGGCCGAGCCTGGGGATGCAGTGATCAAAGGCACGGAGGAGGTGTGAGTACCCAGCTCCGCGTTAATCTCCTCCCAGGTTCCTCGTCTTTCCCTGGGGTTGGTCTAGACTAGTGAATTTCGCAACTGCACTGGTGCAAAAACACTACACTGGTGCAGAGACACGACAACGGGGCCGTCCCAGTGCAATTCACAATGGGGTGAGCTGTCCTGGTGCAAAGCACTATCTTGTACTTCTCCACTGGGGCAAAAGGCTTACACTGATGCACCCCCCCAACCCCTCCCTCTGCTGTAGGTTATCACTATAGGCTGAGCAGGATGATAATCCCAGGGGATTTTCCTGCAGACAGGCAAGGTCGTTAGGAGCCCTACCCTACCCAGAGGCTGTTATCAGCACGCAGGGCGGGTGGGTGAAATGAGCAGCAGTGGGAGGCCATCAAGAGGAGAGATTAGAGCTAGCTCCTGTAATTGCTCCCAGACATTGTGTTGGTATCGTGCTCATTAAGAGTGGGACTTTCCAGCCTTGGGGAGGGGCTGGGGCCTGCTCCGACAATCCCCAGAATGCCTGGCAGCCCCACTCCCGTCTGCCCAGATACGGGCCTGCAGGGGACGTCCCGTCCCCCCCACTCCTCTGATGGTGCCACTCCAGCCACGCAGCAAAGGCTTACCCCTCCAGCAAGAACACACTGCCTGCCCTGCTGTGCTGGGGCACTGCCCGCCTCCTGGAATACAGACCGGCCTGGCAAGGGGGCAAAGGGTTCCCCTGGACATTAGTGACAACCCCCCGGTCAATATACAGTCCTCCCATGGGCACAGCAGACCCCAAAGAAAGCTACATGAGTATAGGGCCCTGAACAGATAGATAAATACCCAGTAACATCTATCTATCTATCTATCTATCTATCTATCTAGTCATGTGCAATCACATTTTCCAAAGTGGCCTCTAATTCTGGATGCCTCGTTTTGGGGCACCCAGTTTGAGACCCCTAGGATATCCAGGCGACAGCCTTTGGCCCTGCCACCTAAGGCTGAAGTTTGTTGGGAACCGGGGGCCCCTCTGCACCCTGGAAGTTTCAATCCATCCGTGAGCCTTGTTCCCACCCACCGGGGCTTTGCTGGCTGAGTTGTCATTAACCCGGCGGTGGGGGGTACGCGCAGAGGGGGCCGTGAAAGCCCCTGCCACCCTGCAAACACCCCCAGAGTTCTGTTCTGCAGGCCGTCTCAATCAGCTGCTGATATGAGAGAGGAAGCTGTTTAAAGTTTAACTGCAGATTATTCTCCTGAATGCCTGCTAGCCGGGGAACCTCTGGGGTAGGAGCTTGTGGCAACTTTTGCTTTCTGGGCAGTGCCATGAGAACTGAATTGCTGTGGGGAAGCTGCTGCAATGGAGTCCCAGCTGGGCACTGCTGTGGGGAAGCTCCCAACACTGGGGGTCCCTGCAGGGCACAGTCTGCACTAGACAAGCCAAGAGGAGGATGCGCAGGGCTCCCAGGCTGGGGTGAATGCATTTCTCAGCTTGCCTTCCTCTTATTTCTGTGTGGCGTGTCTGACCCTCATTCCAAGCGGCTGCATCAAAGGGTTTAGTGTCTGGAGATAAGGTGGCAACACAAGGGGCTTTTGTTTGTGTGTTTTCCCCAAGGCAACGGAGTTACTGATCAAGGTTATCTCAGCAGTGACTCACCCTTGTGCGGTCACACACACAAACACACACTCACCTGTGCTCCTGAGCTCTCCTCTGCCAAGCCGGTTGCATGGTCTCTGGGTTCACACTGGTGTGCCTCTCCTTTCACAGTCACCGATTCTGCGTTTGGGGAGAGTCTGCCGGGGCTTTGCACATCCCGCTGCAGCTAGGCACCCTGCTCAGGGCAGGGAGCCCCCCTTACCCTGTCCTGACAGAAAGGGGGAGCAAAGTCCCCCATTTCTGTGGCGGAGCGGGGTCTCTGCCGGTGAGTCATGCCAGAGCGGCGTGAGAAGTAGGTGTCCTTGAGAATGACTCAGGCAGCCGTGGGGCACGGCAAGGAATTCTGGATAACTGACTCATCCAGGACACGCTGACCCCAGAGCGGGGGATCCAGGGTCTGAACCCCACACAGAGGGAAGGACCTATCAGAGCTTCCTGCCTTTGCCATCCGTTCCTTGGCTAAATAGGGAATTCTCCACTGGGCAGGTGCCCCTAGACTGAGCCCTGACTGCTCCACGCCCAGGGCCAGGACCAGAACCCCAGTGTCCTGGTGCCCAACCCTGTGCTCTAACCTCTAGATGCTGCTTCCCATCCGGAGGGGTTCCATGCTACATGGCCAATTCCATGGGATCACAAATCATGAGTCAGGTGTGTGTCCCCCCCCGCAAAATCATGATTGGCTCAACAGTCATGCCATTAAAAACATCATCCTGGGATCTTTTTCTTGCCCAGCTGTTTTTTGAGCCTGCGAGAGTCATGTTTCCAATGTCTCTGCACCCCGGGACTCCAGAAGCTGGGGCTTTGAAGCACCAACTGGCACGAGACTTGGCCCTTCCGTGCCTAGCAGGAGGGGAAGCCCAGGTCTCCTCACTGCAAACAGCCTGGTTCCCAAGCACAGGGGGACGGTATCAGTGAGAATTCCCTGGTTGGCACCTGATCACCAGTCCACAGGGCCCCTTCCTAGCACAAGTTCCAACAGGAAAAGGCCAT